>NW_026889778.1:5132500-5732500 GCF_033153115.1 Saccostrea echinata
ACGTATCTTTAGCTTGACATAGCTACTCCAGTCTGGTAATCAGTTTGTTGGGAGCTTTCTACATGTTTCCCTGGAGTAAAATATAGTTAAGATATTTGATTAGGAACATTTAGGGGCTTCATGAAGCAGTCCAGTATATATATGTGTGCTTCTTTCTCTGTATCTAATATCAATATTGGATACAAACCCCTGGCTTTATATTTTGTGTATTTTGTGAGATATCAGATTACAAGTAAATTTAATAAAGACAAACTTCCCACATAAATTTACTGCAGTGCAACTATCCTTAGGCAATTCAAGATTTCAAAACAAAAAAAAATAGGCAGTCACCTCTTACTTTCACAATACTTTAACTGTCAGTTGATTATCCAGTGGATTTAATTATTTACTAGTCTTATCTTTTTATTTAGATGTTGAATTTTATTAAATCATATGAGTTTCTTTTTTCTTCACAAGTTTATTGATACAGCAATTTAATAATACATAAAGGTAGTGTTAATGAATAAGAATAATGATGACCTGACAGTTGGAGAATTGCGGATATAATAAACAATGTAAAATGGAAATCTTAATTATTCTGTACAGAGCTGAGAAGGTTGTCAAGACTTACGGTTCTGCTGAGAGTCATATAATGTAAACTATTTCATTTTTAGATACATTTAACTAAAAGAAAAAAAGGCTGTGTGTCTGTATATGTCCATCCATTCATCTTAATGTATCCAGATTAAGGATGTAAATTTTAGGTTCTCATATTATTAAGAAATGGTAAAGATGATGCTAAATATCTGAACTCACATACCCCCTCCACACACACACACACCCTCACACACACACACACACACAAAGGTGTTTTTTTTTTAAAGAAAAATAATCAACTAAGATTAATATTATGAAGAAAAAAAATCATAGCTTAGCAGGTCACTGCCTTAGACTGTGATGAATCATTGAACAACGATTCCATTTCTAATTGTTCAGTCAGTAAACTTAGTTCAGCACTTCTCAGCTTCTTAGAGGAGGCACTTATTGGACCACAACCCCTGTCAATTTCTGATTAATGGTAATATAAGGCTTGTCAAAGATATAATAAAATTCCAGATCTCACATCAAACCATTATAGTGACAGATTTTCCACCGATGCTTATAAAATATACATTCAAATTCAAAATATTTCTGCAGGTTCTTTCCATTTTTTTATTAATCAAATGAATTATTGACATCTTGAAGCTATATAATTGCTTAAAGATGTTATCTGGGAGTGTTTAACGGGGGATAAAATTCTCATCTCGAGCAGAATTCCAAAAAGCAACTTTAAGACATTACAAACAAACAATTATGCCAGTGATGACTAGTTTTTTTTTTTCTATACAGAAGACTTCAATGATCTCCAAAGTATGAGCAATGTACCAGTAGAATTAAATTAATGATTTTTTTTTTCTCTTGCAGTTGCAGGGAAAACAGACAGGACCACACTTAGTCGGGTAATTCTGTCAATCTTAACAGACACTGATGCTGACCAGCGATAGAAATTTACATACTGTTATTCCGAGAATTAACAAAGAATGTCCGTAACTCGTAAAAAAGCAATAGATTTCAACTGGAAGACTCTGTATCTCTGTATTTATAGTACTGCAGAGCTCAGCTATTCTTAAATCTATGTTAGGACCTGAGGATATCCAATTGATTCAACCAATATGAAATCTGTTTAAAATTAACTAAAGAGGCAGGGGTCCAAGTCTCATAGCCCTGGGGGTGAGGCCATACATGTATGGATTTATTGTAAAGTCTACAGTGGGAATAAAATTGGAAAAAATCTATCGGAGTTGACCAAGTCAAAGTGTGTGGGCCGACCTGATAGTGTCAATTGTTGAAAAATCTCTGCGCCTTATATAACTAAAAATGACATTTATCCTAGCTTCTGTGTTGTCTGGACCCTCAATACCATTGGATTTAATTTTCTGTTGCATTATGGGGGTTGGTGATTTTTAGCGGGAATAGATGATGCGCGTGCATTGTTCCTGTGGGGCAGCATTTTGCACCAGTAACACATATGTTCCAGTGCAAAACAGAAGGTGAGAATTTTAAATATTTTTTTTTTAATAAATCCTTTAAATTTTAGTTTATGAGTAATACTGTACAAGCAAAATATTAAAATGAATGAAAATATTTTGATATTCTGAATTTGCACCTGAATAGTACAGATATCATATAATAGATTTTAGTAAACTTAATAAAAATTCCTGGTACTTTTTTAAAAATAATTTATTTAGGAAATATTAGTAAAACTCAAAGATTATGAATTGATGCTTTATTTCTTATTTTTTCCTGTTTCCCAAAAGGTTAAAATTTTTACAATTACAATGTATTTCTTTGAATTTTTTTTCTCTTTTTTTTTTTTTTTTTACAAAAAGCAATAAATTATTTCCTTGACCGAGAGTTAACCAAAGCCGCCAATAAAGTCTTGTACAGCTGTAAAATTAATCCTCTAAAAAAAAATCAAAATACTAGTAGTATGAAACATTGCATTATCTTTTATATAATCACAGAACTTTTTTTATACACCTATCAATTATAGCAAAAAGTGTTCATATTACATCTAAACTTTGTGGAAGTCAGGGGCCTTAACTCATGCTTTAAAATTGCATGCATTTTCAAAAAAAAAAAAAAAATACATACATACACATATATATATATATATATATATATATATATATATATATATATATATATATATATATATATATATATATATATATATATAAATTAAATTTGCAAAAGATGAATGGGATTGGGCAGCAGGCATAGCCCATTTTATCCCTCAATCTTCCTACAATATTGAGCTATATTGTATTTAAAATCTGATGCTGCCCACAATATGGAACTTATTATTCAAAATATTATGATGCCACAATATTGAGAGCTATGCAAATCAAGCATGGTATAACCACCTAAAGAGAGTTTTTTTCTGATATTAGAAAGAGACAGAACTCTGGAACCCTACTCAAGTTTGCTCTTTATTATTGGCAGTTCTGAAAATGATTGTCTGTACAACTTAAACTGAAATACCCAACCCCCATCAAAAGCAAATGAAACTTGACCAAACAATTTGCAGAACAAAGGAGATAATTGTGTCGAACTAGGGATCTGTATAATAAATTGTGATGGATGTAGACTTGAGTCTTACAGATCAGCAACACAGTTATGAGTAGACAGCATTGAGATGTTCAACAAAGGTTTACTGATAAATCATCTCCATGGGTCATAATTAACCTTGCAACAGAAACACAGTTATACATGTAGCTAGGACATGCAGTCTTCACTCACCTTTGCATAAACTCAATATTTATAACCATATTAACTCATATACTCATAGCTTCTACAGGTCTAAGATCTATGAACTTTAAAAGTGTCAAGCAGAATATGATGTGACAGAATAAAAATTATATGTTACAGTAACATTCATCTCTCTATTTCTCTCTCAGCATAAGTCAGCATACACAATACTTCTCACACACTCAGTAATCTTACAACACATATTGACCAGTTATGTACCTGAATTTTATAACATGTAACCTTTTGTTTGCACACCAGATTGCACTCTGGTTTTAAGTTTAAAAGTATGCTTAATTTACTACATACAGAATCTCTATTTTTTCCTCCCAGAAATTGATATTTTCCAATACAGTTTAACTTCCGTATCTCCAACACCAATATCTCCAATACCATAGATGTCAAAGTGATCTGGAAGTCAAATTCTCAGATATCTCTCAGGTTTTTTTTGTGGTTTCGAGTTCAAGATAACGAGGTTTGACTGTAACCATATTGGATTTTCCCAAATTTGTGATTTTAAATGAAATGCTTGGATGGTTAAGAATTGTATATTTCCCCGAGAAACAGAATTCTTAATAGTTTTTTGGGGGGCTACATGTTTTCAAAAACAAATGAAAATTCTGCTGATTGAAGTCTTTTATAAGATTAAGTTGCTGAACAAAAGTTGAAATCAATACAAGAGAACAAAGTTTCCCAGCAATATGTCTATCAACTTTTATTAAATGACTTTAGGTTGGTATTGTAAAGGCACACAGCACAATGATATGTGAGCTGTACAGCATTGTATTTTACAATTGGTAAAAAAATCTTCATTAAATCATAAGAATATAAATTTTTAAATTTCAGTTATTTCTAATTATGACACTGATTTGCACTTTTTGAGTCTTTTGTATTCTATTTCCTTTTGTCTCAGAAGAAAATTACAAAATGCTGAAACTCTCTCTCTCTCTCTCTCTCTCTCTCTCTCTCTCTAGAGTTTTCCATTCATTTGGCTTAAGTCCATTGTAACATAGTGTGTACCTTCAGCTTCATTAAATATCAGTACATAATGCTTAACATCAAAAGAACACTGCAAGATACAGAAAAAATACAACAATTAACTTATTTTACATTGTTCATCCACATTCCAATGGCTGCTAAGGTTACCGTAAAGTCGCTTGTACTGGCCGCACTTTTTTTCTAAAAAGTTCGATGTAGATGATAAATTCTCGCCAAATTATGTATAAATGCATAAACTTACATAAATATATCTTAAATGGTTTCTTTAAAATTAAGCAAAATGCAAATCTAAGAAAAGTGAGGTCAAGGTCACAGGAAAGTTCAAGGTCAAATGTTTTTGATGCAGTTGAATACTTCTCACCGTGAATACGTATCAGTATATTTAAGTTTGATAAAAATATTTTGAATGGTTTATTTAAAACTGAGTGAAACACTAATTTAAAATAAATGAAGTTAAGGTCAAAGGAAAGGTCAAGGTCAAAAAATGTTGATGCAGTTGAAAATGTTACATCAGTATGTATTAGCATATGAAGTTTGATAAAAATATTATAAATGTTTTCTTTAAAACTGAGCTAAACACCAATTGAGAAAAGTGAGGTCAAGGTCAAAGGAAAGGCCAAGGTCAAAAAATATTGATGCAGTTGAATAGCTTATATCAGTATGTATCAGCATATGAAGTTTGATAGAAATATCTTGAATGATTTCATTAAAACTGAGCTAAACACTAATTTAAGAAAAGTGAGGTCAAGGTCAAAGGAATGGTCAAGGTCAAAAAATGTTGATGCAGTTGAATAGCTTACATCAGTATGTATCAACATATGAAGTTTGATTACACTTCCTTGAATGGTATCTTTAAAACTGAGCTAAACACTAATTTAAAAAAAGTGAGGTCAAGGTCAAATGAAAGGCCAACGTCAAAAAATGTTGATGCAGTTGCATAGCCCTCATCAATATCTATCAGCTTATGAAATTTGATAAAAATATCTTGGATAGTTTCTTTGAAACTGAGCTTTGAACAGAGCTAAACACAAAGTGTGATGGAAGGACAGACAGAAGGACGGAAGACGGACATGACAAACACTATATGCCCCGGCCATATTCATGGCGGGGCATAAAAACCTTTCAATTAAAAGCATTCTTTAGAACAACTATTTAAACTAGTTTTAATTGTAACGGGGACCGTTACAGATGTTCCCCAAACGCTCCCCAACACCCTTTTGGTGTCTTATTTCCTGTAAGCTTCATTAAATAAGGCAATGAAGTATATTGATCGTTTTTTGCATTTCACGCGTGCGCACGTGAATGCATGTGCAGGATGACCAAGTCATCTCATCTATACTATTAATGCATCTTTATATTCTCAGTATCAAAACATTTCATCAAAAAATAAATAAGTTCTGGCTATATCAAGTATATTGGTCATCTTAGCATTGCACGCATGCGCACCTGCATGCATGTTCATAATGACCATGCCATTTTGTTTACACTTATAATATGTCTGTTTATTCTTAGTATCAAAGCTTTTCATAAAAAAATATAAAAGTTATGGCTATATTAAGTATATTGGTCATTTAACACATTGCACGCGCGCGCACGTGCATGCATATGCATGCATGCATGCATGTGCATATGACCATGTCATCTTGTCTACACTTTTAATATATATAAATATTTTGAGTATCAAAGCATTTCATCAAAAAGTATAAAAGTTACAGCTATATCAAGTATATTGGTCATTTTACGCATTGCACGCGCACGCACGTGCATGCACGTGCGCGAAAAATGACCTTGATTCCGCATATCTACATAACATGCCTATTAACTCTAAAAAGGTTTCACCTCAATCGGATGAGTAGTTGACAAGATCACTCGCGGACAAAAAAGTACCCAGGAAGAAGAAGAAGAAGAAAAATAATAATAATAATAAGAAACAGAGTAAAAACAATATGTTCCCCAACTTCGTTTGGGGAACATAATTAACTTTATATTGATTTGACAGTATCTTATATAAAACTCTTCTGAACAGCTGTCAGTTCTCAAATACAAAAACTTAGCAAAAGCAAAAGTTCCTCTGGTGTCAAAGAAATATAAACTTTATCCTAATTCTTAGTGACTTGGGACACTGATATAGTTCTAGCTCTGACCCCTATTAGAATTCTACCCTTTTTACTCATAAATGTGCATGATTACATTACCGAATGTCAGAAATCAAAACATTCTTGATAAAATTCTACATGAAAGACCTGACCCATTCACTGGTAGTTCCCCCTGGAACCAACCAGAAAAGCAGACTGCTAAGCTCTAATTAACAGTAAGCAAGTAGCTAATTAATGAGGTGAAGACAACTGGGCTTTTATCTAATAACTGGCCATCATTACCACCAGAGTGTGGTGCTGTCAGCTGTACTTTAAGGGTTTATCCCATAACAGATGGTACTCCATAGTGTTCAGACTACAAGACTGTATCCCTGTCAGTGACCAGTGGCTGATAATGATTCAATACTGCCACCATTCCTAGCTGGTCTCGGAAAAACTGCTGTGACAATTTCAACAATTGTTGTACAAATATCTATTAATATCCATTTAGAAACTGTTCTAAATGAATCAGTTATCATCTGGAATAGCTATGTCTGTTTTGGACATCTTGGACAGCCCTTATGACCTGGATGCTATTGTTCTAGCTGCTGTAATCATGCTGAGGTAGAGATAATTTTAATGTTACCTCTGTATTTCCTCCTAGCTGTCAACTCATTTAATCAATTCAACATTATGGTCAGTTTAAAGCTTTAATCCCTAATAAGACATATATACTACACTGATTCTTAGTGGTGGATTAAAAAAGGGGACCTAGAGAGTACACTCCTAAAATCATTAATTTCAACATAAATCATGGTTCCTTCTTTGAAAAGAAATAATTTATCACAGAAAGGGATGTAAATAAAAGGTTTTATTTCTATATTCTTCCAAGGTAGGAGCTTCTGAGATTAAACTCTGAGGCTTTGATGTTTGACAGACCTTAAAATATTTGCAGTTTTATTAATTTTCCTCATGATAACCATGACAACAAGAAATATTGAAATGGTCTACTTAGAAGACTTTATTTCTGCCCTTCAAAATCTCTATAGAATCCATGAGCTTCTGGGGTCTTTGGCCCCTTGGCCTCACAAGAGCTGTGCCCCAGCCCCCCTGCCTAATCAGATGTTGCCCTCTCTAACTTTTAAACCTGGATCCACCCCTGGTACTGATTTCAGGAATGCATTCTGAACCAACACAAGGAGCTTGAAAAGTGAACACAAGACCAACTTTGCTCAAGTTAAAATACCAGTAAATGTAAGTCCACTCTCAGTGGGTACACTGCATGCACTTGGTCCTGAGAAAGCTAAAAAGTTATTTTTTTTGCCCTGTATGCTGAAAAATTGGTTCACATTCCAGGGAGGTATTATGTATCAAACACATGCATGTAAGACTTTGCTGCTCCTGGAAAATAAGCAGTGGTCATCTTTCTGATCTTGTTAACACTGACCAGTTGTAGTGGTCATTCTCTGTAGTTGTACAAGGCCAGGTGTGAGAGGGCTCCCTCTTCCCTCCCAAACAAACCCCCCACTAATTATACATGGAACATTTCTCCCATCACTAGCAATTAGACACAGGTACCAGGATAGGTTGTTATTCTTCTACGACTCTTCTTTACTACAGCAGATTCTGTATAGAATGTCGTCCAATCTATGTCAGTGATATGGAGTCGGCTAGCCTTAGGAGTACCTACTGGTTTATTTTCTCAGTGATTTGTTAATCCTTCCATTTTTAATTCTTCTGGGATTTTTTTAATTTTAACTTATGAATGGATATATCGCAGATGGGTAAGATTTAGACTTTTCTTTCAAAAAAAAAAATTCAAAATAACTTTGAAAAAAAAAAAAACAGAATAATTTTTTTGTTTCTACATGTAGCTTTCATATAGTAGCAGTAGAAAATTACTGTTTTTACTGACCCTTTATTGCTGAAAAAGACTCAGAAATTGACATCCTTGAACCAAAAAATTTTATAAATTGAGCAAGCACAGTATGCTAGTAATATAAATTAATTAAACCAATATTATAATATATAAACATTCTAAATTAATTTTCAAAGCTACTACTAAAGTTTATTAATTTTGAACTTGAAAAATATTACAGAACACTTGAAATCTGATGGTACATGTATATGAATTTCACAGAATTACCGTAAGTGTTCTAAAAACATTGAAGTTAATATCAATCCCTTTTATCCCAATGAAGACTGGAATTCATAGATAATTCAATGATATTTTGCACTCAAAATGACATTCCATTCCAAACTCAACACAATTAGAGTTTATTTACACACAAATTTGGTTATCCTCAAAATTTCAACAGTGACCAAGAATTCACACATTGTTTTCCTCACATTTTTTCTTTCATTACCAACAAACGTCATATTTTGGCATACTGAATTCCCTGTGGGAGGTTTGTAAGTGACAAACCATTGGCTGAGAGTGTAGCTAGAGGACTCTAAGCTGTCAGACGATCTGGTCAGGTCACCATTGGAGACCCATAGATGTCAAAATACAATTCTCTGTAAACTCTAAGAGTCTGAGGAAATTTCCTCAAACACTTCATAATTCCCAACCTCAGGATCAGACAGACATTTTGTCTTTGATATTTATTCATTTCCAAAAAATGTGTTTAAACATATTTAAAGACAAGCAAATTTTGAATTTACTAATGCACATATATTTTTTATTTATCAATTTTTTTTTAAAATATTTTTTTCTTTTGGAAAATTCTGTTCAATATGACTGGTAAAGGAATTCAAGCTTTAGGTTTCATCAGAATAATTTTTATGAATTAATTTAAAAAAATAGATTTACCCTGTCTGATCATGCCTGTATTTCAAATTTATTTCCTTGCATGATAAATGCCTTGATGTTTCTTTCAAAAAACGAAATCTACTAAATATACAGTTGAACTTCATTATCTTGAACACCAATATCTGGAATACCATGGATATGTCGAAGTGATTTGGAAGTCCCAATCACATATTCCTTAAATATTTTTCCCTTGATATCTGGAATCCCGTGATATCTTGAAGTTTTTTCTCGGTCCCATGGTGTTCGAGATAATGAGGTTTGACTGTATTATTGTACATACATCTTAAGAAATTCCATACTAGCCTGTTAGGTCATTAATTAAAATCCACTGGAAGTTAAATAAAGACAAATCAGTATTGACTAACCTCCTCATATAAGATCTAATTGATGTCCACGACGTGCTGAAATCTACATACGGGCAATTTCTGGATGTCAAAAATTAATAACATGATCAATCATCTACTATTTGAATGACACAGAAGATTTTAAAAGTCAATTAATTTGTGTCCATGTTAGCACATTAAATAAGTGACTTAATAACTGTCAAAGTCACATCAGATATCCGATACCCCAATTATAGTGACCTCCTTGAAAGAAGTAAGACAAATATTACTCATAATTGAATTTATTTATATTGGCTTTCTCAGAAATCTGATTTATTATTAGTTTCAAATGGAAAGGTATATAAATTTTTTCTGGGAAAAAAACAGGTTCAATGCAAATCAAATATTTGATATGATTATTATCAAATGGTACACTCAGGATATCAAATTTCAAAGATTTAATATGATTTCTACAACGTCTAATAAATTGCTGGAAGGCTCTATCATGAATCTGCATCTAAATGTATTTTGCAGTACATCACTTAATTAATAATCACCAGTTAAAAACAATGTTGTGAGTTGTGATTAAAAAAGTAAATATTAATGTCTAAAAATGTTAATTAAATGTACACAAGCAACATAATAATATTGAAAAATCAAGAGTATCCAACCCAATAAGATTCATATTTTTTATTTATTACTCCTCATTTTTGTAATTTTACTACAATTCACATAAAAAATCATTGAAAAAGTCCAAGATATAATCATTCATTTTTGAATTCACTTCTCACTTAACTAAAGTTGAATGTTTAGTTTGAGAGATTTATTGAATGTTTAACAGCAAGACAAGTTTGGTTCATAAGCCTCTCTTGACTTCAACATTACACCACTTTGTTTTAAACTCAGATACAAAGTCCTTAAAATGTAGAAGCCATCAGTAGATAAAGTTTTAAATAGAAATGAAAAAAGAAAAGCTTGGAAGTACATGTTGCACAAAGTCAGAAAAAGAAAGGTTTTTTTTTCCAAGTTAATAGCTCTTTGTCAAATAGTATAACAATTGAACTATTTAACGAATCTTCCAGAATTTTAGCAAGGGAAAGATGGCAGGTATAAATGTTCAGCATTGTAAAGTAATTCAAGACACTTGTGGCATCCTTAAAAAAACTGATGTAGGAGTTGCTCAGCAATTCAGATGGCTTTCAAGAGTGAAATTACGAGATCAACAACACTTCACACAGAAATATGACAGTGCTGTCGCTAGGAATTCATTCCCCTAAATTAACTTATACCAGAAAAGAATCTCTTCTAAGAAACTCACAGTTCTCACAAAGTTGGAATAATTATGAATCTTTTTTAATTTTCCAACAGATAATATTTGGTACTAACCGTTCCTAGTACATGTATCATGCATAAACCACTGTAGGAATTTTTTTTCAACATTCTTTTAATTAGTCCCCTACCGGTGAAACCGGAGGGGACTATAGGTTTCCTCTGAGTCTGTCCGTCCATCTGTCAGTCTGTCCCACTTGGTTTTCCGCACTTTTTTCCTAAACACTTGCAGATATTGAGCTGATTTTTGGTATGTGAGTATATCTTGATGAGTTACAGATCAAGTTTGCATTTCGTTCCGCTTCATTGATTTTTGACGGAATTATGGCCTTTTCAATTTTTAGGGGTTTTCCGCAATTTTCTTCTAAACGTTTTCAGATATTGAGCTGATCTTTGGTATGTGACTTTACCTTGATTAGTTAGATCAAGTTTGCATTTCGTCCCGCTTCATTGATTTTTGACGGAATTATGACATTTTCAATTCTTAACAGGAACCAGATTACACTTGCCGCTAGGGGACTAGTATTGCTAATGCAATACTCTCAGAATGCTTGTTTATTAAGTATCTGCTACCTATTGTATCACTTTGTTACAATATTATAACTAAAGCCCTGACCTTTTTGATACTACATGAAAATTTGCACATGAAGTTATTACCATTTATAACCTGAAGTTATTACCATTTATAACCTGAAATTTATAAGTAAATGATATGTTCGAATCATGGCCGCAACTGACCTATAAGTCGATAAAAAATAGGTAGCATTAGACTGTTCCTTTGCCAAGCGCTCAGCACTTTGGAGTGAAAGTTGCGGTCTTTTGGATGAGACCTTAAAAACCCAGGTCCCATGTCATGGTAGGCGCTGGCACGATAAAGAACCCTCACTGCTCAATGGCCCTGAGTGCAAAATGAATGTCTAAATTTGAAGCCCTTCATCAGTATATGGTGATGTCTCTATATGGGTGAGTAATTCTCGAACAGGACGTAAAACAACACACAATTAATCAATCAATCATAAGCAAATGATAATGATTAATGGAAGTTCTATACACTTGCAACCAACATAAGACAATGTTCTTAGTGGAACAGTCTATAAATCATATTCACTTGGAACACTTTGTTGATGCTATTTTCTGAAGAGAAAAGATTTATTTCCACAATACAGAACCCTGGAACTTAATTATTCTGCAATGAAAACGCCATTGGTTAGACATCAAACTGTAGTGGGAGACATAACTAATTCAGAGGAAGCTAAAATAGGATGCACAGAAAAAAGTAGATCTCTGCCCGGTTTCTGGTTTTGCCAGTTCTAGCAAAATTATTGGTGTGATTGCAATAGGAGGTTAAGATTAATACTTAATCATCACTGAATTAATGTTTCATCCATTCCACAAATTTTAAGACAAATGTCGCAGTATTTGCCCTCCGATGAAGTATGTACTTCAAAGGGAAGCACCATACTTTTGAAAGAACTGCATAAAAAATGCTGTTCATTGTAACAATACAAAAGAAAAACAATTTACTTTATAGACCTGCTTTATAGCAAGATCAAATGAGTGATCTTCTATTCTGGAATTCTTGACAAGGTTTAGAAAATCTTTTTCTCATTTGGCCAAAAACAAATGCTGCATTCTAATAAATCTTCTGGAGGCTTTCTGGTGAATAAAATCCTTATTTTATGCATTCTGTAGACTTTTCAGCTTATAATCACCCCACTAACACACATATTACAGATTGAAATAACAACAAACCAAATACTACAATAATAACTTCTAGCTGTGAAATCTGCAGTTAGGTTAATGCTTTCCATGCCTTTCTGAAATCTGTAGGAAATTTATTCATTGTCTGCAAAACCTTCAAGATTCTTCTTACCTTATTAAATAATAAATATCTAATTAACAAAGACACCTGTGACCTATCTGCACTCATCCTAAGATTAAGTTATTCTGACATCAATTTGACACTTTTAGGCACATGTAGAAAACAATTAATATAAAGTCTATTATTCTGTAGAAGTGATATAGCTGGTAGACAAAGTCAACTCAACAGTATGTGTAACTGATCATCTTTAATATTGATCTTGAGGCAGGGTAAATCCAGATAAAAAATATACCGGGTATTCTGTTGTATTGTGTGTTATAGAAAATTAAGATACTGAGATGTTAATGAACTTAATTACCAGGTGACCTTGAATAAGACTGATGCACACTTTAAATAAATAAATATACATCCATTTTGATGTACAAAAGTGATTGAAACTTATATTTTGTCTTCTAATTTAAATAAATGTTTACTTGACTTGAATTTCATGAAAAATAATGTATCTCAGTTGTTGCCTGCAAAGAGAAATATGCATGCTGATTAAAAAATTATCTTTAGATTAAAAAGTAAAAGCCATTATGTGGCCATTTATTCAAATATATCCATTTGACCTTATTATTTGGGGCTTACAATAAATATAAGCATAATATATGCGATTGGTAGATATATTCTGACAACACAATGTAAAGTACAATACTATATCAATAATTCTTCATCACATCTCATTTACTTAGTATGCCATACAAAATACAAACAATACATACACAATGCATTTATATCTCTATATTAATAAGCATTATGCATTATGCTCATTAGCTCCATGTCCCCCCATCCAAAACAAACACAACCCCCTCCTAATATTTGTGTTATGTACTGTTAACTGCTACTTTGTCAGACAGGTACCTTCTAAAACATTTACACTGTGATGTAACATGAAGTGTGGCTCACATCTGGTAGCCATCTTTTCCTGAGGAAGCTGCCATTCATGACTGAGTCTCATATAATTAAACCTGACAGACATAAGGGGAGGCCATGCCATATTTTATTATACACCCCCCCCCCCCCCCCCCCTCAAATACTGGACTCATAAGGGCATTGTCCCAAATATAGCCCCCTTTATGTCAGCTTAAGTTTGATTTAAATATGTGAACTCTGAAGTATGTAAATATGGATGTTCACAATACAATGTTGATTTAGTGTTGACACATACTGCTACATGCATATGCACATACATGGTAATAAATTAGCTAGTAATTGGTAAAATATATGTTCTCTTAAGTGTATGGACTTAATGAGTTAGCTGAATCTGAATCGTAAAAGGAATTTGTTTGCCATATTCTTTTATTCAGTCGTTATATCTGAGGGCCCCTTATAAGCCATTCACTTAGTTACTGTTCAGTGTAATCAGTTGTCACATGTGTGGATCGACGTATGCTACATAGCTAATTGTAAAACATCTCGGTAGCAACAAAAATAACTGTTAAAATAACTGTTTACTTCTTCCATGGCAAGAGAGAAAGAAAACTTACAACTGTTGCACAGGTCATTGCAGTATACAAACAAATACAAACACACGTCAACTGCTCTGGTAATGTAAGATAACCAGCACAAACATGTGTCGTCCATTCCATGCCAGTACCCGTAACTATAAACCAGTCAAGTGTAACGAATGCAAAGGGTGTACCCCAGTGCTGATATATTGAAGATAGTGAATCTAATATGGCATATGCCTATTTACAAATCGTGTTCAGCTTTAAATTCACATATTGTTCATGTACACGAGTTTCATGTATATTGTACAAAAAGTAGTCATATTTTGCAAACAATTTGATGATATCTCAATTTTTTTTTTTTTTTTCAATTTGACATTCAAACAAATTAAAGTACAAAGTTAAATCTTTCGGCTATTTTAACCCACCCTAATGAGATTTTCTCTATGTGACCTGATAGACCTCCCTCACAAATGAAACGCACACTCAGCACGTTGCTGTTACAGGAAATGATATAAAAATTAACCTTAGTATCAAGTTTGTAAGAGGGGTTGCCAATTAGGGATAATATCTAATTTTTTATAATATATCACTGGATGATAATATATCAGCAGTAATACACACCTTTCAAAAAATGAGATAAATAATGTACACTTTGTATTCATTTTCTAAAATTCAATATAAACCAGACCTCTTGTAACTAAAGATATGAATTTCTTGTTTAGATTAAAACACTTTTCCTATGAAAATTATTTTATAGACTGTGCTTTTGTAATAATCCCAAAAATTTTCTTTACAATTGATTATTTATTCTTGCATGCTGGCGTTATGTTTGATTTATAACTCCCTTCTGTTTTGGCTTCAAAGGTTAGACCTGCTGCTCGAGGTCTCGGAATCAGAAACAATTGCTCAATATTTACACAAACACTTCCTACATGGCTGATGTTGATGTGGGATGAAAAACTGATGTTTTATAACGCAAAGCAGATCTGATGCATGTAGACTTCACTACAGCATAGGGTCATAGAACATAAAACCTTACTTTGAAATGCCAGAATATTAAAACAAAAAAAAAAACATTTAGAAAATAATAAAAATATTTGCAATATTTATAGATTCAATTAATATACTGCAAGGTTGATAGCCCATTTGAATTACTTTGTGTTTAACCTATGTAAAGTTGATCAGCATCAGATGTTTAAATAATAGGATCTTATTTTTAATTCACTGGAATATTACAAACTAATTTTGATTTCAAAATTGCTAAAAAATGACAAAAATTTAACTATGCAGTCCCTTTTTTTTTAAATTTATCTTTTAATCTTTATTTGTCTTTCAAATTTAACTTATATATAATGAAAATTTAATTCTGTAAGACTTATGATAATTTTTCTGCTCTTTAGTTCTGATATAATCATTTGCCTCTATATTAATTAATCCAGACCACCAGGACTGGTCCATCAAAGAAAACAAGGAGGGGGTGGGGGATTTCCTACAATCACAAACAAATTTCATCACTTACAGAAGCATTAAGCTTGATGATTTCACAGCTAGAAGGGTTTTATTTTCATGCAGTCTGATTTCATTTTGATGGAGGTATGATGTGCCAACTTAAATAGGAACAGACACACTATATCAAAGAATTCTCTCATCAGAAAGTCTCCAGGCACTAGGAGTTAACTGTCAATTAAGTAATCACTAAAAAAAAGAGTCTGTGAAGTCATTTCTTTTGTCTAAATTCCAGGATTAAAAACTTTCAGTTTCCTCTTAAGTAAATCATTAGCATCATTAAACTAAAGTCCCAATCTTGAAAGAAGCTTCTTTCTGATTTAAATTACAATATCCGAGTCCATTGGTTTGTAAATACAGTTGGCAATCATCAATCATCCTTTTCATTAGGTGGAATATCCTCTCTCTTTCTCTCTCTCCCTCTCTCTCTCTCTCTCTCTTGATTAAAATCACCTTCTAAAAAGCATACTTGGCATAATTAAGAAATCCCATAATTAAACAATTCTGAATCCACACTAAGCTATAAGGTCACCAGCGTTTGATCTCACCAAGGTCACAGTAGAACATCTGTAGAACATCTTTCTGATTGTTTTAGGTTTAATATTACCACTTTCAAGAGGAACTCCTAGCCAACTTATAACAAGCCCAGTGAAGCACATATTTCTGGATAATGAACACTTTAAGGTCCTTCAACTCTTTGACATTTCTGTTTTCTACTTTATAGTAAAATCTTGAAATTCCAAGAAAAGCATTAAGTCATCCCCCTCCCCCCCCCCCCCCCCCCAAAAAAAAAATCAATGAATACAATGTATTGTATACTGTGAAGTACAATTAACCCCCTTAGAAACATCTACACATAATTATAATTAGAAAGAGATAATGTTTGAGGAAAAGTTATTTTCACCATGAGTCTGTTGAAAAAAATTATAAGACATTTTAATTTATGTGAAAAAACAAAATTCTAAAGTCTGCCGCAATATTTTAATAATCTTGACAAGAGGGTAATAAAAGTTCAATACTGTAAATCACTTTTAAGTTATGAAAACTTAACTTTTATGTAATTACTTTTAAGTTACGAAAACTTTACTTTTGTGTAATTACTTTTAAGTTATGAAAACTTAACTTTTATGTAATAACTTTTAAGTTACAAAAACTTTACTTTTGTGTAATTACTTTGAAGTTATGAAAACTTAACTTTTATGTAATTACTTTTAAGTTACGAAAACTTTACTTTTGTGTAATTACTTTTAAGTTATGAAAACTTAACCTTTATGTAATTACTTTTAAGTTACGAAAACTTTACTTTTGTGTAATTACTTTTAAGTTATGAAAACTTAACTTTTATGTAATTTCTTTTAAGTTATGAAAACTTTACTTTTGTGTAATTACTTTTAAGTTATGAAAACTTAACTTTTATGTAATTACTTTTAAGTTATGAAAACTTTACTTTTGTGTAATTACTTTTAAGTTATGAAAACTTAACTTTTATGTAATTACTTTTAAGTTATGAAAACTTCACTTTTGCATAATTACTTTAAGTTATGAAAACTTTACTTTTGTGTAATTACTTTTTAAGTTATGAAAACTTTACTTTTGTGTAATTACTTTTAAGTTATGAAAACTCTACTTTTGTTTAATTACTTTTAAGTTATGAAAACTTTACTTTTGTGTAATTACTTTTAAGTTATGAAAACTCTACTTTTGTGTAATTACTTTTAAGTTATGAAAACTTTACTCTTGTGTAATTACTTTTAAGTTATGAAAACTTTACTCTTGTGTAATTACTTTTAAGTTATGAAAACTTTACTCTTGTGTAATTACTTTTAAGTTAAAAAAACTTTACTTTTGTGTCATTACTTTTGAGTTATGAAAAACTTTTCTTTTGCATAATTACACAAGACTGTCTGCTTACCAAAATTGTATTCTCACAATTTTTATCGTCAATGATTACATGTATATCCAACAATAATCAAAATTTGTGAAAATTTTGTCTCGCTTACAAATACTAAATTGTATCTACATCTCACGTGAATAAGGTGTAAGAAAAATATAGTGATCAACAGTATAATTATAACTACACCTATTACAGTTATGCACTCTTTTAAAGAAATATACTATAACAGTAAAACTCATTTAGTACAAACACAGATGTAGTGATAGTTCTTTGAGATCCCAGGCAAAATTCTTAACAATTTCTTGTAGAATTTTACAGTTATAACCAACTCTGATATAACAAATTTACAGATATAGCAAAGTGATTTTGTGTCTCATACAGGTTAGAAATAAACGATATTTGCATCTTTTGTAACAAATTTTAAAGATTTGAAAATTTAAAATATTGAAGTGACATTATTTATCATAAGTATTTGTATTTGACATTCAATTCATCAGAAAACTTTAGTAATCAAAGGTTAAGTTTTATATCTAATACCTCCCTGTACATATTCAGTAGTCATGCATACTTGAAGGTATATATGTAA
The DNA here is from genome assembly GCF_033153115.1 of Saccostrea echinata. Classification (NCBI taxonomy): domain Eukaryota; kingdom Metazoa; phylum Mollusca; class Bivalvia; order Ostreida; family Ostreidae; genus Saccostrea; species Saccostrea echinata. The sequence continues at coordinate 5,150,667 of NW_026889778.1, forward strand.
ATATTGCTATTTCGCTATCTATATATTTTAATGAATTCGTTATACTGATATAATAAATTACAGATAAAGCGAACTAAATTCAGTGGTCCCAAGGACTTGCCTATAACTGAGTTTTACTTTACCTGAAATAATTCACTGTTCAAATAAATATAAAGAATCAGTTGTGAGAATGTAAAAAATCTTATCACTGAGGTTAAAACATCTTAATGGCCTTTATCCAATATATCCTTGTTATCCCCAACTTGTACGTCATATCAATTAAATTAATGAATGTCAGATAATTAGTCATTCATTGCAATCGCATCAATAACAGAGCAAGACCAGAGAGTTACCTCTGATGAAATAATTTTTTGGAATTATTTTCATAAATTGTACATTTACAATCTAATTAAGGGGAGACAACCTTATATCCTAGGCTTTCATGTTCCTACTGATGTTTAACAATGTCAGACAGGATGATTTTGACAATAAAGGTGAATTCATTTTGACGTATATCTGGCTAATGGTATGTTACATAGTATCAACATTACACTGACACAAAGAACATTGTTTATAAGCAGTACAATCAGGGGAGAGAATTACCCTGGGTGTAATCCTGAGTTGCGGAGATTTGATATAATTGTAAATATTGCTTTCCGTTTTAATGTAGCTCCAGTTCTTCAGTAAAAGAATTTTTTTGCGGGGTTCATGAGAATTATGCAAGTTAAAGTGCAGTATGAAAACAATGAATGGAAAAAATATTTCATCATCTCTTTACGTCAAGCTATAAACTCAAAACAGGTTTCTGGGTTTTTTGTGCTTCCTGTTTTTAATCCCAGGAATGAATATTGATTCAGATTATATTCATTATGGACCTTGACATGTCAGGCAAAATTCTTACGTCTTCGTTTTTGATAAGGTTTATGCGCCCAGTATGAAACCCTCCTTCACAAAACACGTCTTAGTTGGAAAGGACAATAATTCACTCATACATCAGAAGTGATTTTGCACTGAGAATGAAAGTTTTCATAAATGACAGCTGACTAAGAATCCTTATTAGAGAAATCAGCCAATGGTTAAAGAATAAAACAGATTTCACACAATTACATTATAATTAATCTCCCTGCATGAACCCAATTAAAACAGTATCTAGAATTCTCTACAATCAGATAGGAGGGTATGGGAGTAGTCACATTATTATTTTATAAAATAACTACAGTCTCTAAACTTGAAATATTTTTAAACAATACACATTCTGGATACAGAAAGGAATAAGTTTCATATTAAATTATTTAAATGAGGATTTATCAGGGAAAAACATCTACCGGTATGTAGATAAGGTCGGTGTGAATACTTTACAATATGTTCCCAGCATGTAACATATGTAGTTTTGATATGGTAGGAAACTTTAAAAAATAGTTTGATCAGAAATTTCTTTTAAAAATGATCATAAATGCACATGGTTTTGAGTACATTTAGGTAACAATCTATTAAAAAAAAAACAAACCCTAATGATATATATATATATATCTTTTTTGTGTCTATTTCAGGGGCCAGAATAAAGAACACATGAAGTTTTCACCTCTAGGAAAGTTTAACTATTTCCACGACCACCTGAAGATGCCACCAAACGACATTCATGCTCGGAGGAAACCCCACAAAACAGCCTTAGCCATTGTACAGGAACTGGGCTCCGAGAGTAATGCACATGGCCTCGCCAAAATTGCCATGTCACTGCAAACCAAACGGAAAGTCATGTGGTCCTTGCTTGTGATTATCGGATTTACCGCCGCCGCGATTCACCTGTCCTTCCTTGTAATTAAATACCTACAATATAACGTAGTGGAAGTCTCCGAAATGAAAGACGGAATGCCAGTGGAGTTTCCTTCAGTAACGATTTGTAACACTCAGGCTCTGTCTCTGACCAAACTAAAGCAAAGAATGAATGAAAACCTTGACATAACTAACTGGATTAACTTTATTTACCAGGCAAAGTTTGGGGAACATTTTTCTCGTGTGGAATCCATTCAAGGATTTTATGAGAACTTATTCCAGGAGGCCCATATAGTGGGCCATGAAATAAATGACACCCTTCTACACTGCCGATTTAATCAAAGGCCATGCTACCCTCACAATTTTACAAAATATTTTGATGGAAAAAATTACTACAACTGTTACACATTCAACAGCAAAATAGGCGAGCAGGGCATGCAATATATGCACACTACAGGGCCACAGCATGGATTGTCTATCGTAATGGCACTCGACAATGACGACCCCCCATTAGGGAGTTACGGACTTTACAACCAGGAGAGTAATGTTGGCCACACGGCTGGACTGAGGGTTCAGGTCCATGCCCCTGAGACAATGCCTAGCCCCATGGACCACGGATTTGATATTCCTCCTGGGTATTCATCATCTGTTGGTCTAAAAGCTGTCATGAATTCTAGGAAAGCATATCCATATGGAAATTGTACATATGATCGACTGAAGAGAAATCCAAAATATCGTAACACAATATTCTCCTGTTTTCAGTTGTGTAAGCAGGAGATTGTGATCAAAGAGTGCAACTGTAGGACATCAGGACTTCCACATACACAAAGTCAAAGCAATCTATCTTATTGTGGAACGTTCAAGAACTGGCAGACCCTCTACACGGAGCTCACTAAGACAGGGACCTTCAACAGGACGAATCTGTACAACAGGAAGTTGGACTGCGAGGTCAAGGTTCTACACCGTCTCTCAAACGATCGGAGTTACGAGGTGGGCTGTCAGTGCTTCCAACCTTGTCAAGAGACATCCTACCAAAAATCTATCTCGCTGTCCTACTGGCCCCTGGAGTTTTACCAGTATAATGCATTACAGAATTTCTACGGGATTTTACAGGATTCTACTCGAATTAACAACTCCTTCATGTCTGAGGCTTACTACAATCTCCATGAAATTATCAAAAAATATGAACCATTGGCTCAAAATATGACAAAGGAAAATCAACAACAAATGCTTTATGCTGATATACCCATGGATGAGCGACAAAGGCAAGCTCGAGCCACACAACTAATCCATCAAAATCTACTTCGGCTAAATGTTTATTTAGAGGATTTAAGTGTCATTGAATTTAAGCAGATGGCTGACTATGATATAGCAGATTTGCTGTCTGATATTGGTGGCACACTGGGACTATGGATGGGGATATCCATTTTAACAATTATGGAGTTAGTGGAATTAGCCATACGCCTTCTTGCACTACTTTTTAAATCTGAAAATAAATATCCTGATCACCATGAGGACAATGGGTCAGCCAATGGTATCTTAGAACAAAATAATGATAGGATGATTTATCCCCACGAGACTTATGATCCTTATTCGCAACCTGAATTTCAGACTTTTGAAAAAAATGATTATGGTCGGACATCGAACAGTGAACCTCCCGATTCACCGGTTTGATATTCCTAATTATCTCCCCTTTATTCCAATGGAATTACAAAAATGGGATTTATAAAATGTCTGTGATATATTTTATTCAGTGATGATTCAAAGAGTTAGACAGGAGTCAAGTTTTTGTGGAAGCTGGTACATATGTTTTACCTATGGAAATTCTTATGGATGTAGGTCACAAAATAAGATGGAAATGTGCAATACATTAGCCAAGGGGATAATGCCCTGAAAATAATGATGATTTATTATTCATACTTATATATCTAACCTATTCAGATGGTATGCTTGTAGAGTCTACTTTGCTACCTAAGAGGTCAAAATACAGAAGTGAAAATTATTATCCTTAAAGGGCAAGTAATTAATAAGAGAATAAAACCATTATCTCGTATGCTCTTCATATAGAAATTCCCCTTAGAGTACAGTGTTCAAATCATACTTCATATTGCCAAAAATCCTTAACTCATATTTATGCCAGCAACATAATTCATAAAACATTCAGAACACATATGGCATCTGACAGTGGAATGACACAGAAAGTCAAAACTGCGAAGTTATCAGGTACTATATATCATCTGACATCCATCCAATGCTTTATGCTACCTATAGGTAATTAAGACATTATAATACTTATAATACCTAACATTGTATCAACATCTGGGTGTTGGAAATGATGGTTTTCCTCATAACATATTGTGTTAAGCACCTCTCTTAAACAGTGTATGATAATGTGAACTTATTGCACAAATTTTATATATATATATATATATATATATATATATATATATATATATATTTATATATATTTATCCCATGTTTACCCCTTTATCCCGTGGATATGACTCATTGGATAAATTTTTCATAATCCACAGTTGTGACGTCACAATGGTTTTTGCGTTAGCGCGATGAAGTAAAATAAAGTGGAGTCCTATATAAAACAGTGTAAAACATTGGTTGTGAAGTATTAAACATGGGATAAAAAGAATCTCCCATGATTTGTAGTTGGATATGACTTTTATCCAACTCGTTGTGTGTTTTTATCCCCTCGCCAAGGCTCGGGGATAAAAAAACACACAACTCGTTGGATAAAAATCATATCCAACTACAAATCATGGGAGATCCTATATATATATATATATATATATATATAGGATCTCCCATGATTTGTATATATATATATATATATATATATATATATATATATATACATCCCACTGTCATTCACAAGAATCAGCCAAGTATGTAACAGAAAATTACAGAGAATTTTGTGTGTTTGTGTGTGAGGATGTCAAGAACTACATGATTGGGGTGAATCTGATATTTATACATGCATAAGAAACAATTCTCTCAGACAATCATGTTGGATATTATCTCGTTGTTCTATTTGTTTCCATTACTCATCATTTTGACTTATTTCTGTTATTTACATGTATACCTTATTATGTCAGGTATCTCACAACTGAGTCTTATATTTACATGTAGGATGTAAGAAGTGAGTACATTCAAATTTATCTGGAATCCAGATAATTCACATAATTATATCAACTGAGAATTTATACTTTCTTGGGGGAAAAAAAAAACACGACTTGTACTCTGTAGTTTCTATAACAACTAGTAATTTTCCTAATTAAAAAAAAAATAGGTTTGAATTTTTTTAATATATATATTCGAACTTAGCAACAATTCTTTTTATATTTATTTACCTTGACTTTAATTTATCTAGAAAATTTTTAATTAATGTAAACCATGTTTGAATCAATCATTCTGATAATTGTAAAACAATTATATGTATACATGATTAAATAAACATATTAAATTGTTATAATATCTGGCAGAGTTCTTCAATTTCTTTAGATTACCAAGATGTGTTTGTGAACCACTGATGCCCATGTATGGCAACTAAAGGCCAAGGTTAAAATTTGTCAAATGAAGGTTAATTCCAAGGTCAAGGTCAAGAGTTTAAATAAATGTTGGTACCTAAAGAAAGGAATTGTCACAAGGAAAATGTGAAATATAAAAGCCATAACTCTAACTGTGCAAAAGTTAGTTATGGCCATAAGGTTAAAGTTTGGTAAAATTTTGCAAAAGTAGGTCAAACTCCAAGGTCAAAGTCAAGAGGTCAAACACATTGGTACCCAAAGAAACATCTTGTCACAAGAAATAAAGTAAAACATGTGAAATATGAAAGCCCTAGCCCAAATTGTTCAAAACTTACTGGCAAGGATAAGTTTTTGTGGACAAACAGACTAACGGCTAAACAGAAGGATGGAAAAACTAAAAACTATACGCTCCTGAATCTTCAATTACTGGAGAAAAAACAGGAAAGCAGGGTGATAATTACATGGTATACTGGTAAAAATTATAATTATACATTAATAACATGATATATTATTAATAGTATATGCCTGTTTTCAGGATATAATCCCTAAATTTGTTGGTTGTTATAATAACCTGTTATATGGCATTAATTTGTATCTAAAATCTGAAACATAATGTTTCTATTTGGGCAATATATTTAAAAAGAGTTGCTGTGATTTTGAAAGCAGTCTTTGTTGCAGACATGATGTATGGAAACAGCTAATAAGACATGCTAAAATAATGTACCACTACATCATATTAAAGACAAAAAAGCAGAAAATTATTTTATGATGCAGGTAGAATACTTACTTCAAATAGAAGGGTGCTCTATCCTTAATTTCTTCTTGATTAATTAACTAGCCCTTATTAACTATTTTACTTGTTTTGAGACACATCAAAAGGTTATTATTGATTGGCTGATTTCTTTCTGTTTGTAAACATTTACATGTATATCATAAATAGGTGCACTTCACCCGCTCCTTTGATTTATAAGACCGCAGATTACTACTCTCATTATCAATAAAGAAATTAATTATGCTCATTTAATGAAGAAGTGAAATAATTACTAAGATAATCAAAATGATTTTGAATTTCAATGAACATATTCAATTTTAAAATGGATATGTATGGAATTCATTCCAAATCAGTGCTATGCCAGATACTGTAAACCAACTTTTATTCGCGTGCGAGAAATATTCGCGAGTTTCATGACCTACTTTAAATCGCGAATATTAATCACCGCGAATCATTTATTTTGCTTTGTATTTGTTAGGGGTGAAACGATACACCTCCTTCGTGGTTCGATACGTATTGTATAATTTTGTCTCGGTACGGTTATTTTCGGTACGATACATTTTGATTGAAGGAAACAAATTCAACCTTGTTTTTAACTTCTTTTACTAATTAAAATCTTGTCACTTAATTTACGAGTTTTTATTTGCAAATTGACTAGAAGAAATTGATTAGAATTCTGTGACTGTCAAAAATTATTTTACAAACTATCAGTCATCGAAAATTTACGTTTTCTATACTTATTTATCCTGAGTAACGTGATTTACCTTATGCCAAACCCGACTGAATAATGATCCCGACTGAAAAATGAACCGAACCGAAAATTAGAGATTTTGCACTGTGTATCAAACCGAGAAAAAATACCGCGGTGAATCAATACCACGGTGAACCGTTTCACTCCTAGTATTTGTAGAGAATGTTTCCTCAGTCGCGAAAATTAATCCTCGCGGGTTGTTTTTAAACTGATGAATCGCAAATAAAAGTAGACGTGAATAATAGTTGGTTTACAGTATTCTACATTCATACAAAGTCATTCACAGTACAGTCTACAAAAAGTACATGGTCTTATGACCTCAATAAATTGACTTTTAAAAATCATTGAAGAACATCGTAAAATGGTTAATTGACATCTAGTACATAAGACCTGGTACAATTAAATGATTTCTATCCCATATGGCTCTTGATAAACTATTAGCAGCATTTTTTCAGAAGAGTTATGCTTCATTCAACCACAGGGGCTTGCTCCCGGCGTGTAATAATCATTTATTAAAAAAATCATATACGGTAATACTAAATTACCGTATATGATTTTTTTAATAAATGATTATTACACGCCGGGAGCAAGCACCTGTGATTCAACAACATCTTCTTCAAATAAAATAAGTGAAACTGTACTTTAACCATAGTAAATATTTTACAAAGTGCTGCTTAGAGACAAAAATCTATGGGAATTGACTTTTGAAGTGTTACAATTGTGTTTATGATTAAACCCTTAACTTAGGAGAGTTATTGTTCCTGACACACCTGCTGCAGTTTACACACTTCTATGATCTCTATGGTATGACCCACTTAGAGGACCTTTACAAAACTTCTTCAGAATACTTACATTCTTTTCTTAAACCATACTTTTAAAATTAAAGGTTACTGCACTCATGAATTGCCACATACAGATAATATATGTTTAATTTGTAATCAATCTGTACATTTAAGATATAACTGGATTTTAATATCATCATTCTATTTGATTCAATCAATTAAAAAATCTGATTTTTAGAATGATCCCACTCTTTTTCCCCCCTTTTTTGTGTATGAAGATTGTGCAAAAACTTGCACAGAGAGATTAACAATTATTTTAAGAAAATCAGAATGTATTGAGTGCCGCTGCCAGTATGTCCGATTTTCTCAGTGGTGAGATTAAGGATCACTTCGTCCTGTAAACTCAGAAGTACTTTAAAGGGAGGTGTTATCATTATATTCACAATATGCAGACATTGCAAAAATTGTGGAGGAAGAAAGCCATCATAATGACACTATAATGAGTATGGACAAATAGCTGAGTCTTGAGTTTAACAATCACCATGCACTACTAGGTAAACAGTAGTGCTGTTAAGGGAGGCGTTATTTTATTTGCACAGTCAGGGAGTGCTGCATATTTTGTGCATTATAAATAATCATGAGAATTAGCCTGACCAGTGACCATCTTAAAAACTTCTTTATGTCCACTAGTAATGACTATCCTAGGAGAAAATCTGCATGAGATAAATTTTGCACGTGAGGAAACAAAACGTGTCAATGGACAGTAATGTTCTTACATGTGCCAAACAGCTTGACCAGAGAAGTTGAATATTCTCTTAATAAGGAAATGCCCCAATACTGGCTAGTGGTTTATGATCCCTTGATGTCCATAAGGGACATGATTGATGTCCATGGAAAATGTCTCTATGAAGAAAATCCTTTCATGATAATATCAGATTAACTTATAAAATGAAAAAATATCTACATAATGATCATATGGAAATGAATGCCTACATGCATCCTCTGTATTTCTCCCACTGGGCATGGCCTATCCTCACTGACCACTGAGCTTAAAAATGGTGGCGAAGCAGACATAATGCTTTACCAGTCACTTAAGTTTCTGTATCATTCACCTTTATAACATGTGGTATCATAATGCGAGTGTTTGAAAAATCTGTTTTTTTAAATGAAATGTCTGCATGTCCATTTTAAAATCTTTTAAACAAAATCTACATACATGTATTATACATAAAAACTGAAGAAAAAAATCACCACCATACCAATGCAAAATTCTTAAATCTTTTAAATAATGTTTGCAACATGCCGAGCTACATAAATCTTAGCGGCAGAAATTTTTAAGCCCAAGAAACTTGAGCAACAAATGCAGCAAAAATATACAGGTTATGATTAACATCCTGCACCATAGAGAGGACTTAGAAGGTGGGATTTGAAATGTCAGATAGGCTTTATTTTATCATAGAGAGGACTTAGAAGGTGGGATTTGAAATGTCAGATAGGCTTTATTTTATCATAGAGAGGACTTAGAAGGTGGGATTTTAAATGTCAGATAGGCTTTATTTTATCATAGAGAGGACTTAGAAGGTGGGATTTTAAATGTCAGATAGGCTTTATTTGTTTAAAAACACACAAAAAAAACATCAAAAACAACTGTTTAACCTTGAACTTTTCAAAATTCAATTCAAAAACAAATTAAATAAATATCCATATTTGCCTATTTTTTTCAAAATCAATAAATACCATGTGAGGTCAACATGGTCAAATAATTTCTGTCTATTTATAATATATCAATCCATTTTTATAATGCTATTTTCACCCACAGCAAATATTCTCTTACAGAACCTCTGATGATTCCTACCCAGACTGCATAGATATCCGATTTAATCAAAATCTAATGGGAAAACAATGAACACATCCAAACATCACAACATCGTGTAGTCTAGATAGTTGCAAGTCAAGTATAGTTCCTTTTCAGGGCAATTCAATAAAATAATAAAGAGATATGGACAACATTATAGTCTTCATGGCTACAGAAGGTTTACTCCAAAGACAGAGAGCACTTTCCATTAGTTCCACTAATCACTCATCAAATAATAACCCAAGAATATCATGCAATAAATTTTCTTTTTTGTTTCCCTTTGCACTGTAGTTTGTATTTATGTATCAATATCTAATCCTTATAAATCATTTCTAGTGTTTGTATTCAGAAATTCCCCATATCTCAACACTATTGTTTTATTACATGTACATACACATGTATCTGTTTTAAAACTGCAAGGAATACAATTACAATCTAATATAGTATGAATTTAATCTGTAGTAATCAATCTTCTTCTACATGTACAGGGATCGACGTTAACGGTTGTCCGATTGCCCGGGACAAGTAAATTCTAAGTTCGGGCAAGTAAAACTGTCGAAGTACTTGTCCGATCGGGCAAGTGAAATTTTTTCATACAGATGTATATATCATTTAGTTTTCATTAATTTGTAAATAAACAATAAATTGAACATTTGATTTCCGCCAGGTACCCGACTGACATTGTTTTTGTATTTGGAATTCCTTGGTAACGTTTCTAGATTATACCGTTCATTTAAAAATCGGGTTCATTTTTGCGATTTCTTTCATGGTAAAATACGCTAGAACCTCCAACAACTTTGTTACCTACTTCGTACTTATTTAGATTATTTATTTACTTACAAATATGTAACATGATATATCCTGATCAAATGTACGTTTCGTAGCAACTATCTTCATTTAGCGTTGCTTCACAGATATCTCTGAAAATTACAATTCACAAAAGGATCCTACCGAAAATAGTTTTTAAAAATGTGATTTTTATTAAAAGCAAACGGAGGATTATTGCTGCACGGCAGTGTGTGTTAAGAGGTTAAATTGATCGACAAGGACAGTGGTATACATTTAAGTGTTTTTTGATCACATTTTTTTCTTAGCATAACATAATTTTCTTCTTTCCTAATTTTGGGCAACCAAGTTTTGCATTTGGACAAGTCAAAGTTTGAGATCACTTGCCCGAAAGGCAAGTGAATCTGAAAGTTAATGTCTATCCCTGATGTATATGACACCTTAAAGTCCATATTAGTCATAAATTGTACTCATTAATACATGTCAGTGTACATCTTCAATCAGTTCTAATCTCCTTTGTTTTAACACAGGGATTAGTGCTGATATTTCAGTGTTACACAGGTCACCAAGGAATTTAACTTCTGACATACAACTGCAGAAAGCTTTATAATACATACAGCTCATTTTGGTCTAACATTTAAGGAAATTTTTGTGGTTTTAGATAAAATTTTCATCTGTTGTGCACTGAAACATTTGATTGGTTGATGTTGTTTTGTTGTATTTTGCCTGTAATTGTTGTCTGCCTACCTTACAGAGCCTTCGCCCAGCTGGTTATGTTGTAGCATTTTGTTTTAATTGTGTTCTGCTTGTTACAGTAATAATTGTCTCCTACCTTATGGAATCTAGCCATCTGGTTGTATTGTTTTGTTGTTTATCTTGTTTTTGTTGTGTTTTGACTGCAAATGTTGTCACCCAACCTTGCCAGTCTTCAGCCAGTTGTACATGTTGTATTATGTTGTTTTTGTTGTGTTTTGACTATAATTGTTGTCCCCCTACCTTACAGAGTCCTCAGCTAGCTGGTTGTGTTGTATTATGGCATCACTGACACACTCCTCAAAGGCTCTCATTTGGCTCTCACTGAAAAAAATTTTTCTATACATAAACATATAGTGGTCTGCATCATTAACATTTTACCAAATTTTTTTCATTCATTCATTCAATTTATTGATGCACACATGAGCTTCTTAATTTTCTCCATTGCAAAGTTTGGGAAATGAATAAATTCTTTACATCACTTCTTGTGACTTTAACCATGTCACAAAGGTCAAGATAACATTCTTAATCATAGTGTTTCACTTTCAAGTTCAAAATATGAAATTTTAAGGTTGTTTGCTTCCAAACTCATGAACATTAAGTTGAAGTTGAAGACAAGACAAGGAATCAGGGAAATAGATACATGAGCCATAAAATTATCTAAAACCCTTGAAAGATGGCATCTTCTGAACAAATCTTGAAGTCCTAAAATCGATGCTTTCAATATAAATTTTAAACTTTGTTTTTTGTTATCATTAGGAAATTGATTCTATAAATAGCCCCCCACCTCTTGGCTGAGGTGAGACATATGATCCTCCCCTTATTCTGTATGACATCTCGGTCAATTTCTTGCTGTTGTTCGGTGGGGTCACACAACGCTTGTACTGCCTCTGTGAGACCTCGAATAACATTCTCTTCCTCTTTTGATTTTGAACTCGGGGGTCCAACTTGCCCAAGTGACAACATCACCTGTCAAAAAAGTAAATCATATCCAGTCAAGCAAGGAGATCTGGATGCCAATAATCCAGATTCCTCACTGTGTGGATAAATTGATGGGGGGAAAAATATATCTATTACTACCAGTTATAAGAAGTGTGATTCAGTAATCAGAATACTTTATTAACCTGGATTCTTGGGAGCACAAACTTTGGAATTAGCAAGGGTTGACCGTATATATATATATTTCAGTTTTTGTCTTTTTCCAGATTTCTTTATTTCCTATGTTGCTACGATTCAAAGGTGGAGTGGTATAAAAAATTTTCTGAAGGTTCAATCAACCAGTGATATATTTTTCATATGGAGAGTGGATATATTAGATGATGTAAAAGTTATTTTGGGAACAAATACTCTATTTGAATTTCATTCATTTCCACTTCATAATTAGAAATTAAATCTACTACAATCATGCATGAAATGGATTTCAAATAAATATCAGTGTATCAGTTGTCAGAGTTGACATTACTTCCAATAAGGAATGATATTGTATAATAATATTATACTGTATAACCTGAGTTGGGATAGTTTATGCTTTATAAACCATAAGACCGCGGAACATTAACTGGCAAAATTGTAGCTTACGTCATTTCCATCTGTTACAATCAAAACATTTAATGATAGACAATGGAATTGGTTGGTATATTTGGCATGGATGTCCAAGAAAACATTGGATTGAAATTTCCCCTTCAAAATTTTCCCTTCAAAAATGTCTTCAAATTGTACAAATTTAAAATTTAATTGAATTATAGAAGAAATAAAATATTCTACCTGATGTCTTTTATTTTTCGTAATAAAATGCACAAATTGTCTCCCTGCACGTGACATGTTCTGAAACAATCAGATTGACTGTATAATTCTGAAGGATAATTATTGTAACGGGGACTGGGTACGTCGGCCCGGTAGCTCAGTGGTTAGAGCACCCGAACGGTTAGCGGGAGGTTCCGGTTCGAGTCCCAGTCTGGCCGACATTTTTCCCCGCCTGTTACATTATAATACCTGTTTTGTCATGTTATGTGTTGTATGTTTTGTCCCACTACCTGTTAAATGATTTAAAAATTGTTGTGTTACCTGTTGATTTTTTTTTCCTTACCTGTTGTATGTTTTGATCTTTCTGCTGCCAGCCATTCAGAGTTTCGTCCCCTACAACCACTCGAATCTAAAAAAATGTTGTCATTTTTTTTTTTATCATGTTTATCATGAATTTACTTGGTATTCAGTTTATGTTATTTAAATTCATATTACAATTTTTTTCACATTTATTGCTCCTTACCAGTAACAAAAGAGAGGCAACTCTTTAGAACATGTACACTAAAAATCTCTCTGGTAAACAAAAAATCTTGCAACTGGTAACTGATAATAAAAATTTACTGCAGAATTATAGTTTTAAAAAAATCATTTGAACAATTTCCGTTATTTCATGAAAATAATCCATCATTTACCAATCGTTTTGACGAGAAAATGTCAAACACAATCCTCATGTACTCGATCATGGTTTCCACATTACATGTCCACATGGACTTCATGATAGGAGCTGCCGGTATGATTCCCGGCGTCTTTGTTTTGGACATAACATCATACTCTATACTCTGTTTACAGGATCGTGCAAACTGAGGACCTCTGTCTAGTACAAACACAGTCTTGTGTTCCACTGGGTATAACATTGTAAAGTCCTCCCTGAAAGTTTAACAAATATGTATCTAAGTTGATCACAAGGAAATTCTTAATATGAAACACTTAACAACTCTGATAGTTTTATCTTACTTCTTAATTTTTAATAATTAAAGTAAAAAGCAAAAAAAAAAAAAAAAGCAAATAAACAATAAATAGAGGATATTCAATTTTTTGTCATTGGAGTGGAATTTATTTCACTCATGAGATTTTTAAGTGCAGGATTTTTTTTTATTTTCACTCATACTTCATTCTTGAACAAGATGGGCACTAATGATACGAAAAGTATGAAATCTTATTTTTTACGATGTCTTTGAAAGAAATGACATTTAACTAAATTAGAACAAATACTTTCATGTTTGAATTAGCAAGTTCTGAATGTATTCAAACTCACAATTTTAACACACTGACAGATAAGTTTCCCTAAGAAATCTTATTATCGCAGAATTATTTCATCACTCTTTTTCAGCTTTTTACAGCAATAAATATTATAGTTTTAAGCATACTTATACTTATAATAATTAATAGACTATAAATATTTAGAGGATGTGAAAATATTCTTGCACTTAATCTTTTACTCAAAGCAAACACGAGAATAGAGGGTAAAAGAGTGAAAATTCCCGTATACAGTTATGTTTTTAATTACTGAATAGAGGAACAATTCCCTTTTAGCGTGACAATTACTGAAATTGAAAAGGGGAATTGTGCCCAACCTGCTGAAAATATAAAAAAAGCCTGTCCCACTCGTGAAATAAATTCCATATCAACCGTACATAATATTGTTAATTCCAGGCCCCAGGATCATGAAACAGAATTAGACTTAAGTCAAATTTTCAATCGCCTGTAAAATATTTATTAATTATTTAACCGATCTCTATAATTTGCAGTTTTGTACAGCAATATTGAAAAATATTTTAATATTGGTCTGCTTGACTTCTCCTACATTTTAGTACAACATAAAGATTTTGATTAAGCTTAAGATGTTTCATGATCCTGAAGTTTAAAAAAAATATATATAATCATCGAGTTAATTCGGAATGGTAATGAAACCGGATCAGAAAAATTCAAAATTATGGATTAAGCAGAAAACCTGCACTCACCTATCTTTTTTTAAAGAACAAACATGACTTCTTTGTTAGTTAATGATATTTTTTTGTACATTTCCTCTTTTAAACTGCTAACGTGTTAGTTAAAGCATTGATTTTCCCGACACAAACAAGTGCGCGCCGCCATTTTTTCACTGCCCGGATATAATAACAAATGTTTACAAATTATTTATGTTATAAACTATAGAAATTAATTCAAATGATATTTTCCGTAAACATTTATTCTGATAAAGTTAAGAATATAGTTTGTCATTTTTTTCCAAACGATTTTTCCAGCGTTGCTATGGCAATTGAGTAATCAAAGATGTCGTCCACCAAGAGTTCGGTTGGTCGTGATGTTGAAGCGAGGGAATATCTCGAAGAGCATCGTGTTTTGGAACTTTTCAATAACATGACTTCTCAGCTGATATACAACAGACCTGGTAATGTTGTTTTCTTGACTGAAAATTAAATTTATTTTGGCATTAAATTTGAGTGAAATATTTTCAAAGGGAGGGGGGGGGGTCATAGATCTAGCTGGTAGAGATATGGATTGTACTTAAAATAATGATGTTCTATGGACCACGTTTAACTATAGGCCTGTCCTGGGGAACCCCTGTCCTGAGACTCATTCTAACTAGTATCACAGTAGAATATGATCTTCTATGCAAAGTATCGTACCTAGATAGAATCAGTCCTCAATGTGAATCAAAGAATTTATGGTATAAAATATCCGAATAAGATAAATATACAATTCTTATTAAACGCATTATGTGAGGATATTTCAAATGCAATTTATATGTTCAAGAAAATGAAAATATTTCAGAAAATCCAAAGAAGTATATGATAGAATTGCTTGAAAAGCTGCAGAGATCCAGGGCAACAAAGCATGACTATCCTTGTCTGTTTGATGACACTAACATCCAGTCAGTGTACAACATGCTGGATCCTACAAATAGAGGATTTATCACAATGCAACAGTATAAAGAAGGTATATAGCTTTATGTATTTGTCCCATGGAAAAATGAACTGCCTATATAGGCAGTTATTAGGCAGTTCTTTAGCAGTTTTGCAAATTTTAAGCAGTTTTCAAACAGTTTCAGGCAGTTTGGCTTTTTCTGTTCTTTTGTGACTGCTAGCGCCTTTGGAGTAAACAGTTTTCCTTAGCAGTTTTTAAGCAGTAATCAGTTTCCCTAGCAGTTATATCTTGGTCACCTATGCTTGAGGAGAAGACAGTTTTCTTAGCAGTTTTGTAAGCAGTTTGTAAGCAGTTTCCTTGTACAATTTGATTGGGTTCAAGAGAAATTTTAAAGTTGGGCTCAATGATCAACAAATATAAACAACAGGAACCCAACAACAGACCGCCAAAATTCAGTTTTTGGCTGCCATGTTGTATTGTTGGACAAAGTCTATAAAGCATCATGAAGAGGGAGCCTGCTGGCCACAAAGCTTTAGATTTATTGAAATAATGATGTAGACATTTAACAATTGGTAAGTACAATATATTTATTAATTTGTGGCTTTGTCGTGTTTGGATGAAGTGAATATTTGCTGTACTTTTGACTTTTTCCTTCAGTGTTGAATCTTGTTGAACATTATTTATATGCCCTGGGATATATGATTTCTTACTAGTCAGTGCATAAGTATAATTGCATGGTTGTACATGTGTATGTAAATAAGGTACATATGTATAAATTATCAGTTACACTGATTATAATAAGAGATGTATAAAACAGTGTTTGATACTTTTTAAAACTTTGAATGTGTTATACAATATTGTACAAAATACAATAAATTAATTTTAAAATGTAAGAAGCATTTCTGATAAAGGTAGATCTATTATAATTGCATATTATTTCAGGCTGGATAATAGAAAATGTCCTCCTGACTAATTAATATTTATGTTGCAAAAGGGAAATAGATAAGCAGTATATAATAGTTTACTGGAAGTCCACTAGCAGTTAATTAGCAAAAACTGCCTAAATAACTGCCTATGAACTGCTAAGAAACTGCCTATGAACTGTTAAGAAACTGCCTGTGAACTGCCTGCGAACTGGTTACGAACTGGTAAGGCTAAGAAAACTGCTTATAGATTACAAAAGGTTTGAAAGCAATTTGTTTATCCATTAGTAGTCTGGGGAAGGTTAAGTAACTGCTCCAGAACTGCTAAAAAGTTCAAACTGTTAAGGTTAAGAAACTGCTTAATAACTGCCTTCCACTTTGCCATGGGGTATGAAGTAAACAGTAAAACTCACGTTCTAATGCGATTGTTTTGTAAAAT
Organism: Saccostrea echinata; assembly: GCF_033153115.1. Classification (NCBI taxonomy): domain Eukaryota; kingdom Metazoa; phylum Mollusca; class Bivalvia; order Ostreida; family Ostreidae; genus Saccostrea; species Saccostrea echinata. Next base: position 5,167,690 of record NW_026889778.1, read on the forward strand.
GCATTTTGATTGGCTATAATGGACTGAAGTTTGAAGCAGTTAAATGAGTATTAACGAGAACGAAGGCTTTTGATTGTGACATCATAATAGAACGACACAAAAACACAACCCTTCATGACGTATTTCATATGACAAAATGCAACAATATAGGACGTTAACATCAAACAAAATGCATAAATTGCATTAGAGTGGGAATAACTATATATGTCATCTTCTCAATTGTAATTTGTGACCGTTAATGCTGATTGAACGGTTATAAACATCCGTTTTACCGGCTCTGCTGATGCGTTGTCAGTAAAACCCAGTTTGCAACCGTTAAATCGGCATTAACGGTCACAAATAACAATGGAGAAGATAGTTATTCCATGAATTAACTGACATTATTCATCTTTACCAGATTATATAAGACAAAATTATTTAAGCAACCCATAGTAACTATGCCTTCATGAATTGGATACAATACTGTAGCTATAGACATGTCAGATGAATTGCCATAGAGTCAACACTAACCAAACTGTTTCCTTTCCACCCTATAAAAGACACTAGTTTAAAAATAACTTAAGATAAATTTTTGATTAATTTGTGTTTTTCTTTGCTTGAAATTGCATCTGGTCCCACTGATGCATTCTACCAATTATACGCATTCCCTTACTCTTCAATGTAACTGAATTATAATGATAAGCAAGTGAGAAATATTCTAGCAAGTATCATTCATTAGGAGATTTGAAGCCTGTGTGCAGCTCTATCTTTTCTGTTTATGTAGTATATCAGTGCTATCTTACTGTGTGATATTTTGTGTTTCTCTTCTATTTGATATGTATGATATCATTGTAATCCTACCATTATATTTTGTGTTTACAGCTATGACAACTCTTGGTATATCACCTGTGGAGGAGAATATTGAAGGTGCAAATGAAGACAAAATCAACTTTGATGTATTCTTATCACAAGCGTGAGTTTATTCTTCTTTTACTGATTTTTATTAATAAGTAAAACTTGATTTAAGGAAGTTACTGGGATCTGAATTTTTGCTTCTAATTTTAACTGATATTATAAGTTTATATCCGTGCAAGAAACTCAGTGAAAAGTCTTCTAGTGGATTAATAAAAAGTGCCTTATAACCTAGATTTACTTATATGGGAGTTCTTAATATCAAACCTTGTTATATGGAACTCGATGGGACTGAGAAAAAACTTCCAGATATATGAGGATTCAAGATATCAGGGGTAAAATACTGAAAGAATAAGTGGTTGGGACTCTCAAATCACTTCAACATATCCATGGTATTTGAGAATCAGTGTTCAAGATACACCTGTACAAAAGTCAACTGTATATATTTTTAAGATATCTTTTATTGATATTTACTGATTTTTACTTATATCTGAAATACATGTAACAAGTTATGAGTCAGTTATCTTTATTTCTTATCATTAATAAAGAATAATTCTGGGTTATTAATCATAAAAGCATTGTACATGTAAATACTTGACCATATTCATTACAAATTATTTTGAATTTATATTTCTAGCAATTAATGTTCAGTGAAATTATAATTAAGAGCCCTCAAAAACTAAAGTAGATTTTTTTTTTTTTTTTAATCATGACAATTTTGCAACAGAAAATGGACAAAAAATGAAATGCAGGCAAGATTTAAGCAAGATTTTAGACAATTCATGGCTGAAGATTAAAAATTTACATAAAGAGTAAAATCCTAAATCCGAAATAAGAAGGATCATGATAAACTTGTTTACTAAATACATGATCATGATTATGTTTTTACTTGTATCTTTTAGTTATGCTATGTTGTTTTTTTTTCCTTTTACAGGAGAACTGGCCTAAGTAAAGCATCAGCAACATTTAAAGAAGCATAGTGTTCTTAAGTGACATTAAAATCAACTCACACATTGTACATATATTGTAAATATTAAATACTCATTTATATCACAGTTGAAACATCATTTGTTATTGTTCAGTTTATCTCACATTTTGTGTTTGTATGAGATTTCAATGCTCTTTGAAGAAGGGAATTCCTTAAATGGCCAATCACTGCATATCTAACTTTAACTTTCTGTTGATTCTAAGCTAATATTTTTGTCAGAACATTATGATTGTATTTTGGGGCTCTGACTTCACCAAATATTGTCTCCTCTTATCCAGGTGGTTTAAAAATTATTTGGTAGGGAAAAGTGATCATTGTGAATCAACCAACAAACAAACAGACACATTCCTTTCTGTTGAATATTTAATTCATCTACTTATAAAGGTAAGGTAACAATCTGTAAAACAAATAGTAATAACACCACTAAAAATGAGCCCTAAATTACCCCTAGCCTACCCCCCCCCCCCCCCCAAAAAAAAATGTCATGTCACATTTATTTGTCATCTACTTCAAAATAAATCTTCAATTTTGAGAAAGAATTTCAAATATAATGATATAGATGTACTTTCCAATTGGATGTTAAACAATGAATTAACTTGAATATTTGTGCAGTCTGACATCAATATTTTTTTCCCAAAAAAAGTTTGCTATAGATTCTAACTTATTGTCTCCCATAAGAGATCCTTTACCTGAGATTATAGATAGAGTGTAATATAGAAAGGGTGTACACGAAGAGACAATCCTGCCCTCATCCCACATTTCACACCTTTTCTTCATAACTTTGCTGATGAAACTTTTGCTGTAACTCCAGAGAGGGAAGAAATCAATTCTTGAAAGTTCACAAGAATGTTATCAAGAACCTACAAATATGCAAAATCTCTTGATGGCAACATTAGATAAGTACCGGTAAAATTTTTTCAAACTTGCAATTGACCCGAAGCACTCTTTTATACTAGAATATCGTTGGTGTTTGTTAAATGTCTCAGTAAATTCTGAACAACCCTCATAGTATGGATTTTCATATCAGGAAACCTTTTGCTTATTTTGCTTGCCCTGAAAGTTTAATTGAATTTGGATGGACTTGCGTTGTCATAAAGGGGTAATCTCAGCGAGATCCGTAGAGACTTTAAAATTTTGGTCTGGTGTCACCAAACCAAAATTTTTAGTTTCTACGGATCTCGCTGAGATTAATAAAGGGGGGAAGGGACAGTGGCGGATCCAGGAATCTTGAAAGGGGGGGGGGGCGACCAGTTTAGGGTCGGGGTAGGGGCCCACGGACACACCAAAAAGAAATTGACTTATTAAATCATATAATTATGTGTATTTTGGACACTCTTAATCCGCCAGTGGGGGGGGGGGGGGCATCATTTTGTCCACTTTTTGGTCGGAATAGTAAATAATCTCAATGTATGAAATGATATTTATCCTGTTGTAAATTTTGCATTTACCTCCCCCTACTAAATTCAAAATTTACAACATGATACCAAACTGGAGAGAAAACATCTATTCGACTGATTCCCCCCACCCCCACCCCCACCCCCACCTCACTTTCAAGTTTGAAATGCTTGACATATATTTTGTTACCCAGTGGGGGAAAGAATCCCTTTCCCTCCTCTCTGGAACCAGGATCCGCCATTTTTTGGTTTCTTATTAAAAGGTAATAATGTCTAGTATATTAAGCAAATGTGTGTTAAAGCTAATACATTAGATAATATGAGATGCATATGTACATGTGAGTAATGGCAGTTAATAATTGGAAAATGGAAACCCGCAGTTGGAAGCATCATGCAGTTATTTAGTAGTCATGGGAAACACCAATCCCTGGACCCCCCCCCCCCCTTCCCAATTAAGAAAAGTTTTTGTCAGCTGTTGACGGCCACTCCCACATCATGAACATAGGCACTTGGAGTATGGACCCCCCCCCTTTTTTCCATTTTTTTTTCTTTTTAAATCTGGGTTCGAGTCACCTTTTTCCTATTTTTGTATTCTAACATGCACTATATGTTATCAATAATGTAACTCTTTTGTTTCTATAAACTGTTTTTAAATATATCGTTTTCGACTGATACATAAAAAGATGTATCAGTCGAAAACGATATATTTAAAAACAGTTTATAGAAACAAAAGAGTTACATTATTGATAACATATAGTGCATGTTAGAATACAAAAATAGGAAAAAGGTGACTCGAACCCAGATTTAAAAAGAAAAAAAAAATGGAAAAGGGGGGGGGGGTTCCATACCCCAAGTGCCTTTGATCATGAAATGCGTTTTTTGTGTGCTTGAGTGTTGTATGTGTTTCATTGTCAAAAAAAAAAATATCAAATTATTAGCTGGAATTTTCATAAATGGGTATGGACACTCCACGCCCCTTTGCAGTAAAAATTCCTGGATCCACCTGAAATTTCGTTTCTACTTTAAGTCCCCCTCCCCACTTTTCAATTACAGGAAATCAAGCCGGAATTTGTCCCTTGCGGTTGACAAGGGCAGTTAATTAATAATACGCTGTGTTTGTCGTGTGTGGAAGTAAAGAGATTACCAAACCCATATATTGGAAATTAAATGTTCAATTAAAAATAATATTGATCCGATATCATATGTTTATGTGTAAACCATTAATTATAAAATGTATTTTTTTTCCATTCATTTATTTTTTATTGATGATTAGCAACCATCATTTTCTAAACCGATGAAAAGTTTTATTCATTTCTTTAAATGGCATTATGCTATATTTCAAGTCATATATATATATATATATATATATATATATATATATATATATATATATATATATATATATATATATATATATATATATATATATATATATATATATAAATGTTTAATCATGTTTTTAAAAAAATGAAAATGCAAAGGAGAGGCTCTTATCCTAAAAACACTTCGGTGTTAATGAAGGTAGATATTCTTTCTTAAAAACAGAGAGAAACAAAAACTATATATACCCCCGAATCTTCGATTACGGGGGACATAAAAAGCACTTTGATGATGAAATTCTTTAAAAGTCTAAAAACTTCAACCCGGAGAGTACATATTGTACCTTAATAGCCATGGTGAACCACGTAAACAAATAATTTAAAATTTCTTATGTTAAAGTAACTCTTTATGAAGTAAATTAAAGATTATCTCCCTTCCGTTTATCTCAAATTCCAGCATTTAAATAAAAAAAATGCATGACATTACTTATTTAACCATTTACATTAAACAACAATAATAAAAGTTTATAATTAATTATATATATAATATTTTTTTATAAAGAAATTTAACTTGCTTTATCATATGTATAAAAACATTACTAGACACAATGTATTAAGAGATACGTTTAAATATATAGTATTTTATGTCTCCGCTAGTTGACACATTTGTCACTATCACCATGTATAGTTCGGAGTAAAGAAGATATTTTTAAATGCTATGTCGACCAACCATAGCATAAAAACTGAGGAATCATAATGTGATTCAAATAATAAGAAGGAGGTGACTTACTACTAGTAAACCCGCGTAGGCGAATCATGTTTAAATACGAATGACAAGAAAACGTTTTCGTTATCGGGATTTTCGGATATGCATTGTTTCCTTGCATTTTGACCATGTACAAAACAAAGAAATCAATGTGATCCGACCCCTTTTATTTGTACTGGTCCCAGCTGACAAAGCAAACAACATAGTCTTTGTTTAGTTTGTAAGGCTCATTATTTGAATTGTATTTTAAAGGAAATAGGATTTAATTCTGCAGATGGAAATCCAAAACTCCCTTCCTAAAGAGGAAATTCTTCAAAATCATATGTCCGTTTTAGATATATTTAATATTCCCAACAATCAAAATGAATTTAAATTACTATTCCTAAACTTCATGAAAATCCTTACAAACAAAGATACATATAGCGGTTTCCAGTAAATGTTTTAACAAGCTTTTTTACTCATCACTAAAATATTCACTGTATTGAAGGAGAAACTTCAGGAGTACTGTAGAACAGTATATTCGAGAAGTGGTGTAAATCAGATGTGGATACTGAAAAACTCCAAGGAACTTTTAGAAAATTTGAAATAACAAAATTTTATTAAAATTAATAACATCAAAACGTACGACTTTTCAACACTTTATACAACCATTCTCCACGATAAATTGAGGTCCAGGCTTTTTAATATCATAGACATGAGCTGCTTTTTCAATAAAAATGGAACTCGAAACTATACTTACCTTGTCATTGGTCATTTGCAAAATTATTTTGTTAAACAAGTACTCTGAAGTTGATATTAAAAAGATGCTTGAATTTCTGATTGACAATATCTATGTTGTTTTGGAGATCAGGTCTTCCAACAATCTGTTTGAATTCCCATCTCAATTAAATAGCCCGTTATTAGCAGACCTATTTTTGTATTCATATGAAGCAGAATTTATTCAAAAACTTCTACACGAGAAGTTTGAAGCCCTTCACCGGTATATGGTGACGTCTCTATATAAGTGAAAAATTCTCGAATGGGACGTAAAACAACATACAATCAATCAATCAATGTATATGAGAAGAAGTTGTTGCATTCAACTCGACACTTCGATATATCGACGGCGTATTATCAATTAACAATAGATACTTCCATTCATATGTCGACTCGATATATCCCAGTGAGCTTGAAATAAAAGATACCACAGAGTCGGACACATCTGTTTCATATTTAGATATTTTACTAGAAAAAGACGTTAATGGTAACCTAACAACAAAGCTTTATGATAAACGTGATGACTTCAACTTTTCAATTCCTTCACTTATGTAGCAATATAACCTTATCATCTGCATATGGCTCTAATATGTCTCTCAGTTGATTCGATACGCAAGAACATGCTCTACGTATGAACAATTTCTAAAACGAGGGAAGCTATTGACAAACATGTTGATGAAACAAGGATACATGTATCAACAGTAACGTTTGAAGTCATCATTTCACAAGTTTTATGGTCTACACAATGACCATGTCAGCACACACAACCTATCATTGAGTTAAATGCTTACTGACGCTTTTCATACTAATTGTTAGACCAATATTTATACACTGAACTGTCAACGGATTTTTTGGGTTTTTTTTATCATTGCAAGGAGCACACGGCGGGTGTGACCGGTCGGCAGGGGATGCTTACTCCTCCATGGCACCTGATCCCACCTCTAAATTTTGAGGTCCGTGTTTGCTCTGCTCCAAATTTGTATCGTTTTGTTGGACTTTCGAGGTTGAATACTGTTCGTCATCTTCATATTTCATTCAGTTATTAAATCACTATGAACTGTTTGGGCTGAACGCATTGTTGAGTAGAAGCTAGAACTTTTAGTCCTAGAGTGTCGTCAAACATAACTAACCGGACGCATCTACGATCCACTGAAACAAAATTATCAAGCGATTGTGATGTATTTTATTTATGTCATTATGGCCCTTAAAGATTATAAAACACTCTGTCACAATATAAATTTTTCTTTTTTCATAAGCTCAATAGCTAGGAATTGAACCCCCATGTTATGAGTTATCGGAACCATAAATGATTTAGCTGTACCTCTATTCACCAGTACTAAAAGAGGTACCGGGTCCCTCTACAATATATCAACGTATTGATTAGAAATTTTTTCCTGTTTAGATTTTTTTCTCCCTTCATCTTAAACCTGTAATCATAAAAAAAAATTGTTTTGAAAATTCAAAAAAGTATCAATTTGTATTTTAGGAAAAGTACCAACAACTGAAAAAATAACGTTAATATAACGTATTTTATATGTAATAACGTCAGGCTAACGTTATCTCCAACCTGTAACGCATTAGAGAAAATTAAATCGAAAAATAAAATATTATTATGGTATGTCATGTTAAACCTTTGGCCAAGACCTTCATAAATATGGCTGTCATGTAAAAATTAACACATTCACACATGTATGCTGATATTTTACGCACAGATACTGATGGAATAGCGCATAAAGGAAAAAAAAAGCTCACTGATTTGAAATTATTTTTGACGCATTCTATAAATTTGATTGTAGATTTTCAGCATGTAAAAATGACATAACAATCGCAATTGTTTACAAACAGAGCGGAATTTCCCAAAAGTGACGGAGTTAGGGTAGTGACGGGGTTAGGGGGTTTGGCGATACAGCATTAGACTATATATTCTCAAACAAAGTGTGGGGGCCGCCCCCTCCCCCCCTCCCCCCCACTTCGGCCGCGTACTACGGACCTGAAAATATTGAGCGGACAATACATGTATTTTCTTATCCAGTGTAGTCTTGCACTTGAAATTCGGCTTTGTATCTTCAAATTCAATAGGAATAAAACAAGTACCAGAATACCAAAAACTTCGGCAGTCTACCGACCGACTGACAGGAGCAAGACTCTACAAAAGGGTCGTTTTGTAAGGCTCATTATTATAACTGTATGATAGAAGATGTTAAGTTTAATTCTACGTCTGGAAAATCCAGCTTTTATTCACAGCTCACTTTATATGGAAAAATTCTTCAAAATCACATTTCAGTGTTTCATATACGTTTAACATTCCAATCAAGCGAGGTGACTTCAATCTACTCTATACCTATACGTGATTCCTAAACTTCATAAAAATCCTTACTAAAGATACCTGCAGATGCTCTGCCAAGCCCCAATCTTTACTCAAAAAATATTTTATAACTGCTGTGAAGGAGAAACTCCAGACGTACAGTGCTACAGCATATTCTAGAAGTGGTGTAAAACAAACGTGTATTCTCAAAAACTACACAGAACTTTAGGAAAGTTAAAATCCAATTTTCAAAAGTCAGAAACATCAATAGGTACGACTTTTCTACACTTTATACAACCATTCCTCATGATAAATTAAAACCTAGGCTTTTTTCCTCATAAACAACTGCTTCCTCAACGGAAATCGGAAATTTTCACATCTTGTGATTGGTCATCTGTTAAAAAGAACTCTTGATTCTACACACATTGAGATTTTATTGAAACACAATCAATGGGTTTGGACACAAGTTATTCCAACTTAGATTGTCCTCTACAACGCGAATGACAAAATGACAAAAACAGATACATGTAATGTACAACCAACAAAAGAACTTACGACTAAGACCAAAATGTAATTTTGCGAAAAAAATTTCTTCTACATATTGATTAAAAATTGTATTTATCATTTTTAAAATTAGTTTTGATATATATTTTCGTGAAAGTAATTACATGTATTAATAAAATTTTTAATTTTGCAAGACTTTACATTAAGCTTAAGTTTTTGGTCTTAGTCGTAAAGACTTTTATAAAACGGGGGGCTTATTTATGTAGTAGCATTCCACAGTCACCTGTAAATGGAGTTTATACGTCTCCCAGCTTATTCGATACTCAAGCTGATCAATTTTTAAACCGAAACAGGCTACTGACATAAGTTGACTTTACATGGATTTCAACAGCCTCGGTTAAAGTCAGCATTTCGTAAATTTTTTGTCATTATAATGATCTTATAAGCAAATATAACCCATCGTTGGGTCGTAATTTGGTTGACGTATCTCTAACCAATTGTTAGGTCTTTGTTTTATACTAAATTTGACTACGAATTACTCCGTCTACCTGATCAATACATAGAGCTCACGGCGGATTGACCTGTGGACAAGGGATGCTTAGTCCTCGATCAGAGGCATTGATCTCTCATCTGGAATTTCCGGGGTTGCAGGGGTCCGTATTTTATGCCCTGTTTACAGATTTATACTGTTTGTAGTTTTTTTTAGATCGACACCGTGCGTTATCTCTACCTTTTCATTTTCAATCCCATTAGACCCCGAAAGTGAAAATTCTGAAACCTTCTTGCACGTCTGCAGGACACCCCAATCATCTTGCAAAAGATGAAATGGCTCTACTTTAAATGTAAGAGGAGTTTTGGGAACTATTTTTTTGTAAAATGAAAATTTTAATTTTTCAAGCTTTAATTGGTCCAAGGGTGAAAGTTTCGAAACCCTATTGCACATCTACAGAACACCCCAATCACCTTGCAAAAGTTGACATGACTAAACTGAAATAATATGAAGATAACGAACAGTATTCAAGCTCAAAGTCCGTTTTAACAATACAAATCGGGTGCAGAGCAAACACGGACCTTCAAAAACATCAGAGGTGGGATCAGGGGGGTTCCATGGAGGAGTGAGCATCCCCTGCCGACCGGTTTCACCAGCCGTGTGCTCCTTGGCATGATCGGGAAAAACGGGGGAAAAACTGCAGACAATCCAGTGTGTAAATAATGGCATAACGATTTGTTTGAAAAACGTCAATCTGCATTTCACTTAATGATAGGTTGTGTTTGCTGACAATGTCATTGTGTCGACCATAAAACTTGCAAAATGATGACTTCAAACGAAAATGTTGATACCCTTGTTTCACCAACCTGTTTGTCAAGAGATTGCCTTGTTTTAGAAATTGTTCATACGTAGAGCATGCTCTTGCGTATCGAATCAATTGGGAGACAAAAACCCCATATGCAGGCGATAATGGTATTTAGTATATAGCTACATACGAGGGTTGTTTATAAAGTTCGTGGACAATGACGTTTTTGTCAAAATGAATGGTCCTAGGTATACTTATTGTATACCAAAAAAGAAAAATGTTAAGTTACCATAAATGACAAAATATGTTTATTAACCCACGTCTATCTCGGACATATCTTTGAATCTAATTTCTATATTTTTCTTTTTTTTTTTAACCCGCCTCTTTCCTCTCGTCTCTCTGGATTGTAGATTGATAAATAAGATATAAAAAATGTCCAAAAATTAGGTTACAAATCTGCAGATTACTCTTGAAAATCATCCAGATTGTTCTGTAACTAGATCAATAAATGTGACACACCGTGCAAATCTCTAGGTAACAGAAAAATACACTTAAGTTTTGTCTTAAGTACAGGACTGTGTAAAAATCTTGCAAAACGTGATATATGAGGGTTCTCAGAATTTGATGATTTTCCACACATTTTCTTGTAATATGAAACATGTATGCAAATTGAAAATGAAAAATGTTTTGGTTTATGGTTACTAAGGAAATGTGGGTAAAGAAATTTCCCTAGCAATCAGTCAATTTTCTATACATGAATAGACAAAAAATCTCTTATCTTTCAGGCTTGGAATTATGTGAATTACATAAGAATTTCTTTTATTGGCAGTTGTTGTAAAGATATTCATCTTAAATGTGAAATAGAGAAATTAGATTCAGATATTTCCGAGATAGACGTGGGTTTATATACATGTTTTGTTATTTATGCTGACTTGATTTTGGCACTTTTCAAGGTCCTATTTTTCAAGTGATGGACCTCATACAGACGTTGTATGTCTTTATATCACCTTCTTACCTATTTTGCATGGTTTTACTATGATCTGTACTTAATTTATTAAAATAAAAAAAATAGTCTGGACCTTTTAAATTTTTACCAGTTGAATAGTTGCCCGCGTGGCGCAGTGGTTAGAGCGTCTGCTCTAGAGTCGCGAAGTAAGGAGTTGATCCTTACGTAGCAGGTTCGAATCCCACTGTGGGACGTGGAGACCGGTCCTTCGGATGAGACCGTATAAACCGAGGTCCCGTGTCGCAGTAGGTGCTGGCATGATAAAGATCCCTCACTGCTCAATGGCCGTAAGTGCCGAGCATATATAAGGACAAAATTTGCAGCTCTCCACCGGCAAGTGGTTGCGTCACCGTATGAGTGAAAAATTCTCGAGAGGGACGTTAAACAACAAACAAACAAACAAACAAACCGGTTGAATAAAAGATACAAACATGCATACGAAGTGATTTATTTAATATACAACACTTTCTATGCATCCTAATGTATTTTTGGCAAAGATGATTTCATTACCATGCAAACAAAATATTTTTCAACGAGCTGGCTAAATGTTGTCCTCAAACAAAATGAGCCGATAATGTATGGGTGTTTACTGAGGTTTTCCTACTTAAATGTTTATGGAATTGAAAAAAAATTCTGTTACAACCTCTCATCGGTAACCGCCAACCTTCTATCAGCGCACAAAGGGTGTATAATTGGCTTTAGAACTAATCATTGCCCAACTGTTATTTTTAAATATTTTCCCTTTTAATTTTGGGGCCTCATTCCAACCCTGGATGCTATGATTTAAATAAACTTGAATCTACACTACCTGAGGATGCTTGTGCATGAATATAAATATAATTATACAACTTAATCTACTAATTTTAGAATGCTTGTATATTGAAAACTAACCATGGTCCTGCTGTTTAAGAACATTTAAAAAAATTCTCTGTATTTTTATGCTAAACCGAGACATAAATATTTATGTTTCTGGTTAAACTTTGATCCCTTACTCTGGTTAAACTTTGATCCCTTACTGTAGCCCCACCCTATACCCCATGGGACCATGATTTGAACAAACTTGAATCTGCACTACACGAGAGTGTTAAATATTGAGTATGGCTTTGCTAGTCTTGAGAAGTAGATGCTTAAACATTTTTTCTTTTATAATTTTAGGTGAAAATTGTATCTTTTGCTGCCCCATCCAACTCTCGGGGTCATGCTTTGAACAAATTTGAATCTACTAGTAAATTCTGTGTGAAAGCTTCCACATGTTTCATTATTTCTGGCCCAGTGCTTTCTAAGATTTTAAAAAGATGTCACCAAATTTTCGCTTACCGCGTATTCTTAATTTTCTCATCTTGGCCCTTCATTTAAACATATTTGAATCCCCTTTACCTAAATTTTAAAAGTATACAAACAGCTGACGTACAGAGAGATGGACAGATAGACAAATGGATTGACGCCGAATAAAATGTGAGCTAAAAATCTTGTAAGAAGAAGGAAGGCCATATTGAGTTATATTAACATACCAGTATTCTCACTTAATGCAAGTTCACGGATGTCCTAATCATACCCCCCCCCCCCCCCCCCCAGTACATGGTGGTCACAGTAGCGATTCAAAAATAAACATGAGAATTTACATAAAGCATTAAAATATCTTTTTCTCAAATACTACGAGTACATGGACATATTGTTTAATCATATTATTGAGCAACCATTCTAAAATATTGCGCAACCATCCTAAGATAATGCAAATTCACTATTATGATCAGATGGAGGTAGGGTTGGCCACAATGCGGGGTCAAACCTTTTCAAGGAAAAAAGGAAGGAAAATTCTTTTTTGAAATTTTGGCGAGGTCTATGGTAATTTATGTTAAGGTTGTGGCCCTTGGGTCTCTTGTTTCACTGTCCATTGTCAAAGAAGCTCAGCGGGATAAGGTGTAGAAAAGAGAGGAAAAGAATTTGAAATATACAAAATCAAGTTTTTCTCCTTTCTGATTAAAAAAATCTGCTATTGTAAGTTCAGAATTTCACCCATTACGATGAAAATTAATACAGAGTAATTTTTTTGTTAATAACAAAACAGAGCAAATTCTAAGGAGTCATTTCATCCAGCATCTGTATGTCTGTCCTACATTTGCCATAGCCTGTATCCAACATATTAATAATCCTTTCAAAAATAACCTGAAATGCATAACTTGTGACTTTGAACTTGACATTAGATGTTTACTCAAATAAGGAAGCTAAAGACACAGTTTTTCTCACAAAAGGGATATGTGTTGGTTATCCCAGGTAGTTTTAAGCTGCACAGCTTGTGTTATAAACAGACACGTGAAAAATTAGGACATTATGGATGTCAAGGGAACTTAACCACACCTAACTTAACCACACCTAACGAAGGCTGAAACGCCAGAACTGACAGTAAGACGGGCATCAGACAGCTATCTTCTGTATAAAATATTTTAAAAATATATATACTACAGGTCTGTTGTTCTGATGGAATATCCATTGTATTTGCATTTCAGTTGTACATAGATGTTAATTAAATATGAAGCCCATAGTCCACAATGTTCATTTGAGTAAGCTTGGCCCTGCTGAAAAGTTAAAAAAATATTTCCCTCATTTTTATTCCCATTTCAAGCTGAGGTCTTGTGTGGCTCACCTCATTCCTACTTCAGGTTCAGTGACTTGAATCTGTCATATATGGGGAGTATCATAAACGGTATCGATATGACTGTCGTCCTACTATTATTAGGGTTTTCCCTTTATATTGTCAGCATGACATTATTTAGAACCAATTAATATAATAATAAGTTGCTTGATTTTCCTCCATTTTAAGTAGTAATGATTTTTAATATGCTTTATCTTATTGTCTCACAAATTATTCACTTCAATGATTTATTTCATGGACGAATCGCTTTCACCTTCTTTGAACTAACCCTGACCTCCCCTCATTGTCCACGCTCAATCCCAAGGGGCCATTTAGTACCACAGGCACTTGTTTCGTATACGGGGCACCCTCCACTTTATTTTTACCACAAGGTACCTAACTCATTTTCAGGCACCTCCGCTTCAAGCTCGTATTTTGTTAATATATCAATCATTAACCTATTTTAAAATGGCACCATTCGCTTAGAAAGACTTTTTTCTTGTCAGATTGATCGTTTCAGACATCTCTGGTCGATCCTCTTTATTGTAAACAACTCATTTGTTCCTTTGAATGGGATACAAAAGCTTTCGGTTGGGGTTATAAATGAAGGATAAAACCAGAGACCTCGGAATAGAATACTCGGAAGTCTCTGGTTTTATCCTTCATTTATAACCCCAACCGGAAGCTTTTGTATCCCATTCAAAGTCTTAGTATGAATCGAGGTAATTTTCGAGGTATAAATGAGTAGGGGATGCCCTATACACAATCTCTCCTTAGCGTCCACCCTCAGTCCAAAAGGGTGATTTAGTCCACACGTGTCAACACATCTAATGAACCGTCCGTCTTGATCAAGAATGTGTATACAGTCATTGCTGTAATCTGCCACAATGATCTGTCTCATGGAGTCTGTAGCGATTTTTCTAGGATCAAATGCCTTCGTCCTTCTAGCTGGTGCAACATCGTATCGGAATCGGACTCTTCCTGCGTTATTTAATACTACCACCATGTCGGCATTAAGATCAGAGACGCAAATATCTTCATTGCTGTTTTCTGCTAAGCAAAGCCTATATTCACCATTTTTAAGATTTCATTTTTATCTTTATCCTTATGTATTTCCTGTTTCACCATTTGTCCCTGGTAACGGACGATTTTGTTTTGACCTGCATCATACAGGTTGACCAGTATGTCACCTAATCTAGTACAGCACAGACCTCTTGGTTTCCATCCTTTCTGTGTAGTGAACATTACCTCTGTCAGTCCATTTCGAACAATATTTACAGTCCTAGTTTTAGCGTCACTGTACACCAGATCATTTTGTCTCGTCACTGTGATGTCATTAGGCGTCTCCAAAGATGTAGTCTTGACAATATCCTGCACAAACCCATGTATGTCAACAAGTTTAATGAATATGTCATCTCCACTAATCCAAGCTGCATTTTCACCTACACAGGCCACTCTCCATATTGGTTTTACTGCGGTAGGAACGATGGCAATAACTTTGCCTTTGTCCAGTAGCTTGTATATAAATAAGAGACTTCTTCTGTCTAACTGGAGATTGACGTCTGTGTCAATGTAGCCTTGTACTTTCCTAACTCTATACTGAGTTTTTTCCCGGGATTGTGTTTGCTTTCAGGTAAGGAATTTTGATATCAATTTCAGTAGCCTTTGTTCTGTACTCCTTAAGTTTGGATTTGTAGTTGATGACTTGGGATACTCTGTTAGTCTTCAAAATTTCTTTGTTTTGTTCAATTTTTTCTGCATTTCAGGGATTAAAGATGAAAGCATGGCTTGATGTGTTTTAGAGCGGTAAGAAACCCATCCTTCATGGACTTAATGAAAGAGCTAAGATTGTTGAAAATAATTTCCACATTCTTATGCCATAATTGTCTGTACTTCTCCATGCTCTGTTCCAACTCATTATATCTAGCAGTGCACTCTTCAGGTATCTTGGAATAATAACGATTTCAATTTCCTTTGTTTTTTTTTCAATTTTTCCCTTTTTGTTCTCTACTATATTTGATAATTCTACAGCGTCATTGCCCTTATGGTTGCCAAGAAAACATTTGATGCACACTGGGACATCACACTTTTGACAATGGGCCTCACATCTCTGGTGAGGGTAAAATTCACACTCTGGAAAAACAAACTGTATCTTTCTGTTCTTGAAGGGAAGGATGTCATGTGTAAGAGACTGGTGCTTGTCCACATGTTTACTGACACAGTCCACACATAAACTGACTTGACAGTTCTTACAAAACTGCTGAGTTGGTTTAGCACAGAGATCGCACGTGATGACTACTTGTCCCCTTGAGATATTGGTAGTCATTTTCAAGGTCTAGAAAAGAATTTTGCATACTGAAACAACTTTGTTGGTTCAACAGTTCCAAAGAACAGTAAATATAAACATAACTTTACATAGTATAATAGTATTGAATATCTGTTTCAAATATTCTTTAAAAGGGTGTAAATTCAATTTGTAAACCCACCAGTTGTAAAATTTCACATTCAATCACACAGTCAATATAGCACCTGCCCTGTTCAGTGTTCACCAGTCCTGTAAATCTGGTGGTTTGTCTTCCTGGTTTACTGACTGATCTTATCTACAGTAGGTCAAGAAAAAAGCTCCAATAAAATTTTAATAAAGTTCTTATCATAAATGCCAAGAGAGAGGGTTTATGAAGTAACCATTCCTATGTAACTGTTAAATAGGAATCATTCATTCACTAATTAAGGAGACTCTCCCTGTCGTTTCTGTTTATTTAAAACATTACATATAACTAGAGAAATTACGTAACTTTTCGTAGGAGTGAAAATACCCCTGAGTACTAACTATTGTTATATATACTTAAAGAGCTAGGTTCACTTTATGCATAAAATAGCCCTGTTCATACACCATGAAATTGATTCACCGACATCTTACTGTATTTCCCAATTAAAACATCAATATGAAATTCAAGACTTGTTACTTTCATTTGCTCAAGGAAAGTTGTCTTTGAGAGTCCAGATGTAGAAGGTAGGCTTTGTGAAATGTTCTTTAATTTTATAGAAAACAGATATATATGAGGAAATAAAATATAAGCGCACCATTCAATCCGAAAACTAATAATAAAACATATTTTATGATCTTTAGGAACAGTTCTCCTCATATTATATAATTGCCTATTTGGATCAGAGTGCTTTTTACAAAATATTGAGAAATAGCTTAAGGAGAGAGAGAGAGAGAGAGAGAGAGAGAGAGAGAGAGAGAGAGAGAGAGACGTCATCTGACTCTATTGACTGGATATAAAAATGCACTGCATTATGTTGAAATATAATTCGGTAAAATTATATTCAGATGGGAAACAAAGGGATCAGCTTATGATGCATAAGTAAAAGTACAAGTAATATGCATCTACAGGACACTACCCAAAGATGAATTGGCTTCTGTCTAAAATATAAGTGGAGTTCTGGGAATCATTTTTTTTTTTTTAGAAAAAAGTCGTTTAATTATACCGACCTCCATTTGGGCCCCCGATTAAAAATGTTAATTTCCTAAAGATGACCAGGAGTAACTGTGTTAAATGTAACAGGAGTTCTGGGAACCAGATTTGTTTAGAAAAAATGTCGTTTTTAAACCCCCATTAGGTCCAAGGATTAAAATGAAAACTTTTAAACCTTATTATACATCTTAGGATGATACCTATTATGTTCAAAAAATGAACTACAGTATTATAGTTAATGCTTCAAATAAAAGAGGAGTTTAGGGGAAGAAATTGTGGGTATAACTGGATTTGTTCTCTGATGTATAGTACTAGGAAAAATATTGTGATAATGGTGTCCCCTATCTCCCCTGTTCCTTTGGGGCTGTATAGAATTCTTCTGTAGTGTGCTTTTTCGTCAATGAAACATAGATAATGACGTATACATTTCCTGAAATGAACATCTTTTTTTAAATTGTTCATTCATACACGACAAAATTGCTATCACACCAATTGTTATTCCCGTTTGTAAATTGAACCTTTGCCTAATCGGTACTAATTTATCTAAATTAATAATAAAATTATATATATTTAATGATATAATATATAATAATATAACAACATTTCCCAATTCAGTGAAATTGACAAATGTGATGATGACATGACGAGACCCTTAAATGACCATCATGCCCGAAAACCAAAATCCCGCCGTGCTCACTGCACACCATGTTTGCCTAGATTACCGATGGTGGTCAGTGGGGTTGCAACAATAGCAGTCTCCCAGTTAAAAATCAAACTATATATATATATATATATATATATATATATATATATATATATATATATATATATATATATATATATATATATATATATATATATATTATATATCATATCGCCTGGTAGTCACCCAGTGCTTTGGTGTCAATGCCCAGTTCATCCAACTTCCGATTACCGCAATTTTGTGGAATAATCTTGAAATTACGGTGTAGTGAGTACTTAAATATAATGCCGTGGCTATCTATAGAAAATATGTTTGTATTTGTTAATCTGTTTACGACTATTTACTTAAAAAAAATCTTTTTTTTTGTTTTGATTTTTACAATTTTTTTTCCAAAGGAAAACCCTGCAGACACCACAGTGACTCCTTTAGCAAGTTCTTCCAGAGTCAAACTCCGCATACTGTGTATTTTTCAGAGTTTTTAATCAGTACAAACATAAAAAATGGACATTTATTCCTCCTTAAAGTGCGAGCACGATTTTCTATTTATTTATTTATTTATTTATTTTTTTTTTTTTGAAATGGTTACTCTTCAGTTAACATTTTAGTCATTTATTAGTAAAGATATTTAAATGTCTCATTTTAAATTTGGTTAATATATTCATTGCATGAAATATATGGAGATAACGAACAGCATTCAAGCTCAAATGTCCATTAAAAAATATAAAATAAAAGCAGAGCAAACACGGACCTCCAAACATCAGAGGTCGGATCAGGTGCCATGGAGGAGTGAGCATCCCCTGCCGACCGGTCACACCCGCCGTGTGCTCCTTGTCATGATCGGGAAATAACGGAAAAATCCGTCGACAATTCAGTGTGTAAATAATGGCTTAACAATTAGTATGAAAAACGTCAGTCAACATTTGACTCAATGATAATTTGTATTTGCTGACAAGGTCATTGTATCGACCATAGAACTTACGAAATGATGACTTTAAACGAGACAGCGGATATTCTTGTTTCATCAACTTATTTGTCAATAATTTACCTCGTTTTAGAAATTGTACATAGTATTACGTAGAGTATGCTCTTGCGTATCGAATCAACTGAGAGATATATACCCGTGTATGCAGGTGATGAAGGTATATTGCTGCATAAGTAAGAGAAGTTGACGATTGAAAAGTTAAAGTCATCACGTTTATCATAAAGCTTGGTTGTTAGATTACCATTAAAGTCTTTTTCAAGTAAAATATCCAAATATGAAACAGATGTGTCAGACTCTGTGGTATCTTTTATCTCAAGTTCACAGGATATATCGTATCGACATAAGAATGGAAATAGCCATTGTTAATTGACAATACGTCGTCGATATATCTAAATGTCGAGTTGAAGGCCACAGCAAGTGTTTTCTTCCTTTCACGTACAAGATTTTGGACAAATTCTGTTTCATATGAATACCAAAAAGGTCTGCTAATAACGGGGCGCAATTGGTACCCAAGGGAATTCCAATAGATTGTTGGAAGACCTGGTCTCCAAAAACCACATAGATATTGTCAATCGGAAACTCAAGCATCTTTTTAATGTTAACTTCAGAGTACTTGTGTGTACAATCAGAATGTTTTTTAACAAAATAATTTTGCAAATGACCAATGACAAGGTAAGTATATTTACGAGTTTCATTTTTATTGAAAAAGCAGCTGTCAATGATATCAAAAAGCCTGGACTTTAATTTATCGTGGGGAATGGTTGTGTATAAAGTTGAGAAGTCGTAAGTTTTTAAGCTGTTGATTTTGGTAAAATCTTGTGATTTCAAATATTCCAAAAGTTCCTTGGAATTTTTAAGTATCCACATCTGCTTTACACCACTTCTCGAATATATTGTTGCACAGTACTCTTGAAGTTTCTCCTTCACCACTGTTAATTTCTTAGTGAGGAGTTAAGATAGAGGCTTGGTTGAACATTTACTGGAACCCGCTATGTATCTTTGTTTGTAAGGATTTTTATGAAGTTTCGGAATCCAATATAAATATGGTAATTCAAATTCATTTTGGTTGTTTGGAATACTACATGTAAAAATATTCAAAACTGACATATGATTTTGAAGAATTTCTTCCTTAGAAAGGGAACTATGAGTATAAGTTGGATTACCACTTGTAGAATTAAATCCAAGTTCCTCTAAAATACATTTAATATAATGAGCCTTACATACAAAGACAATGTTGTTGCCTGCTTTGTCAGCAGGGACCAGTACGTACTATTCATGTAATCTATCTAATTCTTTTTTCACTTCTGGATTATTGAATACAGAAGGATAGATGGTTTTCATATTGCCTCTCAATCTTTTAATGCGCTATTTTAACATACATCTGATACATTTAATCCATTCTGACAAAGTGTCAAGGTCTTCTTTTTCATGCCTGGCCCATCGCCTGGCGTAGTCCTCTACAGAATCCATAATATTTATGAAATTCCGACGCCAGTTGAAGGATCTGGGTTCCCTAAATTTAGGACCTATTAAAATTAGTGATCTAAGGTCCTCATTATTAACTATATTTACGTCACCAGTAATAACACGTCCAGCAGGTTATGTTTCAGCTATTGCATCAAGTACGAAATGTGTGTATATTTGCAAATGTAAAATCCTGAACAAAGAAGAATGTAGAGACAATAGAAAGAAAAACAGAGAAAATTCGAATTAAATGTGGTACCAACTAAATTTCATGACGAATTTAAGTGATAATGTAAGTGTCCGTATATCATTTTTATAGTTGCATTATATGCTCAATAAGATATCCACGCATTCTCTCTCTTATTTGAATGACATTAAGAGATATTTAGAAAAATTGGATGTCCGCCATATTAAATTGCCATTTCGACTTTTTTAACGCCATTTACATGAAGGCCAGCGTATTTTTTCGGGATGAAATTATGTCAAAAAATCATGCTGGACCAAATAATAATTATTTGCCTTTAGAAGTATTTTTTCTGTATATCGGACCAGACTATGATATTCATGCACCTATTGACCTGGTGATAATTGAAAGGTCCATTATAAAGTCTTTCATTTTTGGGGTAGGTGGGGGTAGAAGTTGCTAATTTACATTTATGATTTTTTTTGTCCTTGTCTTATCTAAAGGGGAGAGAAATATTGACTTTGATGAGCTACTTTGTTGGTGTCTGTTTAACTTTCTGTCTGTCATAAAAAAAATGCTTATGCCGTTACACTGGAATTTTGGATAGATTTTGATTCCACCATGAAGAACTATAAAATATGTTATATAAATAATCTATTATTTTAGGCCCAAATGCATTGCCTTTTTTCAAGTATTGATATTTCAAAACAATCCATATTTGAAAAAGGAATAACAGTTTCACTTACATAATTCAAAAGTTATTGCTAATCTTAAACATCCTTTTTCAAACTCTAAAGTACCCCTTGGTAGTCTATTTCTTTTCAATTTACAAAAAATATTAATGTATATGCATGATGTCCTACATAATATTCCTTATTACTCATTGACAGCTTGGAGGTAAATTGTTTGCTTGATTTGCTTGAGCAATGGTCCTTTAGGTCTATTCCAGTTTCTAAATTGGTCATATCCAGAGAAAGTCATGATACTCAGGTGACTGTCAATGCCCAATGGCTCATTTTCTTGTGCATAATACTAGTAATTCATGTATTTGTATGTTGCCAATTGTGAAGAATTTTAATTTTTTTTTAGTTTCAATGACCATCTTGAGAAAATTAGATTTCGTCTGTTTGACATCATCAAACAAGTACAGTCTCCAAAGACAAAAGATGAGGAACTGTATTAAGTTGAATATAGCCATCTGTTGGAGAGTTTTCTTAAATTATACGAAAGTATGTCTAACAATTTTATTCAGCAGTTAAAACATAAGTGATGACCACAATTTTCAGCTGCACAAAGATTGGTTGTTTGATGTTCACAGTTCTTAGAGCTTGTGGATTATAATATGTCTGTCTCATCAATTGTCGCCATACAGTTTTATACAACCATGAATCTAATAGGTATTATTGAATGAGGATTATAGAATCTCTCTGTTTGCCTCTCAGCTCACCTGGGTCAAGGTCAATAATTAATGTGAAATTTTCTTATATAGTATAAATGGAAATTTGTTTCGAAGGGTGGCAAGTAGTCAAAAGTTTTATAGAGGAATATAAATGTTAAGCATCCTCGTAAAAGCAGCAGGGTCATATGTATTTTTCTTAAGATTTACCTATGTTGTGTAGAAGTCATGGCCCATTGGGCTCGATCTGTATTCCACTGGTAGGTATTAAAATACTCTTTTTGATTATAAAAACTTTTGCACTTTTCAAAGAATGTGGAGGTCAACAAATCATGTAATTAAATGAAGAAATCACCTCAACTTTGTATTTTCTGGACTGTAGTGTATTTTATTTCAGGAAGGGAAATTAGATATAAACTTAAACTTGACAAGTGTATATCCTTTTTTAGCTCACCTGAGCTGAAAGCACAAGTGAGCTTTTCTGATCACTTGTTGTCCGTCCGTCTGTAAACTTTTCACATTTTCAACTTCTTCTCAAGAATCACTGGGCCAAATTTAACCAAAATTGGTACAAATCATCCATGGGTAAAGGGGAGTATAAATTGATAAAATGAAGTGCCAAACCCGTTTCCAAGGGGGAGATAATCACGAAAAGGCAAAAATAGGGTGGGGTCATTAAAAATCTTCTTCTCAAGAACCATCGGGCCAGAAAAGTTGAAACTTATGTGGAATTCTCCTCAGGTATTGTAGATTCTAAATTGTTCACCGTTCACGGTAGTTCAGTCGGTAGATCGTTCTCTCCGTGATCGGAATATCGTGAGTTTGAATATCGGCCGCGACAGACCTAGGTCGATAAAAACTGGGTAGCAATTGTTCCTTCGCCATGCGCTCGGCACTTTGAAGTGAAAGTTGAGGGTCCTTCGGATGAGACCTGAAAAACCGAGGCCCTGTGTCAAGGCAGGCGTTGGCACGATAAAGATCCCTCACTGCTCAATGGCCCTGGGTGCCTAGTAAAGGTCAAAATTTGAAGCCCTTCACCGGTATATGGTGACGTCTCTACATGAGTGAAAATTTCTCGAATGGGACGTAAAACGACATACAATCACTCAATCTTAATTGTTCAATTCATGGCTCCCGGGAATAGGGTAGGGCCACAATATGGAATTCAAGTTTTACGTTGAGATATGTAGGACGTTGAGATATGTAGAAGTCTTTAAAAATCTTCTCAAGAACCACTCAAGAACCGCCAGAAAAGCTGAAACTTATGTGGAATCCTCTTCAGGTATTGTAGATTCTAAACCCCCGGGGTTATGGCGGGACCACTATAGGGAATCTAAGTTTTATATTGAAATATGTCGGACAGATATTTAAATATCTTCTTCTCAAGAACCCCTGGGCCAGAAAAGCTGAAACTTATGTGAAAGTGTATATTCTAAATTGTTCAAATCATGGTCCCCGGGCGTAGAGTGGGGCAATAATAGGGAGTCCAAGTTTTACACTGAAATATGTAGGACAAATCTTTAAAAATCTTCTTCTCAAGAACCACTTTGCCAGAAAAGATGAAACTTATGTGAAAATATCCTGTGGTAGTGTATATTCTAAATTCTTCAAATCATGATTCCCGGGCGTAGGGTGGGGCAACAATAGGGAATTCAAGTTTCACATTGAAATGTGTAGGACTACTCATTAAAAATCTTCTTCTGAAGAACCACTTTGCCAGAACGCAGCACAGTTAAGGCTGCAATAAGAAGGTGGGGCCTAATTTTTACTGGGAAATGCTTACTATGACATCACACAAAAATACATCCTCTTCAAATTACCACAAAATGAAATGATAACGCTATTTCAAACTGTTGGATAGCTTTAAACTACATCAATACTTACTATTGCATGTATTTTTGTCGTTGGCTAAATCCCAACACAGCAATATATAAACAATTCACTGATCGCAATGCACTTGTTAATATGACGTCATATCGTAACATTTGACGCAGTTTTGTATGCAATGAGAGGCGGATGAAGTTATATTTTATACAATGAAAAATGTGTTTCGTAATTATATAAAATATTACTTGCAGACATATAAGAGGCCATTAACTTGGATGCGATGTCTATTTTAATATTTTATTCATATACTTCCCGTACATTCCCTAGACAAGTGAAACTGCCGTACATGTGTATGCAGATTCATTGAAGGGTAATAGAAGGGTCGTAATAAATCGATATATTGCAAGGGCATACCCTCAATGAATTACGACAAGCTTTTACACATAAACTCAAGGGGTATGAAGATATTTGAAAAGTGCTGCGAACCTGATGAAATCTTGCAAATGAATTAATAATATCTACATTTAATGTACTTGACCAGCAAAACATTCAACATACGGTCTAACAGATGTAATTTTAGCGATTATATAGTAGAATCTATATAGGTTCGCAGCATTTTTCACAAACTACAAAGAGTATTGAAAATAATTATAAATTAAACTTAGATTTTTAACTTGGTTATGCCCTTGCAATGTTGGAATTTATAGATGACCTAAATACTGCAGGTATATTTACTAAAATCACGTGACTGCAACATTACGAGACAAATCTAAAAAAGAAATATAAACGTCCTCAACATGTAGTTTTCAGCCACATTACATTTGTCCGATAATAGTAAAGGCCTAAAAAGAATCGCCCATCCTTGTAAAGAATGTATTTTCTGTCAAAAAAATTCGCCGATATTTCCGTTTGACATCCTATACAACGAAAAGATGAAACTTATGTGAAAGCATTCTTGGGAAGGGTAGATTCTTAATTATTCAAATAATGGTCTCTGGGAGTAGTGTGGGGCCACAATAGGGAATCCCAAGTTTTATTTTGAAATATGTGGGACAAATCTTTAAAAATCTTCATCTCAAGAAACATCTGGGCCAGAAAAGCTTAAACTTTAGTGGAAGCATTCTGGTATAGTGTAGATTTTCAATTGTTCAAATTATGGCACCCGGGGGTAGGGTGGGGCTACAATAGAGAATCCAATTTTTATATTGACATATATAGTAAAAATCTTTAGAAATCTTTTTCTCAGAAACCACTGGGTCAGAAAAGCTTAAACTTATGTGGAAGCATTTTGGGGAATTGTAGATTCTAAATTGTTCAAATCATGTCCCTGGGGGGTAGGGTGGGGCCACAAGTTTTATATTGAAATATATGTAGGACAAATCTTTAAAAATCTTCTTCTCAAGAACCACTGGGCCAGAAAAGCTTAAACTGATGTGAGCATCCAGGGGTACTGTAGATTCTAAATTGTTCAAACCATTATCCCCAGGGTAGGGTCGGGCCACATTAGGAAATCCAAGTGTTACATTGAAATATATAAGAAAAATCTTTAAAAATCATCTCGGAAACCACTGGGCCAGAAAAAGCTTAAACTTTCCTGAAAGCATTCTGGGGTAGTGAAGATTTTAAATTGTTCAAATTATGGCCCCGGGGGTAGGGTGGGGCCACAATAGGAAATCCCAAGTTTTATATTGAAATATATGAAGGACAAACCTTTAAAAATCTTCTTCTCAAGAACCACTGGGCCAGAAAAGCATAATCTTATGTGAGCATCTTGGGGTAGTGTAGATTCTAAATTGTTCAAACAGTTGTCCCCGGGATAGAGTGGGGCCAAAATAGGGAATCCAAGTTTAGCATTGAAATATATAGGAAAAATCTTTTAAAATCACGTTCTTAAGAACCACTAAGCCAGAAAAGCTCAAACTTACATGAAAGCATCCTGGGATAGTGTAGATTCTAAACTGTTCAAACCATGCCCCTGGGGGTAGGGTGGGGCCACAACAAGTATTACAAGGGGAACATCTGTTGAAAAACAACGGGGCTAAAGTTTCTCAGATGAGTGTTGTGGCCCATGGGCCTCTTGTCTTGGTCTAGTTGTCCTTTTATTTTAGTAAATGCATAGCGCTTTTGAGATAGGCACAATATTGTCAAAATGTCTTGTTCATACAAACATGACAAATAGAACACAGGACTGTACATGTACTTTAATCTAATTTAAAAAAAACTCTAAAAATGGACTTTCACATGCATGCATGGACACTGTCTATTTATAGATTTAAAATTGATCAATAAACTCACATTTGTACATTGTTTATTTAGATATCAACCACAATTTCCAAGATGGTATACAACATTATTTGGACAAGAAGTGTTTTCAAAAGCTGATATTCTAAGCTTAAAGAAAACTCAGAAGAAATACTATTTGTCTGTAAGGTGGGTTAGAAATTCTAATCTTTTTATTGCAATGGTAGTTTTTAGAGCCTTCAAAATATCTTTGTAAAAACTTCGAGGTAAAATCAATCAAAATAATATGCAGGCATCCCCTTTAAATGCAGATTCAAATTTTGCTCCAAGTCAATTCAGGGAATCAAGGTGGAGACACAGCTGGATTATATGGATTGAATACTTTCAAATCATTGCATGTGTGCAATTGTTAAAGAATCAAAGCAATAACTATACAATCAGAAATAATGTCTATTATATTTACTTATTGATGAAATATGAAGATACCGAATATGCAGAACAATACAAATTGGGAGCAAAACCTCTAAAATCATCAGAGGTTGGATCTAGGTACCATGGAGGAGTAAGCATCCCCTATCTACCGGTCACACCCGCCATGTGCTGCTTGTCATGATTGGGGAAAATCCTTAGACAATTCAGTGTGAAAAAATATATGCGTAATGGCCTTACGATTTCTATGAAAAAAGTAAGTCAACAATCCAATTAACGATAGATAGTATTAGCTTACAAGGTCATTGTATACAATGGTTTTTGAAATAGTTTTAACAGGACTTGCATATCATGTTAAATAGATATATCATTAAATATGTCTTTTCTTTCCAGGTGAAAAACAAAAGTCCCTCAGATGAAACAGAATATTCTCCAGTAGGTAAAAAGCCACGCACCTCAACAACTGCGACAAAGGAGGCAACTTCTAGTGCTGGATTTGACATTGGTGTCTCATCAGATGTGTGTGCCCAGCATGTTGGTGAACTGCTTTCATACAAGGAAAAATCTGTGACTGTGCAAGGCCTACTTGGGATGGTCATTCAAAAGACAAATATAAGTAGGAACATTCAGTACGGGACCATGTTCATAAGTTTACATGTTGTACTCTTCTATCCAAATTATCAATATTTAGGTAGAAAGTTTCAATTGAGTTTTTAGATCATCTGGAGCATGATTCATTTACCTTTCACAATCATGTTTGTCCTCAAGCTTTTCATGTTTTCATTCTTGTCTGTGCCGGACCAATGGGCCATTTTCAAGCAAATTTGCCTCAAAGCTGTCGTAGATAATACAAATTTAGTTTTGTTCAAACAAAGGGCCAAGCCCCTTTCCTGACGGAGGGATAGAGCGTCCCATTTTTATGTGTGAGACCCCTTCCAAGAGAGTCAACATTTCAAAATGTATTAACTGATGTTGCTTCCACGAAAAAGATAAAATTTTCCAAAGTCAAACATTTTGTACAGGTGATTTCTTTTTCCCAAAGAAGTCCATAAAATGAAAAGAGTCTTAAAGTTTTTATCATACAACTATGTCATACATTGACATTTTTTGTTCAGATGTCAGAGAGAGAGAGAGAGAGAGAGAGAGAGAGAAATAGAGATGAAATCCCGGCCTAACGTTAAGGTGAAATTATCAAAATGACGTGAGCATGCTAGGAAATGAAATGGAGAAAGGTCTATATTTTCGGTGGAGGTTACATATTTTAATGCTACCAATTTAAGTATTCTTCTCTTTGATATTTCTTTACAAAGGAATATATAATTAGAAAAGATGTTTTACTTTTATGAAAACATATGATATATGGAGATAAAGAACAGTGATCAAGCTCAAAAGTCCATTAAACAATACATATTGTGAGCAGAGCAAACACGGACCTCTATTAAAACATTAGATGTGGGATCAGGTGCCATAGAGAAGTGAGCATCCCCGCCGACCGGTCACACCCGCCGTGTGCTCCTTGTCATGATCAATGCCTGAAAAATCTATATTAATTGTTTATAAACATTTCAAAGAGATTCTGCATAATAAACCAATATTTAATATGTAATATAATAATATTTAATATATAAAACAAGTACTTGTCTTATATGACTATAGGGAAGTTTTTGACATTTTGAGTTTGCTCTGAAATTAAGGGCTGTTGAATTCAAACTCCAAAATATTACCAAAACTTGCAAATTGCATAGGGTGCTTGTACGAAACAATTATATACAGAATCAATAATATTATAAAAAAATTCATTTTTTTTATTTGACCGATTTTTACCTCCCAACTCATTAATTCTGAAAAAAAACCTCTCTCTCATTTCCTTATCGGGGAATTTTGAGATAGGGTGTTTTGTTATCCTTACTGTATAAACACGCATATCCATGTAAAATTTCTGACTCCAATTTTAATTATCACTAGTATTATTAATTTTTTTTTTCTTCAAATATGTTCTCTCCACTTTAATAAAGAATATATTATCATCTGAAAAATGTAGCACTGTACAGCCATCTGGCGTTGGCAGTGGCAGTTAATTAGCTGTTGTTGTCAGAAACTATCGTTTGTGGAAGTAACAGACGTAAACTAGTCCTTTCTTAAAATAACTGAATTAACTTGAATATTTTTTTTAAAAGGCCCAAGGTCCTGAATAGTCAACTTACCATCAACATCCTTGTAAAAGATCCATAGCTGATTAAATTGCTTAGTTTCGGAAGGGAAGAGACCATCAACTTAACTATTTTTGTTGATGCTTTATATCTTAAATGGTTCAAACTGGTTGATCTGTTCAAAAGTAGAAGCTGAAAATGTCCACACAAAAAAAAGTTAACGACCGGCGCATGACGCACGGAGGACTGATGAGACAGAAAAGCAAATTTTGTTGAAATTTTGTCCTTGAGCAAATTATATTTTTCTTTTACCCAAATGAAAAGGACTGATCGATTTGAAAATTATTTTATGTTATATTTCAAGTCGTTAATAGTAAAAAATCATGTTAAAATTTAAAATGGAAAGGATAGACTTTAATCATAAAGGCAGGTGGATACTTCAAAAAACCATCAGAAAATTTGCAGGCAGATTTAAACTGTGGCCCACTTTTTAACCCAGGAAAAACCACTAAATAATGAGGAAGCAAAAACCACGTAGCCAAAAGCTACAAACTGAAATGAGGACGAATATATTATAGGCTCTCGGAGTAGACGAAGTTATGCCAAAGGTATAAGTTTCGTGAATTGAACTAACTAAAGTTTAGACATTCTTAAATGGGGAATCACTGATCACATGAAATCTGGTCAAATTCATTTACTTGTTTGATATAGGTAAGTTTAAATTGATAAATTTCAAACCTTTATATTTTTAACACATGATTTTAATTATTTTTTTATTGACAGAATACGATTGTTTCTTATTTCTTATCCTAGTGAGTCTTGAAATCGCTACTCCCATCTCCTGGGTTCGAGATGTCATCACGTGTGACCTTTGTAATAACCCAACCGAGCAATTTTGTAACAACTGTCAAGTCAGTTTATGTGTGGACTGTGTCAATTAACATGTAGACAGCCGTAAGTCCCTCACAAATGAAATTGTTCCTTTCAAGAACAGAAAGATACCAATGGTCTGTGAGGCGTATGTCAACAATGTGACGGCCCAGTGTGCAGCAAGTGTATTCTTGGCAACCATAAAGGTCATGATGGTGTAGACTTATCTAATATAGTAGCAAACAAAAAAGAAGAAAT
This sequence comes from Saccostrea echinata, assembly GCF_033153115.1. Lineage (NCBI taxonomy): Eukaryota > Metazoa > Mollusca > Bivalvia > Ostreida > Ostreidae > Saccostrea > Saccostrea echinata. The sequence goes on from NW_026889778.1 coordinate 5,197,529, forward strand.
TGAAAAAGATGGAGAGGAAATTGAAACTGTTATTATTCCAAAGTGCCCAAAAAGTGAGAATGAAACCAAAGTTAAAACCTCCGAATGCACTGAGGAGTTAGAACAGGAAACGGAAAAGCATAGGATATTTTGGCATAAAGAGGTTGACACGATATTCAACAAACTTTGCTCTCACATTTAATCCATGAGGGATGACAATCTGAATGCTCTAGAAACACATGCATCAGACTAACCTCAAAGTTTTGATTCCAGATATGAATAAAACAGTCGAGCAGAACAAAGATATGTTGAACAATGATAGATTTTCCGAAGTCATAAACTACAAATCAAAAATAATTGTATTCAGAAACATACATGCTGATATCCATTTTGAAATTCCATCACTGAACGCAAACAAAGGTCCACGGCAGGGAACTCAAAATAGAGCCAAAAGAATATGTGGCTACATTAACACAGACACATTCTAATCGAACAGATTTATTTGCAACAGAGTCGTTCGACAGAGTTATAGCCACAATTCCAACTAAAGTTGAACCTCTACTCAGGGTGGTCTGTTTAGGAGCAGATAAAGCTTGGGTCAGTGGGAAAGACACAACCATAAATTGGGGCTGTAAAGGACTCTGTAAAGACTACCTTTATGGAAAGGCCTACTGACATCACACTGACAAGACAAGGAGATCTGATATACAATGATTATAAAAATAGAACTCTGAATATTGTCAGACATGGGACAACAGAAGTATTGATCACTATACAAGAGGACTGGAAGTCAAGGGGGATTTGCTCTTCCAGATCAGGAAACATATTGGTCAATCTGTATAATGGAAGCCAAAAAAAAATCGTCCTCTACCAGGGACAAGTGAAACAGGAAACATACAAAGATAATCAAAGTACTGAAAGTACTGGGAAGCGCTAAGCAATGTTTGCAAATTTGAAACTCATCAGATTTATTTTAAATTTAAAATGCCTGTTGTATTGGAGTAAGTTATATGTTGACAGTGCAACCGCCGAGGCGAGCACAGCTGTTTGATACATATTTACTTTAAAATAAAACTTGTACCCGCCTATTTAAAACGCACGAGGATAGATTTGAAGGTTCGAGTCTATGACATCACATGACGTCGTTATAAGTCGATATTTGATGAAGAGAGTGAAATTTATTACAGAATTTCATTAAAGGAAGCAAGTTACTTTTTTAAAAGTCTGTTTATCGCAATACCTCAGATATGGGAAAAAAGTCTATTTGTGTTAAAGTGCATTCCCGGAAGTTATTATGGAAAAATGTTAATTTGGAGCAATGTGCACAATCCAAATCTACTCTTCGCCCCGGCGTTCCTTTGAGAGCTAGTTTGCAGTTATGAGCAGCACTCGCTTCTAGTTTTCTTTTTTCTTTTACGTCATTACAATAGTTGTGCAAATTTATCCTTACGTCGCAGGTTCGAATACCACTGGGACGTGGAAACCAGTTCTTTGGATGAGACCAAAAAACCGAAGTTCCGTGTCGCAGTAGGCGCTTGGACGTAAATAAAAGGTCCCTCGATCACTGCTCAAAGGCCGTAAGTGCCAAGCATAGGTCTAAATTTGCAGCCCTCTACAGCCAAGTGGTGTAGTCTCAATACGAGCGAAAAATTCTCGAGAGGACGTTACACACACACACACACACACACACACACACACACACACACACAAGTTTATAGAAAATTTCATGTTCCAGTCCTAATTTGCTTAACTTCAAATTAAATGGCTTAGCCACAATACTTCGTATCAGTAAAGTATCTATAAAAATATAATAGGACAATAACATATAGTTTCTCTTAAATTTTGTTAACATGGTTCACCAAATGTAAGGCAAAATATTTCACCAGCTCTTCTTTCTCTCGTGTCTTAAAAAAGTCTTTAATAAGCTTTTAAAAAGTCCACTGTGATGGATGTCGCGGTGTATTCAACCATAGGCGCTTGGTTTCAGGATTGTGTATTTTTGTATTATGTGTTTTCTTAGGTGTGTCTGAATACATTTATTAAAATAAAGAAGTCGCTGAAATTAGGACTTTTAAAATTATATGTAATATTTCTGTACATAAAAAGACGCAAGGTTCGACACTCGTCATCTTGGATTCCTGGAGTGCCTCGGTTTACACTTAATTATATTCAATATCTACACTTCTCATTCGCCTTAAGAGTCCATAAAATGTAGCTATAGCTTTGCGAATAAATCGCAAGCAGTTGGAAAGGGGAAGGGGGGGGGGGTCGACGAGTTTTCCGACAAAATTCAGACTATACACATAGCTATACATTTGCTGGAAAATGTATATTTTGACCAATTTTGAACACTTTAAAATGACCTTGATATTCCTCTCATTAAATGTGCAACATTGACAGCTAAAAATGTCCTGGTGAATTTTTTGTTAAAAAATTATTCCGTGTTCACGAGTGTTTTAGACTGAAGTTTAGCTATTGTTGACTGTGATTTTATTTGTTAGAAATTAAAGTGCACTCGGAAAAATAAGACGTTATTTTTTTTATTGCTTCGATAAAATAATTCCTTATTGATAATATATTTATTAAAATTATGAATAAAAGCTCTTTAAAGCAACAAAATATTCTGTCTCAATTGTTTTTAGTATATTTCATTTTTTTTGTCATATTCATAAGCGATTTATAAATTTACAATTTGATAGAAAGGATTTATAAGAAGTACATTCAATTGCGTGCTGAGAGGAATAACATATCAACTGCACAGGTGTGTTCGGTGAAACGGAGTACAGAAAATAATTAAGGTTTTGCATTTAACGCCATTTATTGCGCAATGCACACTCAAAGCACCATATTTGTCATCAATGTTTCCGAGAAAATTCGGTAATCCTCTCTAAGTGGATTAGTTGAAAACACAGCCTCTACATGCCCTACATGTATGTACAGATTTACATAATATTTTTTTATCCATGTTACAAGTATAGATTACAACACGAGTATTGATAGTCCATGAATGCATTCTAGTCTGTACTAATTGATACTGAGATGCGAAAATTAACACCATTGATAGCTCTCTGTATGGTACAAGGGTGATAATAGAAAGACTTGTTTTTAGTTACATAGTCTGAGATAAGGGTCTAGAAGAAGAAATATTATTAGTATGGATATTAATTATATAGAACGTAAGTATATTGTAAATCAATTTTATGCGAAATTTTCTACTAAATAACTTAATTCCAGTTTTAGTTTTAAATACTTATTAAAATCCCATCTGAACTTTGAAAATATGTACATATTCAACCACTGCATTACATGACATATAATGAATCTTTTTTAAGATATATGCACCAAAGATGGTTTTCTAATAACTTCTTTGAATTAACACAAGTTGTGTGTGCCGACATGATTTTTAAATGAACTACAATGTAAAGAGATAAGAACCGCCCTTATCCACTAAGAGCGGATTTTCGTACTCTCTAATTGACACCTGTAATTAGAACTGCACGTAACGCAGTACTTGACCAAAATAGAATCGGGGATTTCCAGTTGCATATTTTTAGAAGACTCGGTGAAGTTATCTAACTTTCTTAGTGGCGCTGGATCGCGAACGGAAGTAGTATTAAGATGCCAGTAAGCGCTTTGCGCTGCGCTTAGCGTTTAAAAATGAGAAGGAAATCTCTAAGAAAGGCAAATTTAAACTGCTTTTGTCAGAAAACAACAATGGAGACATTTGTGTCTCTGATTCTAACGCCAACATCGTGATTGTATTGGACAAGTTAGGAAGAGTTCGATTCCATTATGGCGGTACACCTGCCACAATGAAGGAAGCATTTTGTCCCAGCCGATCGTGACAGACTCTATGAATCAGATTATTGTGGCAGATTATAATATACAGTTGTTGACTGGGGTTGAGGGCAACAGTTGATCTGTCGGACCAGTGTGCAAACTGTTGCCAAGGCCGAAGGCCGCGGGCAACATTTTGCACACCGGTCTGACAGATCAACTGTTGCCCGAGACCCCTGTGAACAACTGTTTTGTTATACCCACATAGTAAACATATCAGTATGGTTTATAGTACCGGTAATAAGTCAGGAAATTGAATCAATATTTGTAGAAGATCAAATTTATTAAATACATTTAGAGCTGCAATTGATAACAAATTTAACAAGTCTTTATTAATAACACATCAAATATGATAATTTAGTTTAACAATAACAACTTTAAAAGAAAATGAATAAACAAATACATATACAATGTTCTATGATAAGAATAAACTATACAATAAATTTGGAGGTTTATAAAATATTTTAGTCAAAAAACATGACTCAATTCCTAATTCCTAGGTAAATTTAGGTCAATTTTCAACAATCACATCTTGTAACAATTAATTTCAACAGCACATAGAAAATTAAACATGAAATTTTATTATTATACAATTGATTTTGAAAAAGCAAGATTGCCAGTACGTTATTCAATTACAGCACATTTTAAAAACATTTTTTCATCACAGATTTAAATTAATTTGCATGTAATGTAAATAATTCAGTGATTGTGGATAGTAATGTTGCAGCCATGGAAAGAGAACACAGATTTTGCAGTGTTTACATTAGGAATTCTGATACCTGTACCTTGCAAGCTTCCAAACATAGGATCATCAAGGATAGAAGCTAAGTCTCGGTCGTCTTCATCTACAATGTCTGAGAGTTCTTGAACAGATGCAGTGGAGGCTGTATGAGGCATTTTGTTATTCTCCATTGGTCTCAGGGGCTGTTGAATTGGTGTGGCCTTGCATGTAGATACTTTTGCTGCCAAGGAATCTGACATAGTGCGTTTTTTTTTTTTTTTTTTTTTTTTTTTTTGGAATCACTTAATTTTGTGGAGTAGTGTTTCAAACTACTTTCAGACCTGTGCTTAGATATACCAATTATGTGCCGAGACTCATTCCCAAAATCATCTAGCATGGTTATACAGGTAGCTCTTATGCAGTGATTGGTGTATACACATGAAAGCCCTGCATCTTTGCTGATCCTCTGCATCAGACTTCCTAATGTGTTCTTTCCAACAACCACGTTGTCATACCATACAGGGGATTGATCAGTTGCATTTATCCTTGGTCGTTGCCATAAAGAGTCACAGTCCATATTTAGCTTAGCGAGGTACTCCTAAAAGCTCATGACTAGACAATGTGGATTAGATCTACCTAGCATTAAAACAAATTACAACAATATAAATTCGATGTACATGAAAATATATTTTCATTCTGTATTTTGTAATTTAGTTCAGGTCATATTAAAGGCAGAAAAATTAATAAATTTTACAAGAAAATACATGTTTAAAATTTTTTAAATAAGCATGACATGTACATGTACATAAATTACATAATCGTTGCAAATTTTGAGGCTTATGTTATGCACTTACCAGGTTGCTCATACATCCTTCCACCATCCTGATCGTCGTCAGTCGAATTATGTCCCCAGTGGTTTTTGTTAACCTGGCGGTAGTACAGGCAACATATCCACAGGAGTTCGCAATTTTATCAATAAAGTCAATAAAAATCCCCCGATTGACGAAGCCATGAGCTATGCAGTGATTTTTTTTATACTTTTTTGATAAAATTGCGAATTCCTGTGATGATATCAACAGCATGTGATTTTCCAACCGATTTTTGTAGACCATATCGGATGGAAATCATGGATTTCTTGGCGTACATGCTACCTTCTTTCTTCCTAGCGTCACAGTAGAACTTTCTGAGAATTTCCACTAAATCACTGCATGATTTTTCTCTCAGCAGGTGAAGCGATAAGCCACAGGTCAGAAGATTAATCGTTAAGAATGTTTTCTGCCGTTTTCACTACATTTTTTGTGTTTTTACTGTCCCTACTTTCTAAAATAGCCTGAATTTCCTCTTCTGAGGCATTTCCGAAGCGTTCATCCGCCATTTTTGTTTAACCAAACGACGGGAAAGATAACTCGTTTTAACGCCATATGACGTCATCGGTCAATAGTCTTTTTTAACAGTCGATTTTTACAGTTCCAGTCCAATAGTCGCCGGAACAGTCAAAATGCTCGACTTTTTTTTCGTATAGAGTTACATAGGAACTGTTATATAGGGGTATAACAACAATAACTGTTTACACATTCTTGATGAAAATGGACAGTTCCTTAGATGTGTTAATACTTGTGAACTAAATAGTCCCTATGGATTGACTGTCGACAGTGAGGGAAGGTTGTGGGTTGGATTATGTTATTCAAGAGAAGTAAAAGTGATACAGTACATAAAATAAATCCTATAAATGTTTTGTGTAGGCTTCCGATTTATAATGACCAAGATTTAATTACCTCTTAATTTTTAAAACTGTCGTGTTATATTGTGTGTTACAGATTTATGTGTTTTTATGCAAGATAAGATATGCAAACATAATATAGAAATGCATAGAAATGTATTTAGTTAGTTCTTTTTTAAACTTAAGAACTTAAGAGATTTTATGATCTAGTCTAGTCTATATGCAAACATTCAAATAGATTGTATTGGATATACTTACATTTTTATTTTATATTTTATTTATTTATTTATTTTTTTATTCTTTTTTTTTTTTTTTTTTTTTTTGCAAAGTATGCCCCCTGTGAAGAGAATTGCAAACATTACCTAGAAATGTATAAGAAACAAGAGGTCCATGGGCCACATCGCTCACCTGAGTAACTTTGGCCATGCTGTTCTTTACCAGATTTCCCCCCTTTTAATATACCTATTGTGGCACCGCCCTACCCCGGGGGTCATGATTTGAACAATTTAGAATCTACACTACCTCAGGATGCTTCCATATAAGTTTCAGCTCTATTGGTCCAGTGGTTCTTAAAAAGAAGATTTTTAAAGATTTTTCTTATATATTTCAATGTGAAACTTGGACTCCCTATTGTGTCCCGCCCTACCCCCGGGGGTCATGATTTGAACAATTTATAATCTACACTACCTCAGGATGCTTCCATATAAGTTTCAGCTTTTCTGGCCCAGTGGTTCTTGAGAAGAAGATTTTTAAAGATTTTTCTTATGCATTTCAATGTAAAACTTGGATTCCTTATTATGGCCCCGCCCTATCCCCGGGGGTCATGATTTGAACAATTAAGAATCTACACTACCCCAGGATGCTTCCATATAAGTTTCAGCTTTTCTGGCCCAGTGGTTCTTGAGAAGAAGATTTTTAAAGATTTTTCTTATGTATTTCAATGTAAAACTTGGATTCCTTATTATGGCCCCGCCCTATCCCCGGGGGTCATGATTTGAACAATTTAGAATCTACACTACCCCAGGATGCTTCCATATAAGTTTCAGCTTTTCTGGCCCAGTGGTTCTTGAGAAGAAGATTTGTAAAGATTTTTCTTATATATTTCAATGTAAAACTTGGATTCCCTACTGTGGCACCGCCCTACCCCCGGAGGTCATGATTTGAACAATTTAGAATCTACACTACCCCAGGATGCTTCCATATAAGTTTCAGCTCTATTGGTCCAGTGGTTCTTAAAAAGAAGATTTTTAAAGATTTTTCTTATATATTTCAATGTAAAACTTGGATTCCTTACTGTGGCACCGCCCTACCCCCGGAGGTCATGATTTGAACAATTTAGAATCTACACTACCCCAGGATGCTTCCATGTAAGTTTCAGCTTTTCTGGCCCAGTGGTTCTTGAGAAGAAGATCTTTTAAAGATTTTCTATGTATTTCAATGTAAAACTTGGATTCCCTATTGTGGCCCCGCCCTACCCCCGGGGGTCATGATTTTAAGAATTTAGAATCTACACTATCCCAGGATGCTTCCACATTAGTTTCAGCTTTTCTGGCCCAGTGGTTCTTGAGAAGAAGATTTTTTAATGACCCCACCCTATTTTTTGTCTTTTCTTGATTATCTCCCCTTGTAAGGGGACTTGGCCCTTTATTTTAACAATTTACACTCCTCTTCACCCAAGGATACTTTGTACCACGTTTGGTTAAAATTGGCCGAGTGGTTCTTGAGAAGAAGTTGAAAATGTGAAAAGTTTACAGACGGACGGACAGACGGACGGACGAACGGACAGACGGACTACTGGTGATCAGAAAAGCTCACTTGAGCTTTCAGCTCAGGTGAGCTAAAAACTATTTAAAATCTTTTTTCTGCGGAACAAGTACACAACTTGTAAGATTCCAAAATTTGTTAAAATGATGGCTCCAGGACCAGGGATGAGGCCAAACTAGGGAATTAAAGTTTTATATGTTGTCTCTCACCATCCCTGTCCCATTTCTGTGTATGATACTTCTTCCAAAAAAGTCAAAATTACAAAGCTGATGTTGCTCCCAGGGGAGAAGATAAAATTTCCCACTGTTACATTTTGTCCCAAGTTAAAAGATGACCAGCATATGAAAAATTTAAGCATAAATAGGTGAGAATTTTAAATGGCTACAATTCCCAATAAGGCAAAAAACAAACAAACAAACAAACAAAAACAAAACAAAAAAAAAAAACAAAAACAAAAACAAAAACACTACAGTTTCTCAGGCACGCCGCATTTGGTCAGATCAATATTTTATTGACAGATTGAAAAGGGAAATAATTCAATTTTCTATTTTTCCAAATTGAAAAGAAAATTGAGTTAATCCCCTTTTAAAACATAGTAGAACATTTTTATTTCATACACAATATATTTCTGGTTAAAATGTTTATATTATCACATTATTTAATGTCGAGTTCAAATTATGATTATATAATTGTACGGAAATGTAACAATCAATGTATATCATTTTTTGACAGGCAAGCAAAAGAGAACTTTTGTTTCCATCCCCACCCCCCAAAGTAGAAGACATGCCTGCCATGTTGAATTTGGAAACTTTTGGCCTGAGAGACTAAAGATTATTTTTGAAAGGCCTGAGCCTGAAATACTTATATTTAATCTTGTTTCTATTAGTTATTTTATATCCAGGTTTAATATTAAATTTTCAACCAAGTTGGATAATTTTTTAGAAATAAGAATATAATCAAGGCCTACTTGCGTTAGAGGGTTTTTCTTCTCAAAGTATACTTTTTAGTCAGGATTTAAAATTCTATAATAATCTACCATCTGTGAATGATCCATTATTTCTATAAGTTTTTTCTTGCCTTTGTATATATTCATGTAATTTTGTGTATCAATTGATAGATTTAGAACAAGATTAAAATCACCATTTAAAAATATAGTTATCATTATTAACCCCTTAAGGTCAAGATCTAGTAAATGACTTTAGACTGTCTTTTTGGTGCTAGATCCCTTATGACGTTATAATTTTTTTAAGCTTAATTTTTCCCGTACTTTACGGCTGTAAAGGAATTTTGTAGCAAATGAAGCATTTTCAATGTATTCAATTTGAAATCATGTCAAAAGTAATCCCGATATCTATATTCAATTTAATATCATTTTGAAGTAGAGGTTAAGAAGAAATGAAAAACCGTTTTCTGAGAGACTGTAGGCAATATTGATTCATTTCTTTATCTGAGATTGATAAAACTCTCAAATTTATACCTGGCTTTCTTCGTTTTTCATTAAAAATTACAGTTTAAAAACATGTTTTTTCGTCTAGTTTATCAAAAAATTATGTCCCGAAACACCCTATTTTTGCAAGCTATATTTGTAAAGGATCATTAAAAGAACTCGTTTCTCAAATTTGAAAAATCTGTAGGCATCTTTCATTTACTAGATCTTGACCTTAAGAAAGCTTCTCTTTCTTTATCATACAATTCGGGCTGTCACAATTTGGGCCATACATATTATTAAAGTGACTTTATTTTCTTCAAGTGTAAGGTCTAAAGCTAAAAAAAACTACCATCATTGTTTTTCTTTTCTTTGTGAATCTTGAATTCAAAATCATTATTAAACATTTGATTTAAAAGAATTAAAGATACATTTAATTTGTAATCCCAATGTGCTTCCAAAAAAGTTCTATTTCAGAAATAAAATTTGAGTCTTGAATACATAATATGGAATATCTTTTTGTTTAATAAAAAATTAATTCGTCTTGTCGCTTAGACGGAGTCGCTAACCCTTGACACAGTTCACAGTTGCAGTTTTTATTGTGTCAACCATTTTGTTTCTCATAAATTTTCTATTCACCCGTTTACACACCATTCATCCACAGACCCATACAGTTTGAAAAAGAAAAACAAAAACACATGTCAAAGAAAGATAAAACTATAGGCGTTACCACTATCAACTCCAAGGTGTTCTTGTTTGTCATAAAAAGGAATTTGATTGGTGTTTATTTATCACATAAAAGCAATATCTCGACCGAAAATTTTTTCTGAAAAGGATTTTTCATTTTTCTCAATTTTGCTTTTATGTCATCTGTGATATCGCATTTTTTTCTTTTGTTTATATTTTTTCATATACTGCACCGTTGAAATACCACGCACTTTCAATCTATCGGAATTGTAATGACTGATTTTGTCCGTGTTACATCACCAACCAATCTTAGGTCTTTCCCTTTGTCTTTGATTAGTTGATCTCTTCCTCATCATGCACTCTTAACTTCACATCTGTATTTAGAACTTTAACCAATATAGGTCTATGCCTCCTAGCTTCACCATGAATCCGACGAATAGTGACAATTTAATATTCTCTTGTAATTCAACTGATGAAAATTTTGTCTGTTTCCTATGTGTTCTCTTTTGATACTAATGGAGCCCAATGATCTTGAAGTTACGTTTGCGCGAATTCTGTTCGTTGTAGCGACTTCGACGTAGAGCCTCCACTGCTGCCTGTTGCGTATATTGTTTATTTTAATTGGATTCTAGCAATTCGTTTACATTGTATACATTCTTGAAGTTATTCAGTTAAAATAAAAAAAAACTTCATCTCAAGAGCCTCAACTTTATGATTCATTCTTTCCATCTTCTCTTCTAAAATTTTATATTCCTTTTCAACCTCAGGATTAATAATAGATTCTTGTTCTGTATTATTTTCTTGAAGGAAATGTTTGGTAATATTTGTCACAAGAGCTTCGAATTTGTCGTCTCTTACAGTTTGCTTCAATGAAATATATGGAGACAACGAAAAAATATCCAAGCTCAAAAGTCCATTAAACAATACAAAATAGGAGCAGAGCAAACACTTCACCTCATCTATGTCGCTTTGAATTTTGACAACTGACTTCCTATCTTTTCAATTTTAGTATATCAAAATGCACATCAGAATTCCCTTTCTTTCTTTTTATGATGACCGCACTGAACTTGCAATTTTTGAAGTAACGGGTATTTAAATTTCCTTCACGTTTGACACAGAGTGACTATATTTCTCATTGACGCGTTTACCTGTATAGTGTATACTATATACAAAGACTCTTTTGTTTCAAAACACAACCAAAATATATATACAAAGGCAGAAAAAAATGTCTACAGTAGGAATTCCTCACAGAATATAGCCAATATAACCAACTACTCAACGGCCAAAAATTCTATGAGAAAACAAACGCCTCACTCACTGCCCTTTAAACACGGCAACTCTCGTTGAACGCTATTTGGAGTCCCATACATGGTTCATTTTATTTAATGTACTTTATTACTTTCACGTCTCCAGATGTAAATAATCCTATCCACAACCTTCCCTCACTGTCCAAACTCAATCCATAGGGTGACTCTAGTCCACAATTTTCCAAACATCTTAGAAATTGTCCATTGTGATCTAAGATATGAAGCGAGTTATTGAGTACATCTGCCACAATGATGTGCCTCATCGAGTCTGTCACAATCTGTCTAGGAGTGAATGGCACCCCCCTTTTAGCTGGTGTACCGTCATATCAGAATCGGACTCTTCCCGTCATACCCAACACAACTACTGTCTCTGCATTCAGATCAGAGACGCAAATATCTCCGTTCTTGTTCTCTGCTACAAACAACATGAATTTTCCACTCCCAAAGATTGTTTTATCATTTTCTTTAAATATTTCCTGCACTATTCTCTGTCCCTGATATCGTACAACTTTATTTTGGCTTCCATTGTTCATGTTAACTAGGATATCCCCAAACGTGGTACAGCACAATCCCTTTGGTTTCCAGTTTCCTGGTATGCTGATTAATGATTCTTCCCTGTCGTGTCTGACAAAGTTTACAGTTCTTTTGCCATAATCAGTGTATATAAGATCTCCTTGGCTGTTCATTTTGATGTCAAAAGGATGCAACCCCAAGCATGAAGTCTCAACCATATCCTGCACAGGCCCATGCATGTCAACACTCCTTATGATCCAATTTTCACCACTCACCCAAGCTTTATCTGCTCCCACACAGGCTATTCTATGCAGAGGTTTAACTCCAGTAGGAATGGTTGCAATTACTCTGGCTTTGTCCAATAACTCTCCCGTAGATAAAAAAGAGTCCTCCTCTGTCAGACTGCAATGTGATGTCTGTGTTAGTGTAGCCTTGTACTCTCCCAGCTCTATACTCAGTTCTACTCCTAGGAATGAATTTGTTTTTAGAGATAAAATTTCGATATCAATATCAGAAGGTGTCGTTCTGTATTCTGTTAGATTGGATTTATAGTTCGTGACATGGGACACCCGATTTGACTTCAAAATTTCTTTGTTTTGCTCAACTGTTTTCTGCATTTCTAGAATCAAAAATCTGAATGTTCTCTGTTGTATTTTTAGATCAGCCAGATTACATTCTTTCGCGTATTTAATCGAAGAACCAAGTTTGTTGAAAATGGTGTCGACTTCATTGTGCCATAGTTTCTTGTATTTTTCGGCTTCCTGTTCTAATTCCTCATATTTAGCATTGCATTTGGAAGCTCTATTGCTGATACAACTTCGTTCTTCAGGTACTTTGGTATGATAACAGTTTCAATTTCTTTAGTCTCTCTTTCAATTTCTTCTTTTTTGTTCGCAACTATATTGGCCAATTCTACAACATCGTGACCCTTATGGTTGCCTAGAAGACATTTGATGCACACTGGTAAATCACACTGTTGACAAAGGATCTCACATGTCTGGGGTTGGTGAAATTCACACTCAGAAAACACCAACTGTATCTTTCTGTTTGTAAAAGGAACAATGTTATGTGTTTGAGACTTGAACTTGTCCACATGTTCACTGACACAGTCTACACATAAATTGACTTGACAGTTGCTACAAAATTGTTGGGTAGGTTTGTCGCAGAGGTCACATGTGATAACGTCTTGTGCCCAGGAGATTGGAGTAGCCATTTTATGATCTGAAGAAAAAAGTAAGAATTTATACATTTACATATATATATTGATTGTTTGTTGTCCTATGCTCATTTGGCTTTGCTTAGTAATTTTCAGTGAATGCCAGAAAACCTTTAAATAACTATTCTCTAGATAATAATACCTTTTATTGATTTTTTAAGAGAGTATTTATACAGTATATTAAACCAACCTGAGCATTACTCCATGTCCATTCAGTAAAACTGTTGGTATACAACTGTCTTTTTCAATGTTTGCCTGTTACATTCGGTCTGTTTTTCCAACAACGGGTTGAGACTTTCTAAAGAGATTTATACATGGAGATAACAGTCGAGATATTGATTAGACGAGACTACGAATGGTGAAAATGGGTCGCAATTAAAATCTACAATGAAAAAGGTAAAGAAAACAAACAGTGGTAGATTTCAAAGAAAAATGTGCAAACAAAATAATTCTGTGAATATAAAACACGGACCATCGGAAATTCCAGAAAGGGATCAGATGCCTTGGAGGAGTAAGCATCCCCTGTCGGCCAGTCACACCCACCGTGAGCCCTATGTATTGATCAAGTGGACGGAATATTTCGGTCAGATTTAGTATAAAAATAAAGGCCTAACAATTGGTATGAAATACGTCAGCCAAAATAAGACCCAATGATAGGTTATATTTGCAAACAACGACATTATAACGTCAATATAATTTACAAAATACTGACTTTAAATGAAGTTGTTGAAATCCCTGAAACATCAAACTTATCTTTCAGTAGCCTACCTTGTTTAAAAATTGATCGTAGCCAGAGTATGCTCTTGAGTATCAAATAAGTCAAAGAGACGTGAACAGCATATGCAGGTGATTGCGAAACATTACTACATAAATAAGGAAAGTTTACGATGAAAAGCTGGTCATCTCGTTTGTCATACAATTAACTTGTTAGTTGGCCCGTTATCGTCTATAGTCAGTTAAACATCCAAACATAAAACAGATGTGACAGACAAAAAAATGTAAGAAATGTCAACAAATATTCCAATATTCATATTAAAATATAAAATTAGAAATTTAATATTCTTCTCATCTTTTTGCGGATACACAAAAAATTAACTTGATGTGGCAAATTTAAATGGAAATGTAGGTAATTAACCAAGTATTTCCATTTTAGTTAGGTGTTTCAGTAGAAAAGTCAAACCTCCCAAAAACCTCCCAAAATACAACGTTTGGCCACATTCTAATACGGATTGGACTATAAATTCACCGACAGAGATCATTCACTCTCTCAGCAATGCGTTTTTAATTTCTGTGGTTGCAATAATCAGTAAAATACATTTACAGGATATGATAACCGAATAATAAAGATTTGGTAAAGCACTGTAACGTTTACGGTTTTATACTATAAGGTTTCCAAATTACATTTATTTCATACCCAAGTAAGCATTTTTTTTTTTACAACTATACACCCATTAACTATAAAATTACAGGTTAAATCCAGCTAAAACTACTTTGACTTAGCCCCAGTTCTCACATTGTAGAATAAAATAAGATGCATTTACGTATTGTCTGAATTAATATCTTGAGAATATTTAGTGATTGCAATTTTCCGCAAAATTTGGATAAAGGCAGAAAATACCCATCATGCGGTGTATATATCCAGTAAGGTGAAGAATGTTGTCATGTTAATGACAAGCGTACAGGGTGTTGATCCAAACTGTCCTTTTAATTGGTTATTTACAACTAATTTTCTTTCAAATTTAAAAAAATTACATTTAATAAACCAAAATATATAACATAAACTGGACTGAGTTGGGTAACTGTCAGTGTTCAACTTAGCGATGACGGTTGCCCTTAATTACGATACAATTGGTCTCCGGCTTGGTATGGAAATATATCCTCCTGTCCTACTGCCTTGGAGGCCTACACACACAAAAGGTATACATGTATGCCTTGCGCCCAAGACTCTAGATGTGACCGTGTCTAGTTCCGGGACATCTACCACACAGGTTGAGGACCTGTTAATTTCCCATGCACAATATAATGTCTAGGTAGACATACACTTTACACATTGTAAGTTATACAGTGCATACACATATACATATGGCGTACAAATAGCATAAAAGATGCTTTACTACAATATATTATACCTTTACTTTACACTTTATACCAAAATATTACAGAACAGAGGACATACTAAAACACACGAAGGGGACGCCGTATAATCATTTCTCGATAACTTTTGACCAACTATACATATAAATAACGTATACAGAGATATAAAAATAATTAATCTCAAATAGCAAAACAGTTAAGGCTGACTATGTTAAGAAATTCCGAAACTGGTTGCTTTAAGATATTTACAGCATTTATATTTTAATGGAAAATAAAAACGAGGCCTTCCTCAGAAAAGTGGGATCATACATGTTAGCAATATCAGGAAAACTGTGTTGAAGTCTGCCATGACTATTCTATTGCAAAATTTACTAAAATCTCTGGAGAAGTATAAGAACGCCCTTCTCTATGAGGACTCTCGTGTCCAACTGCCGCACTGACTCAACATTATTTTTAAAGGTCAATTAAGTGATCCGAGGCATAAAAGGGGTTAAATATGTACATAGTGAAAAACGGAGGCTCATCACAGGGAAAAGAATTTTGCTTGCGTGTTCGAATATAAACCATTCATATAGATGTAGATTTTAATGTGACAAGTGTATAGATATATTAAAATAAATTTGTTTCATATAGAGATCTTCGAATTACTTGTTTGACAGTTGTCAGTTTGTGTCGTTGTAAAGGGCCTAATTTCATCAGCTCATAATAAATATGATTTAATTTGTAAGTTCTGAAGGGTTCAAACTTTGACGAGTAACCGAGGAGCACAGATAAGCCTTATCAGATTTACTCTTTATAATCGATTATGAATATTGGAAATTTCGTTGACATTCCTGATAAATTTTGTAGATTTAAATTGTGACCCATTTTCTCAACTCGTAGTCTCGTTCAATAAAGTGCTCGACTATCTCCATTTATAAATCTCTGTAAGCACCCATTGCATTGAACCAGTAATTTGTAAAAACAAAACACCTAAAGTAACAGGTGAATAATGAACAGAACAGGTGCATACCAGCTGTTTTACTGAATGAACATGGAGTTATGCTGCAGGTTGGTTTAACAAACTGAAAAATGCTGTCATAGAATAGAAAAAAACATGTATTGTCCAAAAAAAAGTTATTTATAGGTCTTAGTTTCATTACAAATTACTATGCAAAGCTCAGTAAAGCCAAATAACCGTAGGCCAATAAACAAGCATTAAATTTATGTATAAAATAATTATTTCTTTCTTCAGATTTTAAAATGGCTACTCCAATCTCTTGGGCACAAGATGTCATCACTTGTGACCTCTGTGATAAACCTACCCAGGAATTCTGTAACAACTATCAAGTCAGTTTATGTGTGGACTGTGTCAGTTAACATGTAGACAAGCACCAGTCTCTCACACACGAAAAAGTTCCTTTCAAGAACAGAAAAATACCAATGGTCTGCGAGGCCTACTGTCAACAATGTGACGGCCCAGTGTGCATCAAGTGTATTCTTGGCAACCATAAAGGTCGTGATGGTGTAGACTTATCTAATATAGTAGCAAACAAAAAAGAAGAAATTGAAAAAGATACAGCGGAAATTGAAACTGTTATTATTCCAAAGTGTCAGAAAAGTGAGAATGAGGCTAAAGTTAGAGCCTCTAATTGCATTGCTAGATTTGAGGAGTTAGAACAGGAAATGGAAAAGCATAGGATATTATGGCATAAAGAGGTTGACACCATATTCAACAAACTTTGCTCTCTGATTAAATCCATGAGGGATGACAATATGAATGCTCTAGAAACACATCAGACTAACCTCAAATTTTTGATTCCAGATATGAAGAAAACAGTCGAGCAGAACAAAGATATGTTGAGCAATGATAGATTTTCCGAAGTCATAAACTACAAATCAAAAATAATTGTATTCAGAAACATACATGCTGATATCCATTTTGAAATTCAATCACTGAACGCAAACACAGTCCACGGCAGTGAACATAAAATAAAGCTAAAAGAATATGTGGCTTCATTAACACAGACACATTCTAATCGAACAGATTTATTTGCAACAGAGTCGTTCGACAGAGTTATAGCCACAATTCCAACTAAAGTTGAATCTCTACTCAGGGTGGTCTGTTTAGGAGCAGAAAAAGCTTGGGTCAGTGGGAAAGACACAACCATAAAATGTGTTGACATACAGGGGTCTGTACAGGACTCTGTAAAGACTACCTTTATGGAAAGGCCTACTGACATCACACTGACAAGACAAGGAGATCTGATATACAATGATTATAAAAATAGAACTCTGAATATTGTCAGACATGGGAGAACAGAAGTATTGATCACTACACAAGAGGACTGGAAACCAAGGGGGCTTTGCTCTACCAGATCAGGAAACATATTGGTCAATCTTTATATTGGAAGCCAAAATAAAATCGTCCTTTACCAAGGACAAACAGTGAAAAAGTGAATATATAATGATAACTATGAAAAAGAAATCTTTAAGAAAGGTAAATTTAAACTGCTTTTGTCAGAAAACACCAATGGAGACATTTGTGCCTCTGATCCTAACGCTAACATCGTGACTGTATTGGACAAGTTAGGAAGAGTGCGATTCCGATATGACGGTACACCTGCCAGAATGAAGGAGGCATTTTATCCTAGCCAGACTGTGACATATTCCATGAATCAGATTATTGTAGCAGATTACAACAATGGCTGTCTACACATTCTTGATGAAAATGGACAGTTCCTTAGATGTGTTTATACTTGTGAACTAAATAGTCCCTATGGATTGAGTGTCGACAGTGAGGGAAGGTTGTGGGTTGGATTATGTTATTCAAGAGCAGTAAAAGTGATACAGTACATGAAAGAACCCTGCAAGTGTTTTGTGTGGGCTTTAGATTATGACCATATACCCCCTTAATTCTTCTTGAAACATTTTAAAAACTGATTTAAAATTTATTAAACAATATTAATAGATATATAAACATGATAAACTTTACAGGGAAATCAACATCAAACATCGTTTTATTCGGTTATGGAAGTTATATAATTTAATGTAAACACAATTATACAGAGGAGGGGGAGAGG
Source organism: Saccostrea echinata (assembly GCF_033153115.1). NCBI lineage: Eukaryota > Metazoa > Mollusca > Bivalvia > Ostreida > Ostreidae > Saccostrea > Saccostrea echinata. Next base: position 5,215,855 of record NW_026889778.1, read on the forward strand.
CACTTGAGATTTTGGTCTCGCTTTTGAATACCAGGTAGGATGTAGAAGAGATCGTAGTTGATCAAAATACAACCAGGATTATTGGTATTCAGTTTATTACATTCTGACAAAAAACATTGGAAGACAGAAATTGAAACAAATGAATACTTATGATCAAGGGTGTGTCATGACCCTGCACTAAATTGTAAAAAAAAAATCTCACCAATAATGTTTAACCTAACTCAGAAGATGCTTATTTACGCATAAAATTGAAGTTCATAAAAATTTTCAGAATAAAAATTCTAGATTGTTGAAGTCTTCTTCTTGCAGTTTAACAAGACAGATAAATTATCCCTATGTAATGGTCATAGTTTCGGATTTGTTCAAATGATGGCATCCTGTGCTAGATTGGAGGGATCTGAAGGTTTCAATAAAGCAAAAAGTGAAAATGACGACCAGTACACGGTCATAAACCAATTTAACAGAAGAAGGTGGACCAGGTGTCATGAAGGAGTAAGCATTCATTGATGAGGGGTCACAACGAAGAGTTTTGATAGGGAATTCTGAGGAAAATTGGCTTAAGGATCAGCATATGATCTCGTAACAGTTTATATTTGCAAACAAGATTATTGAATTGACTATAGAACTGGCGAAATATAGACGTTTAACGAAATTGTTGGCAACAAATCATCAATGTTAAGTGGAGTGACAAGACAATCATATGTTATTGAATGTACCACAGTGAGGGCTAATTTGTTACAGTGCTTATTAAAACACATTTAAGAAGGTACTAGATAATATTTCTCATTGCCTTCCGTAACATACACAAGAAAGCTACTTCAGATGAAAACAATATTCTCCAATTAATAAGAAGCCACTCACTTCAACAACTGTGACAGAGGAGGCAACTTCTAGCACCGGATTTGACATTTTTATCCCATGATGCGTGTGCCCATCATGTTGAACTGCTCCTATGCATATGTACATGGAAAAATCTGTGTCAGGCCGAAGCCTGCTTGGGATGGTTGTTCAAAAGACAAATGTGACCGCGGACATTGCATTAAGTAAAATAAAAATGTTACCCCATACGGAAAAACACACAGATAATCTACAGTACTTTGTAATTTTACATGTTGTACTCTTATATCACAGTTATCAGTATTTATCTAGCAAGGTTGAGACGTTCAAGTGTAAGTATGTTGATTACTTGCATCACTCATGGACTGTCACAATTAATGTGTATCCTAATGAATGCAGTCAGCATTGTCCTCAAGCTTTTCACATTTTCATTTTCTGTACAGAACCAATGGTCCATTTTAAAACAAATTTGCCTCAAAGCTTTAAGCTTTCTTGGATAATGTGAATTTAAATTTGTGTGACCGGTCGGCAGGGGATGCTCACTCCTCCATGGCACCTGATCCCACCTCTGATGTTTTGGAGGTCCGTGTTTGCTCTGCACCTATTTTGTAATGTTTAATGGACTTTTCAGCTTGAATACTGTTCGTTATCTCCATATATTTCAATCAAAGGACCAAGCACCTTTCCTGACGGCGAGAAAATAATAGACCCAGGGGGGGCAGGACATAGGCATAAAAGTAATGGGACGCCAAATGAACATAGGAATGCATAGAAATGTATTTCTAAGATTCGTTAAAAAATTTCTAAAGAACTTGACAGCTGTTTATAGTCCTGTCTATATGCAAACATTATATTGTATGGGGTGACTTACATTTTTATTTATTTATTTATTTGTAAGAAATGCCCCATGTGAAGAGAAATGCAAACATTACCTAGAATTATATAAGAAAAAAAACTATTAAATCTTTTTCTAAAGAACAAGGACACAACTTGTAAAATTCTAATAGATTGAAATTTGTTAAAATGATGGCTCCAGGACCTAGGGAGTTAAAGTTTTATATGGTGTCTCCCATCATCCGTTCCATTTTTGTGTATGAAACTCCTTCCAACAAAGGCAAAATTACATGCTCCCATGACCAGCATATGAAAAACTTTAAGGTAAGAAGGTGAGAATTTTAAATAGCTACAATTCCCAATAAGGCCAAAAAAGTCTATAGTTTCTCAGGCACCGCCAAATTTCGTCAGATCAATAAAGACATATTGAGAAGAGAAGTAATTCATTTTTTTTTTTATAATTTAAGTTGAAAAGAAAATTGAGTTATGCCCCTTTTCAAGCATGCTAAAAGAAGAACATTTTTATTTGATACAAAATATATTTCTTGTTAAAATGTTCATAATGTCACATTTTTAATGTCAAGTGCAAATTATGATTAATATTAGTGTACGAAAATGTAAGAATCAATTGATATCATCATTTTTTGACACACAAGAAAAAGAGATCATCTGATTCCTTCAAAAAATGAGAAGACATGCCTTCTGTGTTGAATTTTGAAAATTTAACCTGAGAAACTAAAGATTATTTTTTAAAGGCCTAAACCTTTAAGAAAGGCTGTCGAAGTACTCCGAATTCACAATCCTCTAGACTCCTTTCCAGTTTGACATCTGTGAAGAAATAGAGCAGATTAAAGGTATGAGTGTATCATATAAGATATTGTTAGCTAATACTCTTAACATATTTAATTTAAATATTTGCATACCATATTCACTAACCTGAAGATCAATCCAGCAAGCTATGAAAAATCTCAGCAAAGGAGAACAGAGTCTGTTCAATTTGCGCCAATTTTACATGAAGAACCTGTGATACATTTCACAGATCAGTACAACTTTTTAAAGAAATCCGATCGTTCATAAATTTTTAAAGTCTTGATTGCTGTGAAAATGCTTGAAAGATAAGTCACTATCACTTGAGGAAAAGATAGATGATGACTGAACTTTTTTGTTGAATAAGGCAGGGATTTTATGCCTAATCATGCCTAGGGCATACAGTGTTTGTCATTTTCATCTTTCATCCTTGCGTCTTTCCGTCCTTTTGTCGGTCACACTTTGCATTTAACTCATTTTTAAAAATAAAAAAAAAAAAAAAAAACTATTATAGATATTTTTATCAAACTTTATATGCTGGTAGATATTAGTAAGGGCTTTCAATTGCATCAACATTTTTTGATCTTGATCTTTCCATTGACCTTGAACTTACTTTTCTTTAATTTGCGTTTAACCCAGTCTCAAAGAAGGTTTTCCAAGTATTATGTTTTCAAACTTCGTATGCTGATACATAATGATGAGATTCAATTGCATCAACATTATTGGACGTTGACATTTCCTTTGACCTTTATCTCACTTTTCTTAAGTTTGTACTTACAAACTTAAAAAAACTATTCAAGATATATTTAGCAAACGTCATATGCAGATACATATTAGTAAGAGCTACTCAATTGCATCAACATTTTTGGACCTTGACCTTCTTTATGGGCTGACATTACTATTCTTAAATTTGTGTTAGCTCAATTTAAAAGAAACTTCATGAACTATTACCAATTGGTGAGAGCTATTCAACTGTGTCATAATTTTCTGACCTTAACCTTCCCCGTTACCTTCACCCCACTATTCCTCATTTACCGCAAACTTAAACAAAGAAGCAAGGTACATTTCTTTTATGTTGGATTACTAATGAACCATGGTGGGCATTCATGACCTATGGACATATTATTATGTTTTTTAAAGACATCTTCGAGAGAAAAAGGGTAACATTTTACAATAAAGAGATATACATTGAATTTCTTCTTCATTAAGATGTGAAGAGCTACATTAACTTGTAAAATTGCTTTAACAGATTTACAAACAGGAGGAAGTTTGTTCAATGTCATTGTATAAGAAATGCGAACGATAGTATTGTTCTGCGGCCTACCTTCATGTTAATTTTCAAAAGTTAACATACTTGAATGATTTTTATATCTATATAGATATTTATGTGAATTTTCATGAAAAATAACTTATTAGGGAAAACAAAGAGAGATGACTTTATAATTTTGGTAAAACTGGTGTTTTTCACTATAGAAATTTTAGGTATTATGAATTATTATTTCACAATTTCATAACAAAGCTTTTGTTGTTTCATGTGGAGAAACATATGTTTAGAGAAAAAAATCAGCAAAAATGGCCGTTTTATTACCAATTTCAAATGAGATTAAAAGTGAAAAATATATTTTATCAATCTTATACGAGTACGTTGAATTTTATATATGTTAAACATACGGAAAGAATTAAGGATCGTTAATCCATTTCCATGCATATTTGAAAATCTGGCGATGTTTGTAAGCCTTATTTCAAAGGAGAAAATTTTCTAAACCCCCCCCCCCCTGAAATTGTTTAATTCATTTTGTATAGATATGTGTTAATTCCATATTGATTTTCCAGTCTGGTTTTATGCCTAAACGTGTGAAAACACTCATGCCTTCAGAATGTGATCAAATTTTGTCCGTTGTGTGTCGTCGATGACGTCCGTGTCGTAAACTTTTCTCATTTTTCATAACCTTCTCCAGAACCACAGGTCCAATTTCAACCAAACTTGGTACAGAGTATCCTTAGGTAAAGGGAATTAAGATTTTTACAAATGAAGGTCCACACCATCTCCTAAAGGAAGATAATTAAGAAATAGTAAAAATTGGTTGCGGTCATTTAAAAATCTTTTTCCCAAGAACCACTGAGCCAAAGTAGATGAAACTTACGTGAAAGCTTTATGACATGATGTAGATTCAAGATTGCCCAAATCATGATCCCAGAGGAAGGGTGAGGCATCGATGGGTGATCAATTTTTTACATAAATATACATGGGAAAAAATCTTCTCAAGAACAACAAAGCCATATTTATAATGAAGCATCCTCAGTTACATGAAGTTTAGATTCAAGTTTGTACAAATCATGACACTCGGGGGTAGGGTGGGGCCACAATGGACAATCAGTGTTGTACATGTAAAGAAAATATATGAAAAATCTTTAAAAAACCTTCTTCTCAATAACAGCAAAGCCATGATAGGTCATATTTATATGGAAGCTTCCTCAGGTAATGATTCAAGCTTGTTGAAATCATGACCCAACTGGGGTATTAGGGTGGGGCCACAATTGGCGATTAAACTTTTACAGTACCAACCAGACCCAACCGGACACTCAAGCAGTCCCAGAAAGCAATCCCCGGGACTGCTTTGGGACTGCTCTGGGACCGCTGTGGGACTGCTCTGGTACTCCTCTGGGACCGCTGTGGTAGTGCTCTAGAAAGCAAACCAAGCAGTAAAAGTAAAATTATTATTTTAAAACTGTAAAGGCAGCTAAGAAAAAATAAAACATTCAACGCCGTTTTTACCGCTTCAAAATAAAACCTAACAATAAATTCAAATGAAGACAATTTTTTTCCATGGAATAATCTCCCGTCATATAAACAACGTGAGCAAATATTCGTTAATTGATTTTTCTCCCGGATTAATTTTTAACTTAAAAAAATAGTTTTACTAAATATATAAAATTATATATTTTGAATAAATATGTTTGAAAATATAGAAATTTATTTCTTATTCCTTTTTGTGTACGTTTGAGGAAAAACAAGAAACACGTAACTATCGCATTGTCTTGCTGATCAAAAGCCGTATAAAATGTGTTGCTCAGTTTTCAATCGCCTTTGGGCATGAATAGCAGACGGCCCTCGCGTATTATTTGGGTACCAGTGTAACACATCACTGACCATGCTGGTCAACAATCTTATAGCATTTATTTCGTTCTTCAGACAACAAAACCCTTGTTTTAATAAAATATAGTATAAATGTACTTCAGGATTATTTAATTTCTAAAATATCTGAGATTGTCACGTGCATGATTTACATGTGTACACATGCACACAGATGTAAGGGCTCAGAAAATATTTTAGTGATTTTTTTTTTTACGTTGCATAAAGATTCTTACAATAAGTATATCGACAAGTCAATGAAAAAGATAGCCAGAATATATTAGTAAGCAAAATTTGATAAAAAAAATTAACTGTCATCAGATTCATGATACACATGTATATTTTCTCAAGATTCAACGTCAGTAAAAACGTAAGATACGGAGTAATATGGGAATCGGCTTTGCTTTTTCATTATAGGTTATATTTCAAAGTCATTAAATTCTAGCCTAAGAATAAGCCATTGATGTTATTTAGCACATGATTAATTTTCTATAAAAAAATAATTATGGTAACCATTATCAATAAATAAAATTTAATAAACAATGGTTTAATTTGGTTTCAAATTAATATATGCTACAGATCTATATAACTACAGTGTACCTGGTATTTAGTGTGAAAGTCTTTTTCTTCTATCATTATTTATTTTTTCTTATATATACTGTAATTTTGTTACTTATTCAGAAATAATTGTCACATAAGAATTGTAAATATGCTGTACATGTTATTGTACATGTAACATGTCAGACACTTTTTTTTCCTAAAAGAAGAAGTTTATCATTAAATTTCAACAGCCTTTATATTACTGACATTCATTGTTGATACACTGTGTAATCTCAGTTATGACTAAGCTCCACCCATTAAATTATTAACCCCGCCTACTGGGACTGCTGGGACTGCTTTCTGGGACCGCTGGGACTGCAGGAACCGCTATAGGACTGCTCTGGGACCGCTGTTGGATTCCTCTTGGACCACTGTGGGGATGCCCTTGGACTGCTTTAGTAGTCCCAGAAAGCAGTCCTCGGGACTGCTCTGGGACTGCTATCTGTCAGGTTGGGTCTGGTTGGTACTGTACATAGGAATATTAATGAAAAATCTTATAAAGTCTTTTCAAGAACAGCACAGCCTTATTTAGTCATGTTGATATGGAATCAAAAATGGGGATAACGAACAGATATCAAGCTCAGAAGTCCATTGAAACAATACAAATCGGGAATAGAGAAAACACGGACCTCTAAAAACATAAAAGGTGGGATCAGATGTCATGGAGGATTAGCATCCCCGTCGACCGGATACACCAGGCGTGTATTCCTTGTTATGATCGGAAAAACGGTAAAATCCTTTGACAATTCAGAATGCAAAGCATCTTCAGGTAGTGAAGATTCAAGTTTGATCAAATCATAACCCCTGGAGACAGGGTGCGGTTACAATAGGGGATCACAGTTTTAGATAGGAATACATAGGAAGATTTGTAAAAAATCTTCTCTGAAGAACGGCAAAGCCATGATGTTATATTTATACAGAAGCATCCGCAGGTAGTGTAGATTCAAGTTTATTCAAATCATGCCACAATAGGGGATCAAATTTTTACATAGGAATACATAGGCAAAAATCTCTTAAAAGTCTTCTTTTCGAGAACAGCGAAGTCATAATAAATCAGATTTATATTGAAACATCCTTATGTAGTGTAGAACCAGGCCCTTTGGTTATGGAGGAAACACACTGGGTGATCGAAGGTTACTATTTGGAAAAAGTCCTGAAGTAGAACAGAGGGACCAAAGTGACTCAGGTGAGCGTTGTGGCCCATGGGCATCTTGTTTGATTGACATTCTGTCAAGGTTTAAATTTCACAAATTCAAGGTTTGATACATCTTTGTAATTATACTTGTAAATGACTTAAATCGTAAAAAAAATAATATTATACAAAGAGTTAATATAAAATATCAAATGAAAATAACGTAACTGTTAGAGATTTACAAGACTATACTTAAGACCCATTTGTTTTAATTTTTAGGTCACCTGAGTCACTCAGATAACCTATTGCTATCCGTTTTGTGTCTGTCGTCGTGCCTTTTCGGTCGTAAACTTCTGAACATTTTCAATCTCTTCTCAGGAATTGCTGAACCACTTTCAACCATTTTTGGCACATAGTTTGGCTAAAGGGGAACAAAAATTGTGAATTTCATGGTCCCTGCCCCCTCTATCCTGAGGTGTGGAGCTAAAATTAATGCAATATCAAAAATCTTCTTTTTAACTCCTTGACATCAAGCATTCAAACTGTGGTATGATTATAACAAGCAATGAGTCCTTTACCAAAATTACATGTATGAAAGTCATGGCCTCAGGGTCAGAGTTTCTGGAGCTAGGGTGGGACTCTATTGATCATATAGTGAAAATCAATAAATTCTTTTAAAATTCTTCTCTCCCCCTGTATTAAGTAGATAAAATAAATGCATGATTATGATAAGCAAAGGAGTGTCTTTAAAAAATTTAAAAAATTTGAGGCCTTAGGGTCAGGGGTTCTGGAGTAGGGGGGATGGGCTCTACTGATTATATAGCAAAAAGAATGCATTACTTCTTTGAAAATATTCTTATCATTTCTTAGGTATTAAACAAACAAACTAAATTCATAGTTATGATGAGTAAGGGTGTCTCTTCCAAAATTGTGAATTTCATGATCCCCAGGTCAGGGGCACTGGTAGCAGGAAGGGCTCTATTGACTATATAGTATGAATGCATAATTTCTTTTAAAATCATGGTATCCAGCAGATTAACTCAGTATATGGTTTATTTTAATGTAATTTTTAATAGATCCCCCACCCAACCCCCAAAACGAAAGAAATAACCCTACCTACCCACCTTGAAAAATGTTGGTCGGAGTACACAAAACAAAATATTTCTAATGATAGCATGGGCATCTGGGGAATAAGAAGGGTAATTTTGACCGGATTTTGGAAATTCTGGAACATTTAGTCAAGTGTTATGGTGCTAGGAAGGGCTCTATTAATTTGTATTTTTCTGAGAGAGATTGTTCTCATTTGCTATTCACCTATGATAATTAATAACTGTAAATAATGTAATTGAAAGGTTAATTGAATGAAAATTCGACAAAAATTTTTAAAATATATAATACAAAAATTATTTTCATGTTTTTAATGAAAATAGTAAATAAATAAAATGATATAAAAATATCTTATCCTTGTTAATTAAATGTTCTTCAAAGACAAAGAGAGGAAATGTAAGAGAGAATGAGTTGGGTCTGCTATTATAATAGTGCTCAAGCAGTGTTGTATTGTTTGACTTGTATGGTGATAGTGACAAATGGGGGCAAGTACAACCAACTAACTACATCTACTTAAAGATTTGTTAGTGAGTACTAGACTAATTATTTTGTTAATCACTGATCATCCTACTTGTCTTGCTTTTAGGCAAAAAAGTTTTAACTATCAGTTTATTTTTTTTTTATTTTATTTGATACTTCTATGGATCCTTTACATTGTTGTATTATAATCAGAAGACCGTCAAGACCTCTTGGCCTCTTCTTTTTTTCATCCGTTAGATTAAGAATTATCAAAAAGCACTGAAGAGTTCTCGCGTATTACAAATATGTGTGCAGATGACACTTCAAAATAGTTAATCAATCAATAACAGTAAAAGTAATAAAAATGTGTGTGTCGACCGTCAGTGTAGTATATCTTGGACGGAGCTGAACGAATTATCAGTTTGTCCAAAACTCAAGGTATGCTTCTAGTAACAAATTGTCGAAAATAGAATTCAGTTGTAAACAAACGTGTCATATTATGTGTTCAGGAATCAAAATTACTTGGTGTTATTGTTGATGAAAATGGAAAAGCCATATTAAAATATTTGTGAACAAGATTTTCAGAGTTGACTCGACGAAACTGTCCAACAAAAGTCAAAGTAAAGATTGCTTTCTGCAAAAAGTATTATGCAATGTCTGTTGTCTTTAGTAACCCATTATTGTCATTAGGCCACAGGAAATTAATTCTTTACGTCCTCGGGCGGTTAGGTTTTCAGGAAAATCCAGTTAAGTACAAAATATATGAATGCAATTAATGCACTATGTGTATTAATGTGTGATTTAATTATTGAAATTGTGTAATTTTTTTTATAAACGCGTTTATTTTTGGGTCAGACTGGAGGATACCTTTTCAAAGAATTGAGGGAGGTAAAACACAATTATTATTTACCACGGTCTTATGAACAAAATGTTTTTACTATAACAGCTTGTGTATTCAAATTAAAGATAAGGCTGAGGAATCCAACAAAGTACTACATGTAAAAAAAAAAACCCAAAACAATTATATCTTTAGGACAATATATTTTTTTCTCTATTTTTAGGACCATATATATATATATATATATATATATATATATATTTATCCACTACCTATATTATATCGTAGGTTTGACGCAGGCGCGGCAAACGAGTATCGAACCTAGGCCTCCTGATCACGAAGCGAATACCCTACCACTTAACTACCGTGAACTGTCCTATAGTTGGTATCTGTGTAATTGTGCAAAAATATTTAATATGGTTAGCCAAATTTTTACGTTGATTTTTTTTTTTTTTTTTTTTTTTTTTTTTTGTTATACGCCGTTTTTAGAGGGGACATTCATGTCTGTCCGTCTTTTTCGCGTCCGGCTCATTACTTTTAAATACTATGACACCCCTACTAATTTTACCGTGATTTATATTCAAGACACGTGGCCTTGGTTTGCCCATTCAAGGGTATTGTTTTGTTTTCAGTAGTTTGTTTGTTTTGAATACCATTAAAAATGTGCTTCCAGACCTTTTTGATAGATTTTCTTGCTATTAAAAAGGAAGGGGAAAAGGGGGTTTAAAAAGACATATGCAACTCAGTCTTCGTTTTTGTTATAATTTACGGCGAAGATACATGTAGGAGCTCAGAAGGGACGAGTTTTCCTGATACATTTGATACATCTTGTGTAGAAGGTGTGTCGCACATTAAAGATAGGTTACTGTGACCTTTCATTAAGATGATACGACCAAATGTGACAAATCCCCGTCCGGGTCATGACTGGAAAACTATTGGCCTTTGCATACCTGTAGCTCAGGTAACCCTGATTTAATAGGTGATCTGGGGATCAGATAACCCTGTCTTAAACCTGGCTTAAGCTGTACTCAGGTGAAAAGTAGTTGGGTTGCAAACCTGTGACTCAACTCTTTCTTACCTGAATAAGGGTTAAGATTAAGTACTAGAATCATCAAACTTGGTCAATTAATGCATCTTATACGTAGAAGGTGTGCTGTGTCCTACATAAATGTCACTGTGACCTTTAATTAAGGTGAAATGAAAAAAAATGTTTTTAATTTTCAAAATCATACATATGTGAGAGTATTGCAGTAACCTCATTAAAATGTTAAATCAAGAAAATACACATTTTTAAATTTTTCATGATATACCTGTACTGTACAACTATTTGTAAGCTATATATAATATTTGTTTTGTTTCAATAACAGAGAAATTTCAGTACCCCCATGGGTGTATATAACTAATTATCAAGCCGTGGTATTTCAAGTAGCATTTTGATTAGAGACAAACACTGTTTCTGTCATGATAGAGATTAAATAATAAATTTAGTGAAAGACTCCTAATCATGTCTGTTAGAGCATCTCTGATCAGGCAGAAGTTATATTTATCTCTGAAGAATTAGGCTTTTTAATTGCCTTTGGTAGCATCTGTCAAATTAAAATAGTTAATGACTTCTCTTTATTTTTAAAATTTGATTTGGTATAAAGTTATTATGTTCCCCAAACGAAGTTTGGGAACATATTGTTTTTACTCTGTTTCTTATTATTATTAGGTCTTCCGTTCACAACGGAAGACCTATAGTGATTGTATTGTTTCTTTTTAAGTCTTCCGTTCACAACGGAAGACTTATAGTGATTGTATTGTTTCTTTTTATTATTATTATTATTATTATTATTATTATTCCTCCCAAATTTTGTGAGCGCGATTACTCAGAGATGGTTGGATAGATTTTCACAATTTTTCACATGATAGTAGGCTGATATATGAAGTTTATATAAAATTCCGTTTTTTGAAAAATTCACTTCCGGTCCGAAGTTACGGCCGAATTTCCAATTTTTTAATGGACTTTTGTCCGGAATTTTTCTCGAAAACGGTTTGAGGTAAAGATGTGAAATTTACAGGAGTATTAGATCATGACATTCTCTTTGTTTCGAAGTTGTTTTCGTGTGTTTCCGGTACTTCCTGTCCGAACCGGAAGTGAATTTGTGTTTGGTCAATTTTCAACTTTTTTGTTTTTTAATATTTTTTCAAGATATTATTATGTATAACAGAGGTTATTCTACAAATACTAAATATATAATTTGTTTTAAAATTGGATTGCGCATTTTCTAGATTTTAGGTACCGTCATTTTCCCCATTTACCTAGTGTGTATACAATGGGCAAAGAAAGATAACTCTGACTTGTAAGTGAGAATAGAACTTTCGAGATAAAGGCGGAAATAGTATCGATGACGTCAGAGACATATACACTCTCCATATCAAAAATATTTAGACGTTCCATATGCACTCTTCTAAATGTAAGAGTACGTTGGTTACCGCTTCCAGTGCATGCATAGTTTAAAGTTGCCAATGTAGTGTAAGCCTGTATTGACAGTTAATTGATTTACACATGAATATATCTAAAAAAAAATAATATATATGCTAGGTACCTAATTCAAGTAAATATATTATAAGCACTGAATATACATTTATAGTGATGGACAGGCATGCAATTTTATCTATCTCGTATAGTAAGTTCAGAATACGATAGTTATAAACTTTCTATAATGTAGACGATTTATTATTCTCTATGATTTGAATGCGAAATTATCCCGATTTCCGAGTTTTATTTTCGATATTAAAAAAATATTACATACATTCAAAAAGGAATTGAGCGATAGAAAATTGTAATACAGTACTGTTTTAAAGCCTTTATAAATAAATTGATATCTGCCACTTAAAAGAAAGAAAATCAATCTATAGATTAGATTTGGTTATTACATGTATATTTGATAAAAAGTTAAATTATTTATGACACATGATCTATACTCTATATACCCAAGGAATTATAAAAGATGTGAAAAGACGATTCTTGGATTCTTGTGAAATACTCAAAGAGTTAAAAAAAAAATATGTGAAAACGCGATTCTGTGTGAAATAATGGTACGCTATATGTTTCTTTTGAAAAAAAAAAAAACATGATAAAAAAAATTGCACAGGTCTCTTGATATGTGGGATAAGTATACCTGAATGAACACAGTTTTATGCAATAATATATAATTATGTACATGCAACTGACGTCCGTACTTTTCCTTATAATTCATAAAACATAAAACTATCTAATTCCTTTGAAGCCTCCTCCCCCCCCCCCCCCCCGTCTTGATTAATATTTGGAGACGTTCGTGCAGCTAGGCATTTGAATTATATATTCGTTTTAGATTTAAATCTGGAACATGTGAATATAATTACCATTTACATGTATACAGAATTTCATATTCTATAATGGTAGATTTGTCATTATGAAATGTTCAATTTACGTCTGAGAGAGAGAAAGAGAGAGAGAGAGGGGGGGGAGAGAGATTCCCTCTTAATCCCGATCCTCCTATCCATTTACATAGACCAAAAATTAGTTCTGTATCGGTCACACCCATTCTTTATTAAATGTTTTCTGATTTCATAGTCAGTCATGGTCACATCCTGTATATTTTTCAGCTTAAAAAGTATCACACGAAGTGCACGTGTGTTGACCTGTCAATCAAAATCACTTGACGCTGTATGCACTGCAATTAAGTAGCCTGAGTTTGAAATGATCTTGAAGTACGATCTTTAAGTAAATCTGATGCAACAAACTTGTAAAAAAAAAATAGAATAAAATAAAAAATAAAATATCTCAGTATTATGAACTTCGATTGTGGGACGTGGAGACCGGTCCTTTGGATGAGATCGTATAAATCGAGGTCCCTTGTCGCAGAAGGTGCTGGCATAAAAAAGATTCCCCACTGCTCAATTGCGATAAGTGCCAAAGTATAGGACAAAATTTGCAGTCTCCACCGGCGAGTGGTGGCGTCTCCATGTGAGTGAAAAATTCAAAAATTCTGGAGAGAGACGTTAAACAACATACGTATAATCAATCAATCGATTGCTGAAGAATTGCTGTAAATGAATAATCTGTCTTATAGGTATGCTGTCAAATCTTGATATTATAACTTTACAAAATTCAGTGACTTTACGTTTAGTGTGATACTAACTTAATTCATTATATTTTTTTATAACACCGTCACAATTATGTTAAAATATACACACAATGAAGTTTATGATAGTACGGTGTTCGTTCGTCTGTTTGTTTGTCTTAGAAATGATTGCATACAATTTTTTTTTTTAATTGCTAATGATATACGTTTATCTCTTATAGGTGCCAAATGTATTATACAAGATTGATAATGAAAATCAAAGTACCTTAAGTACTGAAAGGACTTTTTTCCAGTTATTTTTTTCTTTCACAGTAAATATGATATGTATGTTTTTTACACAGAAAAAAAGCAAATTCTTACAGATTTAGAAGAACGGAAGACTTTTTTGTTGCCATGGCAACAAGAGTCTAGTTATTATTATTATTATTATTCCTCCCAAATTTTGTGAGCGCGATTACTCAGAGATGTTTCGATAGATTTTCACAATTTTTTACAGGATAATAGGTTAATATGTGAAGTTTATATAAAATTCCGTTTTTTGAAAAATTCACTTCCGGTCCGAAGTTATGACCGAATTTCAAATTTTAAAATGTACTTTTGTCCGGTGTTTTTCTCAAAAGCAGTTTGAGGTAAAGATGTGAAACTTACAGGAATAATAGATCATGACATTCTCTTTGTTTCTACGTGATTTTCGTTTGTGTCTGGAACTTCCTGTCTGAACCGGAAGTGAATTTGTGTTTCAGTCATTTTTCGACTTTTTTGTTTTTAAATATATTTTGAAGATATCTTTAGGCATAATAGAGATAGGTACATAAGTGCCAAATATATGCTTTGTTTTGAAATCAGATAACACGTTTTGTAGATTTCAGCTACTTTCGTTTTGGTTTAAAAAATCAAAGTACTGAAAGTACTGAAAGGGCATTTCTTACTTTAACTTACATGAAGGTTATGTTTACATGTTTCTCTGCTTACAAAAATCAATACATACAGTATCATATATAAGAATGAAGACTACATTTAATTGCAGTAAATATCAAAGTACCTGAAGTACTGAGAGGACTGATTTAGATACCCAATTTTTTCTAACTACAGTGTAGTATAAACAGGCATGTTTTTCTATACATAAAAATCAATGCATACAATAAGTTACCTATGGAAGCTATTTTCATTAGCCAATAAAAATCAAAGTACCGTAAGGACTGAAAAGATATTAAGTATTGTTTTTTTTACTCTGACTTACATATAGATGCTTCTCTAAATGCAAAATTCAATTCCACACTACATGTTTTATAATTTATTATGTTTATATATAAGGATGGTGGATAGTTTCATTTTAGTAGTGAAAATCAAAGTACTGTAAGAACTGACAGGTTGTTTTCTAGATCCCCCCCCCCCCCCATTTAACTTTTAAATTTAAAAATAGTTTAAATACGCTTCTACTAATGAATAAAAACATGCATACAATTTCATATAAAAGGACAACAAATACATTCATTTTTGCAGTAAAAAACAATGAACTGCAAGTACCGAAAGGACAAATTTTAGATTCTTAACAAGTTAATTATTACATACTGTACACGTTTTTCTACATAAAAAAAACAATGCAAACGGTATCATATAGGAACGGAAGACCTTTTTGTTGCCATGGCAACAAGAGTCTAGTTATTATGTTCCCCAAACGAAGTTGGGGAACATATTGTTTTTACTCTGTTTCTTATTATTATTATTATTTTTCTTCTTCTTCTTCTTCCTGGGTACTTTTTTGTCCGCGAGTGATCTCGTCAACTACTCATCCGATTGAGGTGAAACCTTTTTAGGGTTAATAGGCATGTTATGTAGATTTGCGGAATCAAGGTCATTTTGAGCGCACGTGCATGCACGTGCGTGCGCGTGCAATGCGTAAAATGACCAATATACTTGATATAGCTGTAACTTTTATATTTTTTGATGAAATGCTTTGATACTCAGAATATAAGGATATATTAAAAGTGTAAACAAGATGACATAGTCAACATGCACATGCATGCACGTGTGCGCACGCGCAAAGCGTAAAATGACAAATATACTTGATATACTCGTAACTTTTATACTTTTTGATGAGATGCTTTGATACTCAAAATTTTTATATATATTAAAAGTGTAGACAAGACGACATGGTCATCGTGCACATGCATGCATGCATGCATGCACGTGCGCGCAATGTGTTAAATGACCAATATACTTAATATAGCCGTAATTTTTATATTTTTTGATGAAAAGCTTTGATATTAAGAATATACAGATATATTAAAAGTGTAGACAAGATGATGTGGACATCATGCTCATGAATGCACATGCGCGCGCGTGCAATGTGTTAAATGACCAATATACTTAATGTAGCCATAACTTTTATATTTTTTTATGAAAAGCTTTGATACTAAGAATAAACCGACATATTATAAGTGTAAACAAAATGGCATGGTCATTATGAACATGCATGCAGGTGCGCATGCGTGCAATGCTAAGATGACCAATATACTTGATATAGCTGGAACTTATTTATTTTTTGATGAAATGTTTTAATACTGAGAATATAAAGATGCATTAATAGTATAGATGAGATGACATGGTCATCCTGCACATGCATGCACGTGCGCGCGCGTGAAATGCAAAAAACTATCAATATACTTCATTGGCTTATTTAATGAAGCTTACAGGAAATAAGACACCAAAAGGGTGTTGGGGAGCGTTTGGGGAACATCTGTAACGGTCCCCGTTACAATTATAACTAGTTATTATTAGGGTCTTCCGTCTTCAGCGGAAAACCCTTCTATTATTCTTATGTTTCTTTTTCACTTTTATTATTAGGGTCTTCCGTCTCCAACGGAAGACCCTTCTATTATTCTATTGTTTCTTTTTCACTATTATTAGGGTCTTCCGTCTCCAACGGAAGACCCTTCTATTATTGTATTGTTTCTTTTTCACTTTTATTATTATTATTATTATTATTATTCCACTTTTTCTTTACAATTTTTGTGCAGAAGATATCTCGCAAACGGTTCGATCAATTTTTATGAAATTTTCAGGGGTAATGCCTTTGTATCTGAAGATGATCCTTTTTTGTTCAAATCCTTAAAATTCACTTCCGGTCGGAAGTTATCGCCCTTTAATCGATTTTCAGATAACCATTTTGTCGACACAAAAACTAAAAAACGGCAAAAGCTAGAGCGCTGAAATTTTCAGCGATTATAGACGACATGTTGAAGTTTTGCACCTGGGTTTTCAAATTTTCCGGAAGTACCTAGTATGGAAGCTCGGTAGGGGTCGAAATTTAGGACATGAATCAGAAGTGAATTTTCGAGACATTTTTTATCATATCTCTAAAACTATAAAGATTTTCTGAAAACATATTGAATACAAATTGTGTAGAATTACAAGATCTTTTATATGATATCAAAGAAAAAGGGCTGACTCATCACATTAGGGGCCGAGAGGGGCCGAAAGTCTTTAGTCAATAGCTCTTTAACGATCAAAATTTTGTAATGCATTACTGAAGCAAAAATGTTTAACTCAACAATTTACAACTATATATTATAAGATTCACATCATATGTTACATAATTAGGGGCCATTAGGGGCAGAATGCTAAATCTTTGACGCTCTATATCTCAAAAGTGGGAAATATTTTGATAAGCAATATTGAACAAAAGATGTTCAAAATAATGTTCTAAACAATATGCAACATTTCATTTTTTGCTAAACGTCCCAATTAAGGAGTTAAAGGGCCGGCCCCTAAATACTTCTTTTGCAAATATCTCGGAAATGAAAAAAGAATTTCTGAATAGAAGTTGAACAAAAAATGTTCAAAATCATAAGAGCTTTAAAGTGATATGAAGAAAAAGGAACTGGCCCCTCAAAATAGGGGCTGAGAGGGGCCGAAAGTCTTTGAACAATAACTCTTTAACGATCAAGATTTTGTAATACATTACTGAAGCAAAAATGTTCATCTCAACAATTTACAAGTATATATAATGATATTCACATCATATGTTACATAATTAGGGGCCATAAGGGGCCAGAATGCTAAATCTTTGACGCTTTATATCTCAAAAGTGGGAAATATTTTGATAAGCAATATTGAACAAAAGATGTTCAAAATAATATTCTAAACAATATGCAACCTTTCATTTTTTGCTAAACGTCCCCATTAAGGAGTTGAAGGGCTGGCCCCTAAATACTTCCTTTGCAAATATCTCAGAAACGAAAAAGAATTTCTGACTAGTTGTTGAACAAAAAGTGTGTTCAAAATCATGAGAGCTTTAAAGTGATATGAAGAAAAAGGGGCTGGCCCCTCAAAATAGGGGCTGAGAGGGGCCGAAAGTCTTTGAACAATAACTCTTTGACGATCAATATTTTGTAATGCATTACTGAAGCTAAAATGTACATCTCAACAATTTACAACTATATATTATGATATTCACATTATATGTTACATAATTAGGGGCCATAAGGGGCCAGAATGCTAAATCTTTGACGCTCTATATCTCAAAAGTGGTAAATATTTTGATAAGCAATATTGAACAAAAGATGTTCAAAATAATGTTCTTAACAATATGCAACCTTTCATTTTTTGCTAAACGTCCCCATTAAGGAGTTGAAGGGCTGGCCCCTAAATACTTCTTTTGCAAATATCTCAGAAACGAAAAAGAATTTCTGACTAGTTGTTGAACAAAAAGTGTTCAAAATCATGAGAGCTTTAAGATGATATCAAGAAAAAGGGGCTGACCTCTCACATTAGGAACCAAGAAGGGGCGAAAGTCTTTAATCTATAACCTTTTATGATCAATATTTTGTTAAACATTATTAAAGCAAAATTGTTCGTCTTGACAATTTATTTATATCATTATATTTGAACGAAAATCTCAGTCAAATTTTTATCTCATCTTATCGAAAATTGGACGGAAGACCCACTCGTTGCTCGCAACGAGATCGCATCTAGTTATTATTATTTTTTTCTGTCCAAATTTTGTGCAGACGATTTCTCAGAGATGGTTGGATGGATTCACTTGAAATTTTCAGAGATGATGTATCATGATGTAAACCTAATACATTTTCTTTAATTTTTGGAAATTTACTTCCGGTCGGAAGTTATCGCCCTTTAATCGAATTTTTAGTGACCATTTTGTCTACACAAAAACTCAAAAACGACAAAAGCTAGAGTGCTGAAATTTTCAGTGATAATAGAGGACATGTTCTAGTTGTGCACCTCAGTTTTCAAACTTTCTGGAAGTGCCTAGTATGGAAGCTCGGTAGGGGTCAAAATTTAGGACATGAATCAGGAGTGAATTTTCGAGACATTTTTTATCATATCTTCAAAACTATAAATATTTTCTGAAAATATATATAACAGAAATTGTGTAGAATAATAAGATCTTTTTTCTGATATCAAGAAAAAAGGGCTAACTCATCATATTAGGGGCCAAGAGGGGCCAAAAGTCTTAAATCCATAACTCTTAAACGATCAATATTTTGATATACATTTTTAAAGCAAAAATGTTTATCTGAACAATCTACAACTATATATTATGATAAAAATCTCATATGTTACATAATTAGGGGCCATAAGGGGCCAGAATGCTAAATCTTTGACGCTTTATATCTCGAAAGTGGGAAATATTTTGATAAGCAATATTGAACAAAAGATGTTCAAAATAATGTGCTAAACAATATGCAACCTTTCAATATTTGCTAAGTGTCCCCATAAAGGAGTTGAAGGGCCGGCCCCTAAATATTTCTTTTGCATATATCTCGGAAACGAAAAAAAAAATCTGAATAGTTGTTAAACAAAATGTGTTCAAAATCATGAGAGCTTTAATGTGATATCAAGAAAAAGGGGCGGCCCCTCAAAATCGGGGCCGATACGGGCCGAAAGCCTTTCATCAATAACTCTTTAACGATCAATATTTTGTAAAATATTACTGCAGCAGAAATGTTTATCTGAGCAAACTACAACTATATATTATGTTATTAACATCATATGTTACATAATTAGGGGTCGTGAGGGGCCGAAATACTAAATCTTTGACGCTTTATATCTCGAAAGTGGGAAATATTTTGATAAGCAATAATGAATAAAAGATATTCACAATAATGTTCTGAACAATATGTTACCTTTCAATATTTGCTAAACGTCTCCATTAAGGAGTTGAAGGGCCGGCCCCTAAATATTTCTTTTGCATACATCTCAGAAACGAAAAGGAATTTCTGAATAGTTGTTGAACAAAAAGTGTTCAAAATCATAAGAGCTTTATTGTGATATCAAGAAAAAGAGGCTGGCCCCTCAAAATAAGGGCCGATAGGGGCCAAACGTCTCTCATCAATAACTCTTAAACGATCAATATTTTGTAATACATTACTAAGGCAAAATGGATCATCTTCACACTCCTTAACTATATAACATGTTGTTGGCATCATATGTTATGTTATAAGGGGACATTAGGGGCCAGAATGCTAAATCTTTGAAGCTTTATATCTCGATAGTGGGAATTATTTTGATAAGCAATATTGAATGAAAGATGTTCACAATAATTTCTGAACAATATGTTACCTTTCAATTTTTGCTAAACGTTCCCATTAAGGAGTTGAAGGGCCGACACCTATTATTTCTTTTGAAGATATCTCGGAAACGAAAAAAAAATTTCTGAATAGTTGTTGAACAAAAAATGTAGTAGCGGCCAAGACGGGACGAAAGTCTTTAATCTATAATCTTTAATGATCAATATTTTGTGAAGATTTGTGAAGCAAAATTGGTCGTCTTAACAATTTATTTATATCATTATATTTGAACAAAAGTCTCAGTCAAATTCTTATCACATCTTAACAAAAATCGGACGGAAGACCCACTCGTTGCTCGCAACGAGATCGCATCTAGTTATTATTATTTTTATTCTTTTTTCTTCTTACAAATTTTGTGCAGACGATTTCTCGGATATGGCTTTTTCAATTTCATTTAAATTTTCATGGTAGATGCGTTGACATCTGAAGTTAATTCCGGCAATTCCGTTAAGGGATATTAACTTCCGGTCGGAAGTTATCGCCCTTTTATCAAAATTTAGAGGACCTCCTTGTCTGCGATGGAACTCAAAAACGGCTTAAGCTAGAGCGCTGAAATTTTCAATGATGATAGAGGACATGTTGCCATTTTGCACCTGGGTTTGGATATTTTCCGGAAGTGCCTAGTATGGAAGCTCGGTAGGGGTCAAAATTTAGGACACGAAACATGAGTGAATTTTTGAGACATTTTGTATCATATCTTTTGAAGTATAATTATTTTGTTAAAACATACTGAACAATATTTGTGCAGAATGACAAGATCTTTAATATGATATCAAGAAAAAAGGGCTGACTTGTCATATTAGGGGCCGAGAGGGGCCAAAAGTATTAAATCAATAACTCTTTAACGATCAATATTTTGGTATACATTACTGAAGCAAAAATGTTTATCTTAACAATTTACAACTATTTATTATAATATTTATGTCATATGTTACATAATTAGGGGCCATAAGGGGCCAGAATGCCAAATCTTTGACGCTTTATATCTTAAAACTATGAAATATTTGCATAAGCAATATTGAACAAAAGATGTTCAAAATAATGTTCTAAACAATATGCAACCTTTCATTTTTTGCTAAACGTCCCCATTAAGGAGTTGAAGGATCGGCCCCTAAATACTTCTTTTGCAAATATCTCAGAAACGAAAAAGAATTTCTGACTAGTTGTTGAACAAAAAGTGTTCAAAATCATGAGAGCTTTAAAATGATGTGAAGAAAAAGGGGCTTACCTCTCACATTAGGGGCCAAGAAGGGCCAAAAGTCTTTAATCTATATTCCTTAATGATAAATATTTTGTAAAACATTATTAAAGCAAAATTGTTCGTTTTAACAATTTATTTATATCATTATATTTGAACGAAAATCTCAGTCAAATTCCTATCTCATCTTATCAGAAATCGGACGGAAGACCCACTCGTTGCTCGCAACGAGATCTCATCTAGTTATTATTATTATTATTCCACTTTTTCTTTACAATTTTTGTGCAGAAGATATTAAGCAAAGGGTTTGATCGATTTTCATGAAATTTTCAGGGGTAATGCCTTTTGATCTGAAGATGATCCTTTTTTGTTCAAATCCTATAAATTCACTTCCGGTCGGAAGTTATCGCCCTTTAATCGATTTTCAGGTAACCATTTTGTCGACACAAAAACTAAAAAACGGCAAAAGCTAGAGCGCTGAAATTTTCAGCGATTATAGACGACATGTTGAAGTTTTGCACCTGGGTTTTCAAATTTTCCGTAAGTACCTAGTATGGAAGCTCGGTAGGGGTCGAAATTTAGGACATGAATCAGGAGTGAATTTTCGAGACATTTTTAATCATATCTCTAAAACTATGGAGATTTTCTAAAAACATATTGAATAGAAATTGTGTAGAATTACAAGATCTTCTATATGATATCAAAGAAAAAGGGCTGACTCATCACATTAGGGGCCGAGAGGGGCCGAAAGTATTTAGTCAATAGCTCTTTAACGATCAAAATTTTGTAATGCATTACTGAAGCAAAAATGTTTATCTCAACAATTAACAACTATATATTATAATATTCACATCATATGTTACATAATTAGGGGCCATTAGTGGCCAGAATGCAAAATCTTTGACGCTTTATATTTCAAAAGTGGAAAATATTTTGATAAGCAATATAAAACAAAAGATGTTCAAAATAATGTTCTAAATAATATGCAACGTTTCATTTTTCTCTAAACGTCCCCATTAAGGAGTTAAAGGGCCGGCCCCTAAATACTTCTTTTTCTAATATCTCGGAAATGAAAAAGAATTTCTGAATAGTTGTTGAACAAAAAGTCTTCAGAATTACAAGACCTTTCAACTGATATCAACAAAAAGGGGCTAACCCCTCAAATTAGGGGCTCAGAGGGGCCAAAAGTCATTCATCTATTACTCATTAACGTTAAATATTTTGATATAAAATATTGAAGCAAAAATGTTCCTCTTCACAATCTGCAACTATATATGTTAAAATTTTCTTCAAATATTACGTAATTAGGGGCCATAAGGGGCCAGAATGCTTAATCTTTGAAGCTTTATATCTCGAAAAGGGGAAACATTTTGAAAAGTAATATTGAACAAAAGTTGTTTAGAATGATGATCTGAACAATGTCCATCTTTTGAATTTTTCCTAAACAGCCCCTATAAGGACTTAAAGGGTCGGCCCCTAAATATTTCAAGTCTACATATCTCGAAAACGAAACGAAACTTCTGAATAGTTGTTGAACAAAAAGTCTTCAGAATTACAAGACCTTTCAAGTGATATCAAGAAAAAGGGGCTGACCCCTCAAATTAGGGACTCAGAGGGGCCAAAAGTCTTTCATCTATAACTCCTTAATGTTAAATATTTTGATATTAAATATTGAAGCAAAAATGATCCTCTTCACAATCTGCAACTATATATGTTAAAATTTTCTTCAAATATTATGTAATTAGGGGCCATATGGGGCCAAAATGCTTAATCTTTGAAGCTTTATATCTCGAAAAGGGGAAACATTTTGAAAAGCAATATTGAACAAAAGTTGTTTAGAATAATGATTTGAACAATGTGCATCCTTTGAATTTTTACTAAACAGCCCCTATAAGGACTTAAAGGGTCGGCCCCTAAATATTTCAAGTCTGCATATCTCGAAAACTGAATAGTTGTTGAACGAAAAGTCTTCAAAATTACAGGACCTTTCATGTGATATCAAGACCCCTCGAATTAGGGGCTCAAAGGGGCTAAAAGTTTTTCATCTATAACCCTTTTACAGTAATGTTCATCTTCACGATCTGTTACTATCAATATTTTAAAATCTTCATCAAATATTGCGTTTTTTGGTGCCATAATGATCAAAATTTTGTTAACCATAACTGAAACAAATTGTACGTTTTCACTATTTATATATTTATGAACAAAAATCTCAGTCAAATTCGTATCTCATCTTATCAAAAATCGGACGGAAGACCCACTCGTTGCTCGCAACGAGATCGCATCTAGTTAAGGTCTTCCGTCTCCAACGGAAGACCTTATTGTTTTCGTTCGGTTTCTTTTTCCCTATTATTATTATTATTATTATTATTCTTACCGATTTTGTGCACGCGAGTTCTCGAAAATGTCTTGACCGATTTTCATGAAACTTTCAGATCTGATAGGTATTGATCTGAACCTTATTGGAAATTTCTTTCGTTGATGACGTCACTTTCCATCTCGAGATATTTAGGATTTTCTGATTTTTAGAGGGTCGGCTTGTCCTGGAAACTCCTCCGAAACGACTTAAGATATTGATTCAAGATTTTCAGTGAAGGTAGGGGAAGGTTTGTAGATTTGCAGGCAGGTGTCCAAATCTCTCTAGCGCAAAAGGCGCCGAAGCTCGGTAGGGCTCAAAAAATGTCTCAGAAACATCTCACAAAATTTCAAACCTTTTCTTTCATATCTTCACACCTGTTAAGAATTTGTTAAAACATATAGAAGAAAAGTTGTGCAGAATGTTACGACCTTTCATTTGATATCAAGAAAAAGGGGCTGACCCCTCAAATTAGGGGCTGAGAGGGGCCAAAAGTCTTTCATCTATAACTCTTTAACGATCAATAATTTGTAATACATTACTGAAGCAAAGATGCTTATCTTAACGATTTACAACAATATATGATAAGATTCTGATCATATGTTACGTAATAAGGGGTCACAAGGGGCCAGAATGCTAAATCTTTGATGCTTTATATCTCGAAAAGGGGGAATATTTTGATAAGCAATACTGAACAAAAGATGGTCAGAATAATGTTCTAAATAATATGCACCC
This sequence comes from Saccostrea echinata, assembly GCF_033153115.1. Classification (NCBI taxonomy): domain Eukaryota; kingdom Metazoa; phylum Mollusca; class Bivalvia; order Ostreida; family Ostreidae; genus Saccostrea; species Saccostrea echinata. The sequence continues at coordinate 5,240,593 of NW_026889778.1, forward strand.
TTTCAATTCTTATTAAACGGCCCCATTAAGGACTTGGAGGGTTGGCCCCTAAATATTTCCATTCAGCATATCTCCACAACGAAAAGAAATCTCTGAATAGTTGTTGAACAAAAAGTCTTCAAAATCACAAGATCTTTCAATTGGTATCAAGAAAAAGGGGCTGACCCCTCAAATTAGGGGCTCAGAGGGGCCAAAAGTCTTTCATCTATAACTCTTTAACGATCAATAATTTGTAATACATTACTGAAGCAAAGATGCTTATCTTAACGATTTACAACAATATATGATAAGATTCTGATCATATGTTACGTAATAAGGGGTCACAAGGGGCCAGAATGCTTAATCTTTGACGCTTTATATCTCGAAAAGGGAGAATATTTTGATAAGCAATACTGAACAAAAGATGGTTAGAATAATGTTCTAAACAATATGCACCCTTTCAATTTTTGTCAAACAGCCCCATTAAGGACTTAGAGGGGTGGCCCCTAAATATTTCCATTCAGTATATCTCCACAACGAAAAGAAATCTCTGAATAGTTGTTGAACAAAAAGTCTTCAAAATCACAAGATCTTTCAATTGGTATCAAGAAAAAGGGGCTGACCCCTCATATTAGGGGCTCAGAGGGGCCAAAATTCTTTCATTTATAACTCTTTAACGATCAATAATTTGTAATACATTACTGAAGCAAAGATGCTTATCTTAACGATTTACAACAATATATGATAAGATTCTGATCATATGTTACGTAATAAGGGGTCACAAGGGGCCAGAATGCTAAATCTTTGATGCTTTATATTTCGAAAAGGGGGAATACTTTGATAAGCAATACTGAACAAAAGATGGTTAGAATAATGTTCTAAACAATATGCACCCTTTCAATTTTGTCAAACAGCCCCATTAAGGACTTAGAGGGGTGGCCCCTAAATATTTCCATTCAGTATATCTCCACAACGAAAAGAAATCTCTGAATAGTTGTTGAACAAAAAGTCTTCAAAATCACAAGATCTTTCAATTGGTATCAAGAAAAAGGGGCTGACCCCTCAAATTAGGGGCTCAGAGGGGCCAAAATTCTTTCATTTATAACTCTTTAACGATCAATAATTTGTAATACATTACTGAAGCAAAGATGCTTATCTTAACGATTTACAACAATATATGATAAGATTCTGATCATATGTTACGTAATAAGGGGTCACAAGGGGCCAGAATGCTAAATCTTTGACGCTTTATATCTCGAAAAGGGAGAATATTTTGATAAGCAATACTGAACAAAAGATGGTCAGAATAATGTTCTAAACAATATGCACCCTTTCAATTTTTGTCAAACAGCCCCATTAAGGACTTAGAGGGGTGGCCCCTAAATATTTCCATTCAGTATATCTCCACAACGAAAAGAAATATCTGAATAGTTGTTGAACAAAAAGTCTTTAAAATTACAAGACCTCTCATTTGATATCAAGAAAAAAGTACTGATTCCCTAAATTAGGGGCTCAGAGGGGCCAAAGTCTTTTATGTATAACTCTTGAACGATCAATATTTTGTAATACATTACTGAAGCAAAGATGCTTATCTTAACGATTTACAACAATATATGATAAGATTCTGATCATATGTTACGTAATAAGGGGTCACAAGGGGCCAGAATGCAAAATATTTGACGCATTATATCTCGAAAAGGGGGATTATTTTGATAACCAATGCTGTACAAAAGATGGTCCGAATAATGTTCTAAACAATATGCACCCTTTCAATTTTTGTCAAACAGCCCCATTAAGGACTTGGAGGGCTGGCCAATAAATATTTCAATTCAGCATATCTCCATACCGAAAAGAAATCTCTGAATAGTTGTTGAACAAAAAGTCTTCAAAATCACAAGACCTTTCATTTGATATCAAGGAAAAGGGGCTGACCCTTCAAATTAGGGGCTCAGAGGGGCCAAAAGCCTGTCATATATAGTTCTTTGATAATGTTATATAAATAAAAAAAATGAAATCTAATTAGGGAAGTCTATATATTATTATCTTTTAACAAAGATCATAGTCAAAATCATATCTCATCTTATCGAAAAATCGGACGGAAGACCTACTCGTTGCTCGCAACGAGATCTCATCTAGTTATTCTTCTTTTTTTTCTCCTTACCGATTTTGTGCAGAAGATTTCTCGCAGATGAATTGATCGATTTACTTCAATTTTTCAGAGTTTATGTCTTATCATCTGAAGTTTGTACCGCCATTTCAAAATTTGAAAAATCACTTCCGGTCGGAAGTTATCGCCCTTTTATTAAAATTCAGAGGACCTCCTTGTCTGCAATGGAACTCAAAAACGGCTTAAGCTAGAGCGCTGAAATTTTCAGTGATGATAGAGGACATGTTGCCATTATGCACCTGGGTTTAGATATTTTCCGGAAGTGCCTAGTATGGAAGCTCGGTAGGTGTCGAAATTTAGGACACGAATCATGAATGAATTTTTGAGACATTTTGTATCATATCTTTTAAAGTATAATTATTCTGTTAAAACATACTGAACAATATTTGTGCAGAATGACAAGATCTTTATCATGATATCAAGAAAAAAGGGCTGACTTGTCATATAAGGGGCCGAGAGGGGCTAAAAGTATTAAATCAATAACTCTTTAACGATCAATATTTTGTAATGCATTACTGAAGCAAAAATGTTTATCTCAACAATTTACAACCATATATTATGATATTCTCATCATATGTTACATAATTAGGGGCCATAAGGGGCCAAAACGCTAAATCTTTGACGCTTTATATCTCAAAAGTGGGAAATCTTTTGATAAGCAATATTGAACAAAAGATGTTCAAAATAATGTTCTAAACAATATGCAACCTTTCATTTTTTGCTAAACGTCCCCATTAAGGAGTTGAAGGGCTGGCCCCTAAATATTTCTTTTGCAAATATCTCAGAAACGAAAAAGAATTTCTGACTAGTTGTTGAACAAAAAGTGTTCAAAATCATGAGCGCTTAAAGGTGATATCAAGGAAAAGGGTCTGACCCCTTAAATTAGGGGCCGAGGGGGGCCGAAAGTATACAATCAATAACTCTTTAATGATCAATATTTTGTAATATATTACTGAAGCGAAATAGTTCATCTTCACACTTTTTGTCTAAATAACATGATGTTGATATCATATGCTACGCAATAAGGGGTCTTTAGGGGCCAGATTGCATAATCTTAGGCGCAATATATCTCGAAAAGGAAGAATATTTTGATAAACAGTATTGAGAAAAAGACGTTCAAAATAATATTCTGAACAATATGTACCCTTTCAATTTTTGCTAGACGTCCCAATTTAGGACCTGAAGGGCCGGTCCTTATTATTCCTTTTGCAGATATCCCGAAAACAAAAAAGAATTTCTGAATAGTTGTTGAACAAAAAGTGTTCAAAATCATGAGAGCTTTAAGATGATATCAAGAAAAAGGGGCTTACCTCTCACATTAGGGGCCAAGAAGGGCAAAAATTGTCTTTAATCTATAACCCTTTAATGATCTATATTTTGTTAAACATTACTAATGTAAAATTGTTCGTCTTAACAATTTATTCATATCATTATATTTGGATGAAAATCTCAGTCAAATTCTTATCTCATCTTATCAAAAATCGGACGGAAGACCCACTCGTTGCTCGCAACGAGATCTCATCTAGTTATTATTATTTTTCTTCCTGGGTACTTTTTTGTCCGTGAGTGATCTCCGAAACTACACATCCGATTGAGGTGAAACCTTTTTAGGGTTAATAGGAATGTTATGTAGATTTGCGGAACGAATGTCATTTTGCGCGCACGTGCATGCACGTGCGTGCGCGTGCAATGAGTAAAATGACCAATATACTTGATATAACCATAATTTTCATATCTTTTGATGAAATACTTTGATATTCAGAATATAAGAATATATCAATAGTGTAGACAAGATGAGATGGTCAGAATGCACATGCATGCACATGCGCGCATGCGCATTGATTGAAATAACCAATACAATTGAAATAGACTTAACTTGTACATTTTTTGATGAATTGCTTTGAAACTCAGAATATAAATACATATTAGAAGTGTACACAAGATGACATGATCAGTGCACACATGAATGCACTTGCATGCACGTGCGTGCGCGTGCAATAAGTAAAATGACCAATATACTTGGTATAGCCAAAACTTTCATATCTTTTGATGAAATACTTTGATACTCAGAATATAAGGATATATTAATAGTGTAGACAAGACGACAAGTTCAACATGCACATACATGCACGTGCGCGCATGCGCAATGATTGAAATAACCAATACAATTGAAATAGACTTAACTTGTACATTTTTTGATGAATTGCTTTGAAACTCAGAATAAAAAGATATATTAGAAGTGTAGACAAGATGACATGGTCAGCGCACACATGCATGCACGTGCGTACGCGTGCAATGAGTAAAATTACCAATATACTTGATATAACCATAACTTTTACATTTTTTGATGCAATGCTTTGATACTCAGAATATGTAAACATATTATAAATGTAGACAAGACGACATTGTCAACATGCACATGCATGCACGTGCGCGCGCATGCAAAGCTAAAATGACCAATATACTTAACATAGCTGTAACTTTTATACTTTTTGATGAAATGCTTTGATACTCAAAATATATAGATATATTAATAGTGTTGACAAGATGACACGGTCATCATGGTCATGCATGCACGTGCGCGCGCGAGCAATGCGTAAAATGACAGATATACTTAATATAGCCGATTTTTTTTAATCTTTTGATGAAATTTGAATATAAAGATGTATTAAAAGTGTAGACAAGTTGACATGGTCATTTTGTACATGAATGCCCATGTGCGCGCGTGTAATGCGTAAAAAAAACCATACATACTTGATTGCCTTCTTAAATGAAGCTTACAGGGAATAAGACACCAAAAGGAAGTTGGGGAGCGTTTGGGGAACATCTGTAACGGTCCCCGTTACAATTAATACTAGTTAAAATTAATTTGATATCGCATAACATATCTAAAAATGATTGTATCTCAACACCCAAATTGCCGAGTGTTACATCTCACTACGATGAGAGTTTTACAGTCTAAGAATAAACATAATGATTTGTGTTTTAATGTTTTATTAGGCTGAAGAATTCTTTTTAATTCATGATAAATTTAATGAATAAAGCTGCAGATGGACATAGGTGAACTTCAGCAAATCAGATGATGTGATGTATAATACATATACGAGGTTCAAACGGATGCGATGTAGAGATGTAGGAGTTCTCCCCCAGGACAACTTATATAAGATATTTTGGATCACTCTGTCTTTTCATCAAACAAACAAATAGAAATGCGCTATTCATATGTGTCATATACAATGTATTTATAAAGTTCCCTTCCATACAACGTTGGCCTCACTATTACTTTGCATTTAATACAGTTTAGACATCGTCTCAAGCCACGGTCCGAATCCGCATATAGCTCTCTCCTACACGTGGCTGCTTGATCACAAAAAGTGTCGTAATCTTGAATATTTACGCCTCTATGTTGTGACGTCATGTTCAGCCAATGACAATATTTGTTTCCATCGCATTGAAATCAACAACTGACATCAACAGTATAAAAGAAATGTTTCGTATACTGCGATTGGATATTGAAAGGTCGCGTCAAAGTTCATTATCCGATTATGCTTTACTCGCATTGGTCAATATTTAAATGAGCTGCGAAATATTCTTTTCTCATTCAACCACGGCCAGAATGGGAGAGGATCGTACATTTTGGCCGTGGTTTGCAACGATGCAGTTTAGAAGGAACTGCTTATAATGTTCTCATCAAAGCTCATCAAAGCTCATAGAATATATATTGGGGGGGGGGGGGTGTCTTATTAACTATTTATTATTTTCTGGCAATAATATTGACCTTGAACCCACTATATGTCATTTTGTTTTTATCTTAGTTTCAAGGAAACTGTTCAGATTTATTTTATTAACCTTCATATGACATTGATAGCACTGTTATCTATTTTGCACTCTTTAGAAGAAACTTTTTATGATATTTACATTAAAATCCATTCATAAACATAAATTGGTGAAATTTATTCAACTGTAACATTTTTTTTCTGCCCTTGACATTTCCTACGACCTGAACTTAATTTTTCTCGATATTTTGATAACATTTGATCGAAAGTTACATTTGAATATTTGAAGGTGTTTCAATTTTTTAACCTTGAGCTTCTTTATGACCTTGATTTTCATTTTTTCAATTCCATTAAGATATAATTCAGAAAACCCCATACATCGCTAAATCTCTGTTTGATATATTTTAACTTACATACTTAAGAAATCATTTATACATTTGCAAAATATGGGACAAAAAACTTAAAAAATGAGACTTTATTCAGCTGTTCAATAATTAATGGGATGAATCAATCTCAGGTCTAAGAAGGAAGCTACATTTCTTTTTAATTTGCAATAATATAATTCAACGTATTTGGTTTCTTACAGATTGTTCAGAGAAATATGCCGCATTGTTTTCTAAGGCGAACCTTCCATGGACATGAAAAAAACGACATATTTCTTCGGACAGTCAGTAACAAACCTAATTATTGTTTTTTTTTTTAGTCAAAATCCAGTAAACAGCTAACAAACGTTAACCAGATCCATCCAGTTAAAGATTTTCTCGACTGTTTATTATGAAATTGAACCCTTTAAAACAATACAAACTGAAAACTGTCATACAGATAATTTAATAATATATTACATAGATTCATTTAAATAGATCTATACACTCTTCACACTCTCTGGATTGTCGAAGAAAAATTTCCTTTTCTTCTCAATTATATCCTTAATCCTATATGTGATTGTATTGCAAGATGAGATGTTAGGAACCGTGCTGCGAGATCGGAAAACCTCTTTCAGTGAATTTAAAGTCCGATCCAAACTAGAATGTCGCCTAACATCGGAAGTATGACATTTGTTCGACAATATTCAGCTCAAAATGAAAAAAAAGAAAATCAAAATTATACATGGTAAATTAAATACATATTCAAATCATATTTTTAAAAGTTATCTCTCTTTTCTTTATCCTTAAAAAAATAAAAGAATATACGAGTCATAAACTTTTTATGTTGATTTTATGAACTTGGGAATATTCCTAGATACACCCAGTAAACTTTGTTGGTTTAAACTATGACCCATTTTCTCAACTTGTGTCCTGCTCAACCAAGCGTTTGATTATCTTTGTCGAAATTCCCTGCCCTTTGTTAGCAACCATAGAAGTGGATAAAAATCATTCAAAACAACAGACTGAAATTTGCAAGCAAACATTGAAAGGGACCTGTGTAGAATATTGAGTTATTTTTCAGGTTGGTTTAGGAAATTTGATAAATGCTTACTTAAAAGCAATAAAATGCGTATTTTTATCTAAAGAAAAGATATTTATCAAGCTTTTTCTATTAAAAAAATCTTTTGTTCTTCATTTAAAATTACTAAAGAAAGCCAAATAAATGTAGGTCAAGAAACAAGCATTATATAAACATGTATAAAATACTTATTTTATTCTTCAGATCTTGAAATGGCTACTCCAATCTCCTGGGCACAACATGTCATTACTTGTGACCTCTGCGACAAACCAACCCAGCAGTTCTGTAACAACTGCCAAGTCAATTTATGTGTGGACTGTGTCAGTAAACACGTGGACAAGCAACAGTTTCTTACACATGACATTGTTCCTTATACAAAAAGAAATATTCAGTTGGTGTTTCAAGAATGTGAATTTCACCCCCACCTGAGATGTCAGGCCCATTGTCAACAGTGTGATGTCCCTGTGTGCATCAAGTGTTTTCTTTGCAACCATAAAGGTCATGATGTTGTAGGCTTGTCCAATATAGTTGTGAACAAAAGAAAAGAAATTGAAAAAGAAGTTAAGGAAATTGAAACTGTTATCATTCCAAGGTTCCAGAAGAGAAAAGTTTTTATTAAAGCAAAAGCTTCCAAATGCACTGCTAAATATGAGGAATTAGAACAGGAAACCGAAAAGCACAGGCAATTATGGCACGATAAAATCGACATCATTTTTGATAAACTTGGCTCTTTAATTTCATCTATAAAAGACAATAATCTTGTTGATCTAGAAACACAGCAGAGAAAGCTCATATCGGTGATTTCAGAAATGCAGAAAACACTTATACAAAACAAAGAAATCTTGAAGACCAACAGGGTGTCCAAAATCACCAACTACAAGTCCAACCTACCAAAATACAGAAACATACCTCCTGATATTGATATCAAAATTCCTGCATTGAAAACAAACACCTTCCAAGATAAAGAACTTACTATAGAACTGGGTAAGTACAAGGCTACACTAACACTTGTCACACTCTCCAAAGTCTCTTATGTATGTTTGAGAGAGTTAATAGACAAAGCCAGAGTGATTGTAACCATTCCTACTGAAGTTAAACCTCTACTCAGAGTAGCCTGTGTGGGAGCAGATAAGGTTTGGCTTAGTGGTGAGAAATATACAGCACGATGTGTTGACATACATGGGTCTCTACAGGATACTGTTGAGACTTCGTGCTGTGGTTTGTGTCCTTTTGACATCAAAGTGACCAGAGAAGGAGATCTTGTTTACAGTGATTACGGCAGTAGATGTGTGAACATTGTTGTCGGTCACAACATGGAAGAAACATTGATTAACACACCACGAGACTGGAAACCTAAGGGATTGTGCTGTACCAGATCAGGGGACATCCTAGTTAATATGAATAATGGTACCCAAAATAAAATTTTGCGTTATCAAAGACAGATTGTGGTGCAGGAAATATATGAGGATGAAGATGGAAAACCAATATATAGTAGTGGTAAATGGATGTTGTTTATTTCAGAGAACAACAATGACGACATTTGCGTTTCTGATCTTAATGCTAACTCTGTGGTAGTGGTTGGTAAAACCGGAAGAGTCCGATTCCGATACGACGGTGCACCTGCCTGGAGGAAGCGGCCATTCACTCCTAGACAGATTGTGACAGATTCGATGAGTCACATCATTGTGGCAGATGTAGACAATGACTGTCTCCATATCCTAAGTCAGGATGGACAATTTCTAAGATGTGTAGAAAATCTAGAGACACCGTGTGGATTGAGTGTTGACAGTGAGGGAAGGTTGTGGGTAGGTTTATATGACTCAGGAGTCGTGAAAGTTATTCAGTACATGAAATAAACTATGTATGTGAATGATTTGTGCAGATGTTTGATGTAGAATGACTTCAATTAATGGTCTTAATTGTTTTAAAAAGCATATTTAAAAGTGTGGTGTTAAAGTACATCTGTTTTTATAAGGTAGGGCAATATGATAATTTTTTGTGACCTGTATGCTGTAGATTTTTCCGATCGAGTGTCGAGTTAATCGAAGTTACGAGTAAGACTTCTTTGTATTTCTTAATTTATTATTCAAGTGCTCTTCTTGCATATCGCATAGCTGTGTAGAAAAAAATATATATCAAAACAATGAAAATTAGAAATTTTTTTAACCTTTAAATCAAAGTAGATAAAAATACTTATATGAACTTTTGTTTCACTATCTATTGCTATTAATGTTGCATGTAAACCATATTTTACCGACATTCACAAATCTTCGCATTTTATTGATAAAAAATCGCTGTGACAGCATCGATGATCCAGACACCTCAGTTGTGGAATTTTGAGGTAGTATCATGTCACTACTGAATGGAGTGAGAGTGTGGAGTCTGCTACAGATTTATTGAACTTTTTTATCATCAAATGTTATAAAAACAAGGAAGTGTAGAAATTGATTGACCTCAAGTTTTTGTACTCTTGACTGTAAAATTTCGTCATATTGGTTTCATAGAATGCACCGATGATATGGTGGTGATGATATTTAGCTGAATAAATAACAAAGTTTCAAAATTTCTATAGAAAAAGGAGACTAAATACCATTAAAATCATTGCTGAGTAGAAAATAAGACGTTGTTTTTAGCAATTAATATGGAACGCGAACAGATAAATTTTGTATACGGGGGTATTTAAACTTGGATTTGTATTCAGATTAATAATGTCTAAATACTATAGTAACCGGGACTTGTTTTGACAATGGCGGCGTCTTACGCCGGAATTAATTGTCGATTATAGCATTTCATATAAAAAAAATTATAAAGTTTTAATTAAGAAAATTTATACGTATATAGAAATACATTCTATTGTAGAATGTCGACTAACTGATTTTGTTTCATGGGTTACACGTCCAAGCAATTTTGAAAGCGTTGTCTCTCTTTTGTATATCCTTCATAATTATTTAATCATTTACCCCACGACTTCTCCACAGTCAAGTATTTTGAAGCATATATCGTTGCCCTGCAGTCACTAACTTTAACGTATATACCCTGACTGCACAATTACGCACTTAAAGGCATATATTTTAAGTACTGCAATGTCTCCGCATTCCAGCGGAATATAAATTAATTTTTTTTTTTACAAAATACGTGGGAAAATATATATATTAGTAGATCTTACGTCATAATAGATGGGAAATACAAAATAATTGTGGATGAATGGGCATTTTCGGTTGGATAAACAGTTACAAAATATTAGTAAGGAGCGCAGTATACAATAAAATATCATAAACATTGCAACAACAATTATGTATTTATTTTTTCATTAAATTGTTGAATGTGGGTTTTTTTTTTTTTTTTTTTTTTTTTTTTTTTTTTTTTTTTTTTTAAGTGTACGCAAGTATATATTTTATTTTGCATTGTTTTAAAACTCAATATTTTGATTTTTTTTTTTCATTTACTGGATATCTCCCTGGACTTGCAGGTGTCAGATGCCATGTTATGCAATTTCCCCCATTTCTCCAGTTTTGACTACTTGTTACACAACTTCAACAACATTCCATGACAAATGAATTGGAACGCGAACAGATAAATTTTGTATATGGGGGTATTTAAACTTGGATTTATATTCAGATTAATAATTACTAAATAATATAGTTACCGGACTTGTTTTGACAAAGGCAGCGTCTTACGCCTGAATTAATTGTCGATTACAGCATTTCATATAAAAAATAATAAAGTTTTAATTAAGAAAATTTACACGTATATAGAAATACATTCTATTGTAGAATGTCGACTAACTGGTTTTGAAGATAGTAACAAGTTTTAAATTAAGATATTTCCGACGATAAGTCAGTTAACTGTCCCATCACTTATAGTCCTATACTTATTAGTTCTATTTCCGGGTATGACTTTTTTAACTGAAACACACACATAAAAATGAAAAAAAAATTAGAAACAATCAAAAATGATTTTGTTTCGTGTGTTACTTTTCCAATCAATTTTGAAAGAGTTATCTCTCTTTTGTATATCCTTCATAATTATTTAATCATTTACCCCACTCACCCTACGACCTCTCCACAGTCAAGTATTTTGAAGCATATATACCGTTGCCCCCACAGTCACTAACTTTAATGTTTATATACCTTAACTGCACAAATACGTACAGTTGGCATTTTCGGTTAGACAAACAGTTACAAAATATTAATAAGGAGCGCAGTATACAATAAAATATCATAAACATTGTAACAACAATTATGTAAATAATTTCATTTATGTGTTGAATGTTGTTTATTTTTCTTTTGTTTAAGTGTACGCAAGTAAATATTTTATTTTGTATTGTTTTAAAACTCAATATTTTAAATTTTTTCCATTTGCTGGATATCTTCCTGGCCTTGCAGGTGTCAGATGCCATGTTATGCAATCCCCCCCCCCCCCATTTCTTCAGTTTTGACTACTTATTACACAACTTCAAAAACATTCCATGATCAAACCTTACCCCTATGTATGCTAATAGCCAATCAGCACTGACCATTATGGTTACGTGCTTTGATGCTGTCGGTAACTGACCAGTCAGCGTTGGATCATACTCCCCTCATCTATGCTATCGATAACAGCAAAAAAATTGGCACAATAAAAAGAAAGAATCCTGCGTTTAAATAATCCTTGAATAGTGTGTTGCAACGCATTTTTGCTGTTTTTATATTAGTTAACGCGATTGACTTTCATTATGAGCTGGTTCCGGTTGGGGTACAGTATACACTTATTTCATGACTACAAGGGGAACAGTCAAACTGTTGTCCAGAGGTAATGGGGAAGACTTGGGAAACTGTTGCCCGAGGCCGAAGGCCGGGGGCAACAGTTTCCCAGGTCTTCCCCATTATCGAGGGACAATAGTTTGACTGTTTCCCGAGTTGTCATGAAAAAAGTGTCTTCTTATCTAACCTACTATATAATTTCTTATTTGTATGTTTTTAACGTCCCTCTCGAGAATTTTTCACTCATATGGAGACGCTATAATTTCTTAAAGTAATGATATAAACAGATCGACAAAAGTATTTATTTTTTTCTTAGCATTTTCATGCACTAAAAAATTCATGTATACAAGTATTGTTTAGTAAACAGCATAATCATGGCTTGAAGGTTTGAATACAACACGCTGATTCGGACGTTTATGGCAAAGATCTACAGTGAGTGAAAGGAACCTACACATTCCCAAAATTTCCATCAGAAAAGGTGTTCTTGGCCTTTTCTTTCAAATGATATTGAATTGGATATATATTTACATGGATATCAGGATTACTCATCAAATAATAGTTTCAAATTTATTGCCATGAAAATGCTTCAATTTATACATAATTCAATATTATTGCTGTAAAGTACGGGAAATTGATTATGACGTCATAATGGATCAGTTCAGCCATGCAACAGTTTATTCTGTGACTGGGTAAACAGTTTTGACTGTTTCATGATGTGCAAAAACATTAAAATGAATCAGGAAACAGTTCAAATGCCTAATTATAATTTATATAGTAGGTTAGGTTTTGTAAACAATGACCGCAATGAACGTTTGTGTTATCGGACATTCTTATATCAGAAGACTTAACGAATATTGTGTTCAAACAGGGACGGAAAATTTGGGTTTGGATCCAAAAGAATTTAATGTCACTTACAGATGAAAAGGAGGACTGAAATTGAGTAAATGCGATTCCCGCTCCGAATTTCTGTGTTTTGACACTATCCAGGATGTTGTCTTTTTACAAATCGGCGAGACTGATATTTCCACCAGGGACATTACTTCGGTTGCACAATATCTTCGTGACGGAGTCGGTGTGAAATTATTCATTATAATTCGCCGTATGCAGTTCGTATCATGCAGAGACTTCAATTGCACGGTTGTTGAAACCAATTTACATGTGAAACAGATGAGCGAACCCCTATGTAGTATATCAATTATTGCGGACATAGAGAGTTCTGGAATGATCTGCAATATCTAGGTCCAGATGGTGCCCATCTGCTCTGGAGACAAGCTATGTCACTGATACTGTAGGATTATCAATGGAAATCTTTGCTATCAAATAAATCATGTTTTTGTATTTTGTGAAAGGTCAGCTTTTTGGGAATAAAGTCTCGCTTATAGTGCTCACATGTATGTTACATAAGTGGTTATAATATCCAATATTTTTTATCCCTACAGTGAATCAAATTGAAATCTTGAAATTTTCAATACTTGGTATGTCAAATAAAAATTTTTCTTATTTAGGATTAAATGAATACTTAAAAGCAGAATAACCTTGTCACCATATTTGAATGCTATTTTTAGGTCACCTGAGTCACTCAGGTTACCTATTGCTATCTGTCATCGTTCGTCGTACATCAAATGGTAGTAAACTTTTGAACATTTTCAGCTTCTTCTCTGGAACCACTGAACCAATTTCAACCAATTTTGGCATATTGCGACTATGGTGAAGGGGAACAAAAATTATGAAATGCACGGCCCCTGCCCCCCTGGGGCCTAAGGGGCGGGGCTAAAACCATCAAAATTAATGCAATCTTTAAAAATCTTCTTCTTTACTCCTGGACATCAAGCAGTCAAACTGTTGGCATGATTGTAATAAGCATTGAGCCCTCTACCAAAATTGTGAAATTCATGGCCCCAGGGTCAGGGGTTCTGGCGCTAGTGCAGGGCTCTAATGATTATATAATGAAAATGCATTAATTTTTTAAAAATCTTCTCCCCTGCTCCTAGGTATTTAGCTGATGAACTAAGTACATAGTTATGATGAGGAAGAGTGTCTCTTTCAAAATTGTGAATTTCATGGCCCCAGGGTAAGAGGTTCTGGTGTTAGGGCGGGTCTCTTATGATTATATAGTGAAAACGCATTAATTCTTTGATAATCTTTTCCTCTGCTCCTGGTTGTTAAGCACATAGATAAATTAAGTACATAGTTATGATGAGCAAGAGTGCCTCTTCCAAAATGAAAAAAAAGGGGGGGGGGTGTTTATTATATACTGAAAAATAATTTAATGCTTTGAAAATCTTCCCTGCTCCTGGGTATTAAGCTGATGAACCAAGTTATGATGAACAAGAATTAGGCCTTTTCCAGGATTGTGAATTTCATGGCCCCTGGGTCAGGGATTCCACGTGGGGGGGGGGGGGTGTTTATTTTATACTGAAAATAAATTAATGTTTTGAAAATCTTCTCCTCTGCCCTTGGTATTAATCAAACAAACTAAATACATAGTAATCATGAGAAAGGACGCCTCTTCCAAAATTTTGAATTTCATGTTCATGGCCCTTGGGTCAGTGGTTCTTCCGCTTGGGTGGGGTTCTATTGATTAATTAGCAAAATGCATTAATGCTTTGAAAAACTTCTCCTCTGCCCCTGAGTACTAAGCAAACAAAATAAATGCAATAATATCAATGTAAATGTATTAAATATAATTATAAGTAAATGTGCCTTTTCTTTGCTTCTGGGTATCTAGAAGGCAGAGTATACAATTGTGATGAGAAGCAAATGAGAGTTGCTCCCCTTTGCTAATATTGTTAATCAAGAAATCCTTGTATATAATTCAATTAACAGGTTATTTGATTGAATGAGAATATAAGAAAGAATGTTTTATATATATAGAAACAAAATAAAAAATGAATGTTTGCAATTCATTTAAATGAGCAAAGTATGCTCAAAGTCAGATTCTTGCCTGGAAAGCATTTTAAAAGATTTACATAAAGATTATTAATATATTATAATAGCCATTTATTGATGTTTAAATTTTTGCGCCACTGTGTCAGTGTACTACGTCTCAAATTTTTGAGTACACATATTTTCTTAGGTACTGCACGAGCAGTGACATTCACTGGAAAGCATCGTTCTCTGGTCTGTACTGATTCAATGCATCTCTGGAATGTGAAGAAATTACTTATTCGGTAAGCCAATTATTTAAACACCAGCACACCCATATTTACATGTATGCATTTTGTATTTTATTCATGAAACAGTATTTTTGATACTCGGATAATGGTCTATATAGTCGAGTATATTCGTTAATCATTACCTTATTATGTAAAATTACATTTATAGATTTATTATATTGAACATAGTAATTTTTGAATTATTTATAAGATTCATTGATAGGTCCCTTATGTATTGTTTAGGATAGATGTTAAATGCATTAGGCTTGAACTGTGTATCTCAAGGGCCATAACTCTCATATTTTGTTGTAAACACGAGTTTCGAAAGTTAGATATTTTTATGCATATTCTGTAATATAATAGAACATAAACTTATAAAGTATTATTTTTGGTTATAATCTGTGATACTAATAGCATATATTCTGGTGTATATTACTAGTCTGAATTGTCTTGGCGTTGCCAATTACTAGTCCGAATTGCCTCTGTTTATTTGTATTGCATTGTGTTACAAGAATTTTTTGTTTACAATATTTTATTTTATTTACTTTACAGTAAATCGTTTGACGTTTCATATGATGTGTCAATTGGAGGATGTCACTCAATATTTTTTGTACGCATGATGTGAATCTAAGAATCAATGGGAATTGAATAAAGACATACGCATTTACAATATATTTCTCTTTCTCTGGGCATTGACCAGTACAATATATAGCAAAATTTGTAATTGTACACAGTATGTTTACACTGTGGTGATCTAAGTTAGTGTCACTGGTAGAATAGTCATGGTTGACAAGAGACTGGATGTTGTTTGATACTTTATCAAAGTGAAAAAAGAATCACAGAGAGCCAGGGTGACTTATTGTTATTAGTGACAAGTGGCGAATAGCCTAGTTGTATACCCAAGTCTGTATATACTCAATTGTAGCACTAGGCAAGAGACAAAACATATCTGTAGATATTGAATACCTTACACAATAGGCAAGTGTCCTTTGTATTTGTAAATTTTGCATTCATTATCATCCCTGTGAGACTTGGGAAAACCAAGTATGATCCGAAGGAGATCACTCGGGTCTAGTACGTTATAATAAACAAGGGTATTTTTAATAGATATTTAGCTCACCTCGACGAAGTTGAGATGAGATTATGCAATGCCCCTGGTGTCAGCGTCCCGGTTAAAGTTTTTGGAGCAAGTCCATACCCAAGTAACTATAAGCCCAATCTGGATTAAACTTGCGTGGATGATGCATCTAGGGATGGACACTACCACACTTGCTTCGGATGCTGGATCTGACCTAGGTTTTTCAGACGAGTGACCAGGTTAAAGTTTTTGGAGAAGGTCCATTCCCAAGTAACTATAAGCCCTACCTGGACCGAAATTGCATGGATAATGCATCTAGGGATGGACACTACCACATCTGCTTCGGCTGCTGGATCTGACCTAGATTTTCCAGATGAGTGACCAGGTTAACTTTTTTGGAGCAGGTGCATTACCAATTAACTATATGCCCTACCTGGATCAAACTTGCATGGATGATGCATCTAGGGATGGACACTACAGTACCAACCAGACCCAACCTGACACATAACAGCCCCAGAGCAATCCCGGGAACTGCTTTCTGGGACTGCTAAAGCAGTCCCACAGCGGTCCCAGCAGTCTCAGAAAGCAGTCCCAGCGGTCCCAAAAAGCAGTCCCAGTGGGAAACATTGCTTTGTCTATCAGTTAATATTGTTTTATACTTCCATGGATCTTTACAGTGTTGTATATATACTCAGGTAACCGTTAAGGCCCTTTGGCCTCTTGTATAGGTCCTAACTTTATTCAAATTCTTGCCAAAATAATCTTTGTAGTTGAGGAGCCTACACACCGTAAAATTGGCCCTTCCAGCTACTGAACTCCATGTACCAGACATATATAACTTGTAAAAGGTGACTTATAATGTCTCTCATAGACTCATACGACATATAGAATGCCGCTACCTAGAACACTGATAGAAACAGTGCAGACATTACTAATAAATGACTCATACAGAGAGCAACCCCTTTCTCCCTAGCTTACTGGATTGCAAGAACATTTTTCTTCATCCTACACTTATAACAAATATGAATTATTGTGTGGACATTACCGAACAGTACATTCTATTACATATCGCCTTTCGGCTCTTCAAAGGGTATCATATAGCTTTTCCTTCGAGCCAGCGAAGCGAACCTCTTTTTTAAAGAAGTTAAAAATACCTGTATGACGTATGTATTACCTGAGTACTTGTAGTATATAAGGCACAACTCCACGTGCCAAACCATTCTTTTTCTTTGAGCGAGCGACACGTAGTCACCTGTAACACAGGTGTGGTGTTCGATTATTAAAGATTGGTTTAACTTAGAACGTTGTTCAAGTTTATTTGAGGGGTTAAAGCTGTAAAACAATTATATATATATATATATATATATATATATATATATATATATATATATATATATATATATATATATATATATATATATATATATATATATATATATGTGTGTGTGTGTGTGTGTGTGTGTGTGTGTGTGTGTGTGTGTGTGTTCGTGTGTGTGTGTGTGAGGGTGTGTGTGTGTGTGTGTGAGGGTGTGTGTTTTAAACTGCTGTTTTTATAAGGTAAGTTTGGGTTGTTGAAATTTTCTTTGTCGTGTTTTCGGAAATGGCGTCCGATAATGAGGACTTGCTGTATCTTAGAGACAGTGATACTGAGAGATTTTCAGATATTGAAGAATTATTTGGTAACAAAGTTGCCACTAGAAGTTCGGCTTCTAATGTCACAGTCTGTAATACAGATGACAAGAAACCTACTAGGGGGTGAAGCGTAAAACGCAGACCCCAGGTTCATTAGATAAAACACGTGCAAAAACAAAGAAATCTAAGAAACAGATAAGCACAGATTCAAACCCTCAAATAGTTCACGACATTAATTTCAATGCTTTGAAAACTCAGTTGGGGATTGATAAAATAGTTGAGTCTATTTCCCTATCGACAAGTCAAATGGCCGAAAATAGGGCGCGCAGTTCTTGTCATAATAATGTTACGGCGTCTATGGAACACAATGTCAGATATAACAAACAAATTCCGTCTTGCACTGTAACATAGGCAGATTTATACAATAAAAGTAGCAAACCTGTAAAACAGTTTGTGTGTGTTGCAGATTATGATCAAAATAGTGTAGATTACAATGGTTATGACGGGCCAAATGAGTTTGATTTTTATCTGAGTTATTTAGACAACCCAGAGCCCTCACCTTCAATCTCAGGTATCAATCCTAACGATGCTTTCAAAGATGTTTTTGACAATAAAGGTTTGCAAATAACAATAGATAATGATCTTAAAGAGGACAATGATTTGTGGGATATTCCTCAATTAAATTCTGCAGAAAAAACAGGTCCTAAAGTTAATGATGGGTTGGCAAAAGCTATAAATGCAGCAATATCTGTTAAGTCCAACAAGGAAGCTATGACTGAGTTAGAAAAACAATATGCACGTCCAGAAAATGGCAATCTCAAAGTTCCTCGTGTTAATAAAGAGATCTGGTATGTTATGGAGAAAAATGCCCATGCAGTTGATTTAAACTTAGAGATAATTCAGAAATCTATTGCAACAGGTTTGATTCCTCTTGTTCAGATGGCAGAATCTTTGATCAGTAAACAAGATACAGAATCAGTTAAAAGCAAAAAGATGCTTGGTGACCCCATTAGTATGCTAGCAAACAGTTTTTATAATTTATCTACGAAACGCAGAAATGAAATCAAATCATGTCTGACTCCAAGGTATAAGAAAATTGTTTCAGCTGAAATGCCAGTTACTGATCAACTTTTTGGTGACAGTTGTATGTCAAAATTGAAAGAAATGGGGGACATAAATAAACACACTATTGGTATAAAATCCGCATTCTGGGATTCAAAACCCAAAAAATGCTTGCCGTTTACAAAAAACTACAGCAATCAAAACTAGTCCAGCCCAATGCAAAGATACAACAATGCGTACAGAGGCAGACGCAGGTCAAGATTCATGACCATGAACAGTTCTCAGAGGGGACAAGGTCAGAAACAGTACATGAGCACAACAAAAAAGTATTACAGGTAAAGATAAGGAAACTTAATTATGAATACTGGAAAAATTTTACAGATGATCAATGGATTTTAGATATAATTCACGCTGGATATAAATTGAGTTTATGGAGATTCCTTTACAAACATCAATGCCAAAACAAATTAAATTTAATAAGGAAGAAGACATCGTATAGAAAAAAGGTGCTATTGAGGAAGTTTTTGATGTAGGAGATGCTTATTTTCTAATATTTTTCTAGTACCAAAAAAGGATGGAAGTTTACGACCAATTATCAATCTGAGGATTCTTAATGAATACATTGAGTATCATCATTTTAAGCAAGAAAATTTGTCTTATGCTTTAGAATTGATCAAAAAAAGATGATTTTTTGACTTCCATTGATCTAAAAGATGCATATTTTAGCATAAGTATCCATTCAGATTACAAAAAGTTTTTGACATTCGAATGGAAAGGAAAATTTTATAGATTTGTAGTACTATCATTTGGATTATCATCATGTCCACGGATATTTACAAAGGTTCTTAAACCCATATATGCTGTATTCAGAGAGAATGGAATTAGATGCTGTTGTTACATTGATGATTCCCTGATTATGAATCGAAATTATTCTCATTGCTTAAACCAAACAAATTTGGTGACTTCAGAGTTACATAATCTTGGGTTTACTGTGAATACCAAGAAATCAGTTACTATTCCAACACAAAGAATTGTTTTCTTTGGAATTATAATTGATACCGTTGAATATAAAATTTATTTAACAGAGGAAAAGATACAAAAATTTTAAATTGCTGTAAAGATATAAGATCAATAAAACATTGTAAAATTCGCAAATTTTCATCCTTGATTGGATTGTTAATAGATGCTTGTAATGCTTTTATGCACGGTCCCTTGCATTACAGAAATTTAGAAAGGGATAAAGATAAGTACATAAAATTGAATAATGACAATTATGATTCTTATATGGTTTGTTCTGACATTAGTCTTAACGAAATAGATTGGTGGTTTATAAATTTTAGGGGTCTGAATGGTAAACCAATTAAACCCAATCCTGTTGATTTTTGGGTTGAAACAGATGCATCATTAAAAGGATGGGACTTCCGGTTGACAAATGGTGGGGTGAGTGGTGTTTTTGAGCTCCTGGGATATTTCCGGTTGTATTTGCTTTTCACACGTTTGTCTGGCCTATATGTGCAGTGTCCAATTATCAATTGTATTTGTGTTAGAAATTTAGAGTGATAAGCAGGAAGCAGCAAAACTCTGGGCTAAATATATTATCCTAATAATTTGACTACTACCCGTCAAGCACGATCTTAATGGCGGACAAGGAGTTCACCTTTAGCGACCCTAAAATGGAAGTGGACAAAAGCCCATCTAGTAATCATAATCACGCTTCCCTGGATGAATTAAAAATACGATTTGAAGGAAAAGATCTTGCGGAATGCTTCGCTATCATGTCCATGGACATTAAGGGTGTTCGAGGAGAAATCCAGGATGTAAAGCGACGAGTCAGCGATCTGGAAACTGCATGTGAAAATCTAAATCAGGACATTTCAGACATCCATCAAACATCTTTTCCTGAGGTGAAAGAGGCACTTAAGGGTGAGCGAATCGAGCGACTTAAACTTGAAATATGGGACAGAAAATGGAATATGGTCTTCCGCGGTATTGATGGGTCAAATGACGAGCGGCCGAGAGAAACGGAAAAGAAGGTGAGACAATTCTTGAATAAAGTTTTAAAGTTTGAGGAGCCGTTTGCTAATGGAGTGCTTTTTCAAGCTGTCCATCGCTTGCCGGGTGGGCCAGAAGGAAAAAGAAACACAATTGTAAGATTTAACAGCCTTATTGAACATGACGAGGTACTTGAAGGGGCCAAAAAATTAAAGAGTGGATCAGGATATGGGGTATCGCCGGACCTCCCTCGTGAAATAAGCGACCTCAGGGCAAAACTCTTAAAGGAAAGATTCGCAATGCCGCCAGAGGTTAGAAGTAAGACAAAAGTTATATATATCAAAGAATTCCCCTTTGTGATGCTAAAAACATAGATTGTCCGGTTCAGTGACTCCGATACCCATGTTTACCAGATGTGTATGCACTCAGTTACGTGGAGAAATCTGACCTACATTTTCATTGATAAATATCACTGCTATTTTTAAGAATGACGATTGAGTTGTAATCACCAATGAAAACAGTTAACTTATGAGTTAAACATTCTATGCTCATATTATCGTTTTGTTAAGTATAAGAGTGTGAAATATGTAAATTTAATGTATGTCTTTTTTTTTAATATCCTAGGGCTTCAAAAAGCGGAAGTTTCTTTTTTGGATGGGAGGGTGTTTATATCAGAATGCGGGAGGGTTTTACACTATGAAAACTGTCTACATGTATATACAAACAACCATCAAACTGACTGCAGAAATAACTAACAATCTCTTCATCTTCTTCTTCTTGTTATTACATGAATGATTTAATTATTGGTTGCCAAAATTGTCGGGGACTTGCTTCAAATAACATTAAACGTATAGATATTTTTAATAGATGTCGAGATAAATTTGATATTACTTTCTTGATAGATACACATAGCACGACAGAAACACAAATCATCTGGAAAACTGAATGGGGATTTAAAGGGGTGTTTAGTTCAAACAGTAGCAGCAGCAGAGGAGTTGCAATTTTATTTAAAAACTTCTTTGAATTTGAAATATGTAAAGAAATTATTGACACAAATGGGAATTTCATTATTTTAGATTTAAAATGTTTCAATAAAAAATTAACCTTAGTTGCTTTATACGGTCCGAATGAGGATAATCCAAACTTTTATTCTTCAATTCACCGCAAGATAGAAGCAATTGGGAATGACTCTATTATAATCGGGGGAGATTTTAATGTACCGTTAGACTATCAGAAAGATACTAGCAACTTCAAACATCAAAACAATCCTAACGCCAGAGAACGTATTTTAGAAATGATACCAGATTTAGATCTGATTGATATATGGAGGGAAAATAACCCTGATATATCTAGATTTACATGGCATGGCCCGAAGAGCAAGCAGGCTAGATTAGATTACTTTTTAATCTCCGCTGATCTTCAACCTTGTACGATGAAATCCGACATCGGGTATGCGTACAAGTCTGATCACACGAGGAAGAGGCAGCTGGAAATTTAATAATAGTTTACTAAATGATCAGAGCTATGTCCAAATTGTTAAAGAATGCATTTCAGAAACTATTTCTCAATATGATACAAATAATACATGTAGGTGTACAATTAGTGATCAATTACTTTGGGAAACTTTAAAATTAATGATAAGAGGCAAAACCATATCATATACCTCATTTAAGAAACGCAGTAGAGATAAGACAGAGGTAGGGCTTGAGAAAAAATTACAAAGTCTGTATGAAAAGCCCCTTTCAGAGGTAATAAAATTAGAAACCGTTAAAACAGAAAATGAGTTAAAGCAAACAAGAGAAGACAAAGTGAAAGGTATTGTTATCAGGGCAAAGGAAAAATGGAATGTAAAAGGGGAGAAAAAGTACCAAATATTTCTGTAACCTGGAGAAACGAAATTATACAGAAAAAATCATCCCCAAAATTATAATTGATGACTTTGAAATCACACAACTTTCGGAAATTTTAAAGGCTCGGGAATTTTTTTATAAAGAGTTGTATACTGCCGGTGATCACATAATAACAAAAGAACATGATGAAAATTTTTTTGACAATAAAAATGAGCATATTGAAAAGCTTAGTACAGAAGATGAAAAAAATGAACTAGAAGGACTAATCACAAAAGAGGAACTTCTTTTTGCATTACAAAATGCAAAAAACGGAAAATCACCGGGACTTGATGGTTTTACATATGAATTCTATAAATTCTTCTGGAAAGATATATATAAGTATTTACTTAACTCTATAAACTATGCGTATTCTATAGATTCCCTGTCGGTTTCACAAAGACAGGGAGTGATATCCTGCCTTCCTAAAAGTGGCAAATCAAAACTGTATTTAAAGAATTGGCGACCGATATCTCTTCTTAATGTGGATTATAAGTTAACTTCTGCATGCATTACAAACAGGGTTAAAAAATACATTTCAAAACTTGTAAGTTAAACACAGGCGGGTTTCATTAAAAACAGGTATATCAGAGAATGCACTCGTCTTATTTATGATCTGATTCAAAAAACAGAAGAAGAAAATATTCCTGGCATACTTTTATTATTAGATTTTGAAAACACTTTTGATACCGTCAATTGGATCTTTATTTTTAAAACTTTAGACTTTTTCAACTTTGGGAGATCAATAATTAAATGGTTCAAACTACTCTATCACGATATATCTAGCTGTGTGCTTAACAATGGTCATTTTTCGTCTTTTTTTACAATAGGAAGGGGTGTAAGACAGGGGGACGCTCTTTCGCCTTATCTATTTATTCTAGTGGTAGAGCTCCTCAGCGCCTCCTTAAAAAACAATCCGGATATTAAGGGAATTAATATTAATGATTCAGAATATCTAGTCAGCCAATATGCAGACGATACCTCTCTAGCGCTCGCAGACGATGAAAAATCCCTTAATTTAGCATTAAAATGTATGAACTCCTTTGCTGCTTGCTCTGGACTAAAACCCAATTTTGAAAAAAACACAGACTTTATGGATTGGTGCAAAAAGGGGCTGTGGTCAAGAGATTAACACAAAAGAAAACATACTGTGGAACCATGTTGGTAAATTTAAACTCTTAGGTATAACTTTTGAACTAAACAAACCTGATATTACTTACAGTAATTATGAGGAAAAGTTACAAGCGGTCAAAAAGCTTATTCATGATTGGTCTTTTAGAAACCTTACACTTATTGGAAAAGTCACAGTGCTCAAAACATTGGTTTTACCAATTCTTGTTCAACTTTTTACAGTTCTCCCGGACCCACCTGCAGATTTTTTAAAGAAACTTCAAAATATGTTTTTTGAATTCATATGGGAAGGCAAACCAGACAAGATCAAACGTACAGTTCTATATAATTCAACAGAAAACGGAGGGCTTAAGGTTCCTCATCTAGCATCCTTCTGTCAAACCTTGAAAATATCATGGGTCAAGAAAGTACTTGACTCTTCAATCAATTCCCCATGGAAACTCTTGCTCTCGGACACGACACAAAAATTCGGAAATGAAAAAATGTGGTATTTCAGATACGAAGGTTTAGAAACCATTTCAAACAAATTTAATCCATTCTGGAAAAGTGTATTAATAGCTTGGGGAAAGGTTGGTCAAAACTCTACCACAGCCCCTTGTGAAATTTTAAGTCAACCACTATGGCTTAATAATGATATCAAAGTAGGGAAAAAATACGTATTTAAACGAAAATGGATAGCCAATGGTATTTTTTTTATTAATGACTTAATCACGGAAAATGGCGATTTCATGAATTTCATCCAATTTAAAAATACATACAATTTAAACATAAATTTCGTTAAATATAACGGACTATTATCAGCAATCCCTAAATATTGGAAGCAAACGATTAAACATTGCCAAAAATTGAATGAAATTAAAAGCGAAAATATTTTGAAACTTCAAAAAAATATGAAAGTTACAAAACACTTTTATAAAAAGTTGGTTGAAAAGATAACAGAGTCCCCCTCAATGGCTTTAAAGAAATGGGAGGAAAAACTTTCAATACATATTAATGAAAATAAATGGAAAGACTCTTTTTCTTTACCCTATTTAATAACAAAGGACACAAAGCTCCGATGCTTTCAGTTTACGCTTTTACATCAAATAATTTTTACAAATAGCAAACTTATGAAGTGCAAATTAGCTGAAACAGCACTTTGCTCTTTTTGCCATGATACTAAAGAAACAATTATTCATCTATGGTGCTTGTGTCCATATTCCGTTACTTTATGGTCTAATTTAAGAGATAAACTTCGAAATACATGTGGTTTAATTATTAAATTTACTGCTGAAGAAATCATATTTGGATATAAAAGTTCTAGTGAAACTGAATTCAGAACTTTGAACATAATTATTCTGGTTGCAAAGCAATATATAATGAATTGTAAATGGAAAAATATAACACCGTCTTTTTATGCTTATTTGGAAGTACCTAGATATTATAGAACTATAGAGCTTTTTTCCTCCTTTTCTCTCTCTCATAAGAAAGCAGACATGATAAAGCAAAGTTGGGATTTTTTGAAAACATTTCTCAGTCAGTGAAGGTTTAAATGTTAAAAAAAAAATGCTGTCTATTTTTCAAAATTGTTCAAATGGATCTCTTTTATCTATCATATAGAATATTTGTTTATATGCCATTCTATTGTAGTTTTGTAATGTTTGTATAAACATGCATGTTATGACGGAAATAAAAATATGAATGACAAAAAAAAGGATGAGGTGCAAAATTTCAAGATAAAATGACAGGAGGCAGATGGACATGTGAAGAAGCAAAATTCCATATTAATGTTTTGGAACTTCTTGCAATATTTTTTGCATTAAAATCTTTTTAAAAGAAGTTTTATACAAAACATATCCGTTTCAAAACTGATAATACAACAGTTGTTTCATATATTAATGCAATGGGTGGTATGCAATCTAAGCAACTCGACAAATTAACAGTTGAAGTGTGGAACTGGTGTTTTGAAAGAAATTTAATAATTTCTGCACAATATATTCCAGGCATTGAAAATGTTTATGCCGATTCATTATCTAGAACATTTTCAGATTCAACTGAATGGATGCTAAAATCAGAAATATTTGAAAGAATTTGTGATCAGTTTTTTAACCCAGATATAGATTTATTTGCTTCAAGGTTAAATAAACAATTGAATGTATTTGTATCATGGAATTTTGATCCAGAAGCTTATCACGTTGATGCTTTCACAATGTCATGGTCCTTTTTTCGTCCTTATATTTTTCCACCTTTCAAATTGATTGGTAGAATTATGAATAAAATTTTAGATGACTGTGTCAAAGAAGCCATTATCATAATTCCATTGTGGGAAACACAAGTATGGTTTCCGATAGTAATGTCTGCTCTTGTTTCTATTCCAATCAGGGTACCCCGGCACAAGGACTTATTGACAATGACACATACAGGCAAGGTGCATCCCCTTCGGAAAATGAAATTAATCGCTTGCATTGTATCAGGCGAGCACTCCAGAATTCAGGACTTTCAAACTTGGATGCGCAAATCATTACAGCATCTTTACGGGGAGCAACAAACAAACAATATCAGTGCTGTTGGAAAAGATTGATATTTTGGTGTTATAAACGGGGTATTAATCCCTATAAACCGTCTGAAGTGAATGTTATAGCATATCTGACATCTTTAATGAAGTTAAAACTTTCCTATTCTGTAATAAATACTCAGAAATATATGTTAGTAAATACCTTGCCTTTTTTCGGTATTCAATGGACAAAAACCTCATTATTGATACCAAAACTAAATTAATGAAAGGTTATTTTAATATTAACCCATCCAGACCAAAAGTAAAACTTACTTGGGATGTTTCAAAAGTTTCAAGATTTTTGCGCACTTTAATGCCTCTAAGTAAGGTTAGTTTACGTATGTTGACTCTTAGGTTAATAGCCCTTACTGAACTCACTACAGCTTCTACAGCACAAACTTTATTGGCTTTAGATTTACAAAATATGGAAATGTTTAGTGATAAAGTTGTTTTTATTATCAAAAAATTGCAAAAAACTTGTAAACCAGGTAGTCCTCACATAAAGTGACATTGTTTTAATATTCTGACAAAAGCATTTGTGTTTATTCTACAATGAAAGAGTACTTGAAGAGGACAAAAGACTACAGAAAATCTTCAAATTTATTTATTTCGTATAAAACCTTTTTTCCCGTGACAACTTGTACTTTAGCTAGATTGCTCAGGACAGTTTTGGAACTCTTCGGCATTGAGAACTTTACAGCGCATTCTTTTCGCGGAGCGTCTGCTTCTGCCGCCTATCTCTCAGGAGTATCTATGAAGGACTTGTTAGAGACAGCAAACTGGACATCTTCAAAGACGTTTTTCAAGTTTTATTTTAAAGAACTTAATGTGGATGATTCGAGGAATTGACAATTTGCAACTGCAATATTAAATAGATAAATTTAATTTTGTCGGAATAATGAGCTTTGGTGTGAGATGGAGGATATTATAATTTGTTGATTCAATGCTTATACATCCTAAATGGTGATTTTGATTATTGTATTGTATATGTAAGATGATTTCTTTGTCTTTATTAAATTTGAAAAGATGATTCTCTCTTTATTTCCAAAGTCTTTTGTATATTAAAATGAGAAGGCTGAGAATTTGAAACAATAGTTTTATACAACAGTATTTCAATACCATTGCTGGTAGTCAACCAGAGTTAATCGTGAAATTCAACATTGTTGAATTTGACATTGTTGGTTATAAATTGAATTTGGTCAAATTGATACAAGAGTATGACTTTAATATTTAATTTCAATAGAATTTAATGAGCTTAATATTATGAAATCGATTTTTAAAAAATTCAACAATGATAAATGATTTTACTAAAATATATTTATAATACAGATTGCAATGAGATCTTGATGTTTGTGATCAACACTTTAAACATGCTATATGATACCCTTTGCAGAGCTGAAAGGCGATATGTAATAGAATGAGCCCTCCTCCAAGCATCCTTAAGGATGTAAAGGATGAGGGCCATTCTATGTAATGAGCCTGAGGCTCAAAAAGGGTATCGTGTACCCATCCCATAATACATTCCCACCCAAGTTATCTGTGGAGTTGTCACAAACATTTCGTTAAAAAATGGTTTGGCACGTGGAGTTGTGCCTTATACTACGGGTACTCAGGTAATACATACGTCATAAAAGTATTTTTAACTTCTTTAGAAATGAGGTTCGCTTCGCTGGCTCGAAGGAAAATGCTATATGATACCCTTTTTGAGCCTCAGGCTCATTAAATAGAATGGCCCTCATCCTTTACATCCTAAAGGATGCTTGGAGGAGGGCTCATTATACTCACAATCCTCAAGGTATAGAGACCCCTGCGAGATGATATTCATGACTTAAAGGACTTTTATGAGTTGTTCATAATTGGTAATGAATGCTCATAAAAGATTCATAACAGCTTCATAAAAGTAGTTCATGAATTTAATTCATGAACACATTCATACTGAAAAAAATTTATACTTCATGAACAATGATGAACCTTCATGAAATTCGAAAAAATCTTCAACATTACACAGCAACACAAGTTTCATGATTATTCATGATTATTCATGACTCAATACAATTTAAACTTTATGATTCAAATTTATTGATATTGAATTTTTAAAGTACAATTTTAATTAACTGAGTGTTCTCCATTGGTAATTGCTTAACATTACATTTATTACAATACTGTTCAATGTTGAAATGGAAAGACTAAATAGACTGTAGAAAAGCTTGCTGGAGCTTTTTTTTTAACATTATAGACTATCAGTTACATAAATTTAAGTCTTAAAATGCAAAATATGTATACAATTGTGGTACATACATAACATGAATTGTATTTTCTCATGTCCATTTAAGAAATACATGAATCATCAAATTGAATGTTTTCAAGTAATGATAACCATCACTCACAGTCCAGTATGTTAAAAAAAATACTATTTGATCCCTAAAACTTATAATTTATTATCTAAAAAAAGCCTCCATGCCTATTGCAACTTTTTTGTTCATGGGCATAAATGATTCTAAAATTTACAACAAATATATTTAATTTTTTATAAGGTAACATCTTAAAGTAGAAAATAAAAACTGTGAGGTTAATAAACATGTTGCTGATCATCTGAAAAGATATCATATTAGTCTTGTCTATGATGTCAGTTTCAAATTGTGTGCTTGCATGAGAAGATCCAGAACAACTTGGTTCCATAAGAATCATACTCCTGTCAATTCTCCTTCACTGATAAACATAGCTGATTCTTGCCGCTGATTCTTCTGTCTTTTGGAATATTTCAGTTCTATAGTTGTTTCTTTGTTAAACCTGTAATAATTGTACGCTCTTAATGAAAGTTATATTTTAAATGAATAGCCATTGACAAAAACAAACAAACAAACAAACAAACAAAACATTCAGCAACTATCTACATAGTTTCAGACGTCTAGTATGCCTGTGATGACTTAAGTTTCAATTTATATGAATAATTTTGATGTATAAATAGAAACACAATCGTTTTCCCTGAATTCAATAAGCTAGATAATTAAAAAAATATTAAGTTTAAATACTATATAAAAATATTTCCACATAATATCGGTACTTTTTGCCTACTAAGTAATCTGTGAGGACACGGATTGTGTCAAACTCTGTCAACTAACAACACTATATATAATTTTAAATCGTATTTTATCTCCCTCTTGTTTCATTCTTGAGAAAAAAGCAAATGCCTTGCCAATTTCATTTTGAAATTCGAACAAAATATGGCCATAAAAATATAATTAATTTAAGAACATTTGAAACAACAACCTTGTAGGTTGTGCACACGATATCCATTCCCCCGATTTTAACATCACTGAACATGTATAAAACAAATGAAAACTTACTCAATGACACGTTGTGAGCTGATGAATGCAGGCGGAACAGTGCTGATCTTTCTGTGGATGTTGTTTGCATGGTGTGCATTTAAAATATAACCTCCAATGCAGTGTATATTGTAAATTCTGAAGTTTACAAACTTCTATCGCTCACCGAAAAAGGCCGCCATCTTTCAAGCGGGTGGCGAGGCAATTCGTATCAATAATTTTTCACACCCTTTTTATTCAAAGATTTTTTTAAAGTTTGTAGAAACGTTGGCATTCCTTTCGATGAATATAATAGTTAACACTCCATTAAAAAAAATGTTGACAGAATCTAGATCTATCGACAATCTTCTGACAATGCAATGCGCATCTTCCTTCCTTTCAATCTATTGAAAACTAGATGAAATCCCGCGCAAGCGCGGGGAATTGAATCTATACTACTACCGACAGAAAATATTTTGTAGTTTCTACTGACAGCCTACAGGCTTTAACAGGAAGAAATACTTTGTTCAAAATCTCGCTTGAAGTAAATGGACGTCTCCACGCCCCCCCCCCCCCTTTGTAAAAACTTGAAAATTAGCAATTTCATTAATTGACGTTTATTGTGAAACCTGTTATACTATGTTATGGATATTGTACTTCAGATGCTCTTATTTCATTTCCGTCAAGTATAAAAGCACTGAATCTGCGCATTTTACTGGTAAATTGATTTGGGGGGAAGGGGGGGGGGTCAAAATTCACAGGTACTTGGGTCTTGATTTATAAATATGTTTATACCTTACTGATATGTAAATAATGTACTATACTTTTTTACATATCAATAAGGTACGTATATATTTGTAAAGCAAGACTCAAGTACCTGTGTAAAATTAGCTTTTAACGCCCTATAAATAGGCTGAGTATTTGATACAAAAGACTGTTTTCAAAAAAAAAAAAAAATGAAATGTATTGATTAAAGCACAAAATTTTACATCTTTAATTGTTTTTGAACAATACCTTATTCATTAATTTTCTCTTTACATGCAAGCAAGTTTATTACGAAGTACAAATTGTACTTCGGGTTCGTTGCCACGTCGCTCTCAGTAAGGAATATATACAAATTTTACCGATAAATTTATTAGGAAAACCTACTACATACATGTATATATATGTAATGGTCTTTTGATATATAAATACATTCACAACTTATAGTGTTATCAATGATTTACCATTATTTCAATGACCATTCACACAAAAGCTTTTTTCAGCGAAAAGCGCCTCGGTTTTTTTTTTTAACATCTGGCTCGATGCTATATGATGTTCTAGAAGCTTCCGTCAATATTAAGATCGACGAATGACGAAAATAATTTGCATATTTCCCTTTTTAATCGGTTATCACAACTTATTTCTTTTATATCATTTAAATCAAGTTTTGATTGAATAATTCAGTGATGACGTTTAATGAAATAAATAAACGATTGCTTGCTGTCAGTTTCATTAAAAATTGTCAGTAACTTAGATCCGCCAACCGGAAACGCCACCGTACTCATTTTTTTGCTATTTCATGGCTGTTTATAGAAAATAAAAGTAGGCTTTTAATTTAATGTACGATTCTTACTCTGCAAGTGAAATCTAAATATAGTTTACGGACATCATCTTGTATCTAGTGTATTGTTAGAGGAGTAAGTAAGAACTCTGGTGCACCCTTTTCGGAGTTTATTTGCAAAATGTATTAATTTATAAGTATAGATTTGGCGTTCACGTTACTGCTTAACTAATCAGTAATGTCAATGGCTTAATCCATACCTTGAACAAGTTTGCAACTAAAAAGTACTGTTAAAACATATGTGACTGATCCATGTGAACTTTTGTCATGCATTATATTTTATAGCTGACAAACAGAATTTTGCTGTTGATTCTGTTTAAAGGGTATGAACCTAACATATCTGGAAAGAATTTGAGAAATGCTTTAATTCCTAGTCCATAAACAATAGTTTTGTATTTTCCTAAAATTATTCTTGTAACAGCTTAATTGACTGAAGCTGTAGCTATTTGGTGAAATTTCTATGGGCTGGATTGAGAATGTTTCTGCCCCTGAATCTTGTATACCTGAACCTTTGAAGAAATACAGATGCTCCCGACTCTGGTACATTCTAGTGTCATGATGGACTCAAATGCAGCACTCCTTGCATAGTATGTTCTTCTAATGAAAACCCTATCCCTACAGAATTGTTATTTCAACCGGAGAGTCAGATACTACTTATCTTACAATAAAATTATTTTTATTCCACAAATTTTGAATGAGTTGATTTTTTTGTCATTTTATGAGCTCTGAATTAATATAAGATGCAGTAATATTTTAAACCCAAGCATGTGTTTTAGTCTTCTAATCTGTTGTAAATTGTTCCATGAACTTTATAATATCCTACTAAGAAAATGAAATTACCAAGACAGTTGTCTGGCTTATTTAACTCTTTTTTAACTATTTTTAGTAAACCATTAAAATATGGCAAATGTTTTAACTGAAAACGATCACTAACAAACCTAATAAATCAAATGTCTAAAGAAGAAGTAAAATCTCCAATGAACACAGGTATTAAACCTAACTAAACTATTTACCAATATAATTGGGCAAGTTATTCACCTTATGAAACTTTATTTAAGTAACTTTGTCAGAAGCAGAGAATTGGATCGTTGATGAATATACACATTCATAAATGGTTCCTATTTCTGGGTAACACAAAACACCTATAAACTTTACATACCTACCGACAGCTAAAAGAATAAAATTTGTCAATCAGCTGGCCATAGCAATATAGCAAAGAGATATGTTATTTAACATGAACCCTTCCTCTAATTGATCGATGATCTGTCATTTTCCTTGATTAACAAGTTTTTTCCCTAATTTCCCTGAAACCTAAATAAATTGGAAAATTCAAATTTTTGTTTAGTAGTGTAGTTAAGTGGAGTGCAAGTGTGCGACTTAAGAGTACAAATGATTAAGTGAATCAATATGGGAGCATAACCTAGGTCCTTAAAATGCTAAAGGAAAATACCCTTGCCCTTGATTCAGATTGCACAGTGTAAAATTTATTGTATGACATACACCGAAGGAAAACTCATAAGCTTTCCACGAGCAACTGGGCTACCTTTGATAGCAATTGAATTTGATAAAGCTGACAGTATGCGTAGGAACCAAAGGCAACTACACACTTAAGTGTTCTTAATTTAATTTTCAGTTTACATTTGAGGTTAAAATATGCAAGAAATAAAGCATTGTCTTTGTCCTATTGGTTGATTGTGTTGTTTAATGTGGAGGACAATATTAAAGACCTGAATATAAGTCAAACGTACATGCATGAATATCAGACAATTATAATTTATGGTAAACATTATCCCTACAGTAAAATATTGCGTTTTCCGTTAATCATTAAAGCTGGAAATTTATTACTCTGCTTACAAGCCCTCCACTACCTACTTCCCTTTCAACATTTCTAGATGCTCTGATCTTTTTAAAATTCTTTAAAAAATAAACTAAGAATGTTCAGTTCTATTAATACTGTGAGAAATGACAAACGATCATTATAATGTTTTGATACCACGATACTCCCCACCCACCCCACCCTACCCCATCACCCTTTTACCACATTTTTTTTATTAGCTCAGCTGCGCCGAAGGCTCAAGTGAGTTTTCCTGATCAAAGCATAGAGTGTCCGGCGTCGTCTAAAAATTTTTAACAGTTTTACTTCTTCTCAAGAACCACTGGGCCAATTTCAACCAAACTTGCTACAAAGCATCCTTGGGTGAAGGGAATTCAAATTTGTTCACAGGAAGTGCCGCGCCTTCTTTCAAGGGGAGATAATAAGGAATTCGAAAAAATTTGGTGGCATCTTTTAAAAATCTTCTTCTCAAGAACCACTGAGCAAGAAAAGATGAAACTTGTTTGAAAGCTTCCTTACGTACTATTTATTCAAATTTGTTCATACAATAACCCTCAGGGGTAGGGCAGGGTAACAACAGGGAGGTCAAAGTCTACCATAGAGATATCTAAAAAAATGCTTTTAAAAATATTCTTCTCAAGAACAGCAAAGCCATGATTAGTCATATTATTACAGAAGGTATCCCCAGGTAATGTAGAATAAAGTTTGTTCCAACCATGACCCTTATGGGTGGGGCAGGGCCTTAACAGGGGGTCAAAGTTTACCATAGGAATATATAAGAAATGTCTTTAAAAATCTTCTTCTCAAGAACAGCAAAGTCATGATTAGTCATATTATTACATAAGTATTCTCAGGTAGTGTAGATTCAAAATTGTTCCAACCATGTCCCCTGGGGGTGGGGCAGGGCCACAACAGGGGAGTCAAAGTTTACCATAAGAATATATAGAAAATATCTTTAAAAATCTTCTTCTCAACAACAGCTGAGCCATTATTAAACATAATTATACAGAAATATCGTCAGGTAGTGTAGATTAAAGTTTGTTCCAATCATGACCCATGGGGGGTAGGACAGGGCCACAACGGGGGGGGGGGTCAAAGTTTACCATAAGAATATATAGGAAATATCTTTATAAATCTTCTCAAGAACAGCTTAACCATTATTAGACATATTAATAAAGAAGTATCCTAGGTAGTGTAGATTCAAGTTTGCTCAAATCATGACCCCTGGGGGTAGGGCGGGGCCACAACAGGGGTATTGGTGTAAATATGAATATATAGGTGTAATGGTTAAAGGGCATTAGAGTAAAACACATTGAAGACTTCAAATAGTGGAAAGACCAGACAACCCTTGGAATGGACTAGCCTAATGGTATATTAGGCAAAGCTTTGGGAAAGTCAGGCATTCAGAAGGTAGATGTAGAGGGTGGATTATGAATCAGCAATTAAGATGTTAAGGTATTCCATCTTAATAACAAGATTCAATTAAATTGAATACATAACAGATGTGTAGGTGTTGAATACTCGGTATATTTCGACATAATTCCCATTTATTTCTATTACATGTTAGGGTGGGATGTGTCCTAATTTTTGACCTTGAATTTTGGTAAGAGTTATCTCCCTCTAATTTTAATTAATAAAAAAATCAATGTTAAAAATCTTAACTTGAAAAAAAAAATCATTTTCAATTGTCATTATATTTCTAATGTGTTTTAGTGCATTTTTTTTTCACTACAGTATTTATTGATAATCTTATTATTTGAATTTTTATTTTTAAAACATTGCTCCATAGACTTCAATGCAACCTTTGTTAAGTACTTAAGTTCTGGGTGTAGTAAATCTGAAGAAGATTGAGACAACTGGTTCTTATCTATCAATGGGAACCTAGGGAAGAAAAACGGTGCAAGTAGTACCTTACCCAGTCCCCGTCTCCAGATAAAAGAGAAAATTTAAGTACTGTGTGATATACCCTCAGACATAGCTGTCCAGTCATTAACTCAGACAGAGTAAAAGGAAAACCTATATATCCCTTGTAAGAACCTGATCATACACGTTACATAGGAAATATCTTTGAAATCTTCTCAAGAACAACTAAGCCATTATTAATCATAGATATACAGAAGCAACCTTAGGTATTGTAGAATCAAGTTTGTTCAAATCATGTACCCCCTCCCCCCCCCCCCCCAGGGGTTAAGGCACAACAGAGGGTCAAAGTTTTGCATAAGAATATATAGGAATCATCTTGAAAAAATCTGCTGCTCAAGAACAGCAAAGCCATGATTAGTCATATTATTATAAGAGCATCCACAGGTAGAGTAGATTCAAATTTGTTCAAATTTACGGTGGGTAGGGTGGGGTCACAATGACCGATTAGAGTTTTACATAGGAATACATAGGATCTTTAAATTCTTCTGTTTAAGAACAGCAAAGCCAGAATTAGTAATATTGATATAGAAGCATCCTGAGGTAGTGTAAATTTAAGTTTGTCCCCCTTAAAACTTTTCAATATACTGAACTGATTTCTGCTTCTTCCTAGCCAGTTTGCTCAGGTGAGAGATATGGCCCATGGGCCTCTTGTTATTATTTGTTTAATATTTTTTTTTTACTAAAGGCAACAAATATTTTTTTTTTTATACGTTTGCATGTAAAACAACAAAGTTTCAATTAATATCAATACATAAAACACGACATGACAAATATGTCTCCGAACCCGATGATTACAATTTTTATTAAAACAAATCGTGCAAATTTGTGCTACTCTCTAGAGAATCAGTCTATTCATGAAAAAATCAATAATTGTGTTAAAAATCCTTAAAAAGTACTAAAATTTGCTAACTCTAGAATTTAAATGAATATCTGAAAAATATTGCATATGCTATACTTTTTAATGAAAGTACACTTTCGTCAAAATACCTTTAATGAAATGATTTTTGTGTACCTAAAGTAAAATAATATATTGAAAAACTTAATGTTAATTACTTAATCAGTTACTTAAAATTGTCATTGCAAAGAACCAGTATATTCAATTTCATACCATTGTTTACTTCATGTAGCAACGATCGAATATGACTACCGGGTGCCATCCGGTAGGTTACTATTTTTGGATAAAATGGCGTTAATTGGAATAGCTATACCTTTCTTTTTTGGATCCAGGGCAAAGAGGAGGAATTTGAGATATTCCAATTCCGGTCTAATTATTTTCTAGCAACCCAACTCAAGTAGCAGAAACAAAGTGTTCGTCATAAAATAGGCGCATCTATTCGTTGAATTAATAGATGCTATCATTATTAGAATACCATTTTGAGATATACTTATAAATCACAACAAGAACTGCTTATATTCAGACGTACTAGCGCGAATGGAAATTTTTAAACAGTTTTATTTTAGTATACAACAAGTTACATTTTGAAAGAAAAAGTGGTCAGTATTTTTTTTTTAAGAAATATTGCATCATTACGTAGTGAAACTTTTATTAACGATATGATGTTAAGAGATCTGCCTTGTTTAACAGTTTTTTTTTTCTCTCCATGTAAACACTAATTTATCTGGATTCAGAATTCTGTAAAAGTCAGTTGTTTGTAAATCTTCCATAATTTCTATTATTTTATCTCGTGCCATTTTAACATTTGCATAATTATATGTATCTATTTCAGGATTAGGTCAAGATTCAAGTCACCACATAATACAAAATATTCATTATCAAATTGTAAAAAAGTATCTCGAACATTTTCATAAAAGTCAGACAGTCTGTGTTTGGTCCATATACATTTACCAAAGTTAACCTATTTTCCTCAATTAGTAATATCAAGAACAATCATATTTCCTTCTTGGTCTCTCTTCTCTTTGTGGACTTTAAATTCAAAATTATTGTTCAAAAGAATACTTACGCCTTGCGAATTAGATTTGTATGAACTGAAATAACATTTATAACCCCACTGAGCTTCTACAAATGGTTCTGTTTCATAGGTACAATGTGTATCTTGCAAACATGAAATGGAATAGCCTTTTTCCTATAGTAGTTGATTAAGAACATCCTATCTTCTGAGGTGTTAATAGCCCTTGACAGTTCACCGTTGCGATTTTTATAGTTTCATTCATCAACAAAAGCTGATGCATACAACTTAAGTAGCCTCCAAGCGAAATATGTAACTACATGACTTAATTGCATTTTTTTCACAAACACGGCGAAAGCCTAACATGGCGAAAGCGCCATCTTCGCTAGCCAAGGGTTTCTGATACGCTACTCTCCTCATATTCGCTAGCCAAGGGTTTCTGATACGCTACTCTCCTCATATGAGGAGAGTAGCGTATCAGAAACCCTTGGCTAGCGAAGATGCGAAAGCGCTTGCAGAAAATAGTGTGTGATTTCTGATACGCTACTCTCCTCATATGAGGAGAGTAGCGTATCAGAAACCCTTGGCTAGAGAAGATGCGAAAGCGCTTGCAGAAAATAGTTTGTGATTTTTATTTTATTTATTTGTTTATTTTTGTTGTTGTTGTTGATTCTTATTTTTGATACACCCAACATAAAAATGTTTTTCGTTTTG
The DNA here is from genome assembly GCF_033153115.1 of Saccostrea echinata. NCBI lineage: Eukaryota > Metazoa > Mollusca > Bivalvia > Ostreida > Ostreidae > Saccostrea > Saccostrea echinata. Next base: position 5,278,455 of record NW_026889778.1, read on the forward strand.
TTTTTGAAATTACATGTATATATTGATCGGTACATAAATCAATTTTGAAAAGTTATTTATCTTTTGTCTATCTTGAATAATTATTGAACAATTACGCACTTTAATGCATATAGTTCAGAAGTACTGCTTTCTTGTCATCATTCTAGCGGAATATAAATTATTTTTTTTAAACAAAATAGGTGGGAGAAATATATTTATTAGTAGATCTGACGTCGTATAATAGAAATTATTTATGTCATTTTACATATGAATTTTGCTTGTGAAACAGAAGAAAAATGAAAAATAACGAACGATTCACCAGATTAATTTGACAGTTTCGGCGAGAGCGAAGACCCAAATTCAGAAAATATATTGATTTTGGATTCTGATCCTTCGGACGTAAAGAAAGACAAAATTGTTCCATACCTTGTACAATCTTTGGACCAGCATGGTCTTCGACATTAGAAGCTACAGAAACACCCCCTATTTCTTTATTGTGAAGTTGGACCGTCACAGAATCTGCGACGGTCAGCCATTACGATTTGTTCTGAATAGATTTTTGATAATAGATGTGTTTACATATTAACAGAAAAGACCAATAAATCTTATACTTATTGTATCATGACCGGTTACGGTAGCTTAGCTATTGGTGGGGCGCTCGCTTCGTGACTGGGACGCCCTGGTTCGATTCTCGTTCGCCGCGCCGCGTCAAACCCAAGATGTAAACATATGTAGTTGACTGTTTCTTCGCCAAGCGCCCGGCATTAGAAGTGAAAGTCACAGGTCTTTCGGATGAGACCTTAAAAACCGAGGTCCCTTGTCATGGTAGGCGTTAGAACGATAAAGAACCCTCACTGCTCAATGGCCATGCGTACCGAGTATATATAGGTCTAAATTTGAAGCCCTTCATCGGCATACGGCGATGTCTCTATATGAATAAAAATTTCTCGAATGAGACGTAAAAAAATACAATCAATCAATCACTTATTTTATAATATATAAAGAAATTCAAGCCCTCAATATTGTAAATTAAACATAACATAAAATTATTTTTAAATTTAATATTACGAGTATCGTACGCGAAGCGATATTATGAATTTTATAATATATAAAGAAATTCAAGCCCTCAATATTGTAAATTTTTAAACATAAAATAAAACATCTTCGCTAGCCAAGGGTTTCTGATACGCTACTCTCCTCATAAACCCTTGGCATACGGTGCTGTCAAAAGACGGGATTATTTTTGTCACGTGATCATGATTCTTACCAGGTACGCACAGATTGCGTCATCGACAGAAATAAAAAGCGTATTTAAAAAAATTTGTTTTTTAAAGAATAATTAACAAGAAGGTATTGAGTTATGTTAATTTGTTATTTAAACATGTAAAAATGCCAATCTACATCTTCAGTATACATGTAGATTCTTAATCACATATTTTGCACGTACCTTTAGATATTGGATGACACCATAAAGCTATTCATAGAATGGCATGTTAGCTTACGGATCATTGTTTACTTGCGTTTTACAATACCGATATTAAAGAGTCAAGATATATCCCGAACGCAACTATCGTCATTTACAAAAAACAATTGCTGATTGGTCGAACGATGTCGATCAACTCCAATCCAACCTGAGAAAAAAATCCCAACTTTTTTTTAACACCGTATGCCAAGGGCTTATGAGGAGAGTAGCGTATCAGAAACCCTTGGCTAGCGAAGATGAAAATAAAATTATTTTTGAAAATTAATATTACGTCGGAGTATCGAATGTGAAGTGATATTATGAACAGTAACTTTTCTTACATCATTTATATATAATTTGATGTTTAAGAATATGAAAGATTGTACTTGTTTTATTTACATATTCTATCGATTCCACTATTTCGGTTTCTCGGAGTACACATCATTCAAGAAGCAACATCTGAAAAATGTTTGAATGTTTTTGCAAAATGGGTCATTAACTATTTGAGCTTTGCTGACCATATATCACCATCTTTAGCCCTTTTTACAAAGCCAGACTGAAATGAATAAGCCAATGTCAGATGTGATTTTGTTTAAAATTCAGACTTCCGACTTCTGTTAAGAATTGAACAGCTCGTTCGAAAATTTTAATAGATTGTTGATACAAACTACCCATTGATTGATTGATTGATGATGTTGATATGGTAATCCTAATCACATCCGGGGGGTCTTTTCTCAACGTTAAAATATTGAGACCATCAGCGTTGAATTCAGACCCTAGTCTGTTGAAAATTGAGCCGGACTGTTGAATTTTGATCATAAAACCGGGTCAAAATTCAACAGCATAAAAACACATATAAATTAAATTGACACTTTAAGTTATGATTAATTGATTAAAAATTACTCATGTACTATATAACATATGTATATATTCAAATTCCACCATATCCGTAGGAACGCAGTTGAGAGAGGGGTGACTGTTCCTTTAATACATGCGAATAGGAAACAAAGCTCAAGAAAGTCATTCTGTAGTACTTTCTCTGGTCTTTTTGCTTGTCAATGATCTTTTATTCAGCCCCCCTACCCCCCCCCCCCCCAAAAAAAAAAAAACAAACTAAAACTGATTTTACTTTCTACTGAGCTGTTCACTGAATATATTTTCATTCTTGAGATTAACATGAATACTGATACATGTTTAATTCGAAATGGTCAATTTATACTAAAAATGTAGCACTTTCAATTTCAATTCAATTTATTTATTGATTCACCAAACATGTTGGCATACAACCATGTTACATACAAAATGAAAAATACAGTGTGTTTTCAGATTACTAAAACACATACTAAAGTACATACATACATGCAAGTGTACAAATCAGTGAAGTCAGCTACGTTTACAACTTGAAGTTATACATAATCATTATGCAAATATATATACTAAAACAGTATAATATGGACAAAGATGAACTAATTAATGCATTAAATAATTATTATTTCGCTCTATTTTTAGAGCGCAATTCAAAACATTCATGTAAAAATTCGCATAGCCTTCTAGAATGAACTGCATTGTCAGGATTAGAAAGTACTTTACAATGATTTTCCTTCAACATGTTATCATTTAAATTATAGATGTTCAAAGGATAATACTTTTTTCGCAAATCTTTATATATAGGACAGTCATATATAAAACGTATTTCATTTTCTACAACAGTTTTACAGTAGTGACAAAAACGAGATTCTTTTGGGATACAAGGCTTTGAATATCTGCCCATTTCAATTTCTGAAGGTTGTGCAGAAATTCTCAGTTTTGTTAATTTAGAATGTACAGATTTATTAATTGAAAATTTCAAGTAGTCTTGTAATTCATAGTTCTTTCTAATTTGACTGTAAGATAATAATTTACCACATTTGGTGAATTCAATGTTCTGAAGTTGCAAATTAACATTTTTTATGTAGAAATTCTTCAAGCAGCTGCTAAATGTGTTATCAGTAATATCTAATGATGGAAGTTTAAGTTTCTTTTTTTTAATTTATCAATCTGACTCGGCCAATATTATCCTTTACACCATTATTATATAGATTGTCATCTTCTAAGAAAGCAGCAATAAGAATTTGATTTCTAATTCCATTTTTATTATTATGGTTTTTTAGTCTCTTGTAATATTTAAACATAGAGATGAAAGCTTTGCAACAAATAGGAAGTGTTCCTAGCTCATATTTAATAGCTAAATTTGAAGCTTTTCTCTGTACACCCAATTAAGATGTCTTTAAATATTAAATGCTGTATCTTTTCAAAAGGTAGTTGATCACAATTGCTTATATTAATATTAAAGTCTGAAATCCATATCTCAGAACCATACAAAATGATAAGTTCAATAAGTGAAGAATACAGTTTTAAAAGAGTTCTTACAGATAAGTTATTATGAAATGGTAAAGAGTGTTTCATTGCATAAAAAGCTTTTCTTGCGCGGTCAGCTAGTTGATAATTCCCAGATATTTATATTCATGTTCAAGATGAACTATTAAATGATTATAATAAAAACAATGTTGAGCTGTGTCAATTTTCTTATTTGAGAAAATCATTGCTTTAGTTTTATCAAGGTTAACAGTCAGTTTTGATTTTATGCAATATTCTGAGAGACTATTGAGTTTAGTAGTAGAGAGAAGAATTAAGTCATCTACAAAGAATAAATGTCCGACATCAATATTCTGTAATTCAGGAGGGTTTTTTTTATAATTAACTAACTGCAGGTAGAAGTCATCAATAAATATATTTAAAAGTGTTGGGGAAAGATTATCTCCTTATTTAACCCCGCCTGTAGCTATAAAATGTTTACTATAGCAAGATTCATCTTTATAGAAATATAATTTAGTGTTTGAGTACACATTATTTATAACATTGTAAAATTTCCCACCTATTCCCACCTATTCCCTTTTGGTATAGTTTGTGTAACATTAAAGTTCGATCAACTGTATCAAAGGCTTTAGTATAAATCAACATCGGGCACGATGAACCTATTCCCACCTATTCCCTTTTGGTATAGTTTGTGTAACATTAAAGTTCGATCAACTGTATCAAAGGCTTTAGTATAAATCAACATCGGGCACGATGAACTTGGTTGTTGTGGAAGTCTCGCGCCTTATTAAGGTATCATACCGGTAATTGACCAATGAAAATGAACTTAGTCAATTGTAGTTCCATACATATAAAATTATTAGTTTTTCCTTTTGATTTTTTTTTTAATTTCCTTCCAGTCTATTTTTACAATTTTGGTACCTGTGTCTAGTGCATTTTACATATTTTGTAAATAAATAAAGGTTTTTGACAGGAACTATTTTTTTCAGGGCATAGGAGGCTACTTCCTGGGGTAGAAGTTTATTTTTCTTTGACTAAGAAAACGGAAAACTTAGGATCCACCCCCTCAAATCTGCTGCCGTTAATTGTCTCGCCAGCGTTAGGGGAATATGGGTGATTTGCATCAATTACACTTTTATTGACTCCATCGCTGTGGAAAAATGGACGGGATTTCTTGGCATGTATACCCTTTGTATACTTCAAAAGTGATTTTGAACAAAATATAGTAGATATTTTCTCCCACACTTAATTAAACTACTTTCATATGTAATCCTTAAAAGATATTTAATCAAATTGTAATATGAAAATTATGCTGAATTGGGTTTAATAGCAGTTTTTATACAATCAGGTCATCAGGTCATTATACCCCAAAATCAGGATATTATACCCCTGTCAATTTTCTGTATCAAATAAAACATAGTAAAAGTATTTTTATTTTTCATTTTCTACATGATTCTTATAGAAAATTATAATATTCATCGTTTCCAATAAAAATGATATTGTTTATGCACATAAAAACTCTTAATTTCATTATATATATGTAATCAGGTCAATCAGGGCATTATACTATCAGGGCATTATACCTTCCCCTTATGTAGTAGGTTTTGTGTAGCGATCATATATATATATTTTTCTAAATTAAATTCACAGGAGTTGGCAATTTTATCAATAAAGTCAATAAAAATCACTCAATTGACCAAGCCATAAGCTATGCGTTAGCATAGCGAACAGTTCGCTATGCTAACGCATAGCTCATGGTTTGGTCTATTAATACTCCCCCATACTTGAGGGGGAGTATTAAAACGAGCCATCAACTATTCAATAGAGAATAGGTTTGGTCAATCGAGTGATTTTTATTGACTTTATTGATAAAATTGCGAACTCCTTTGTTAAATTGCAGAATGCCTAATCTGCAATGAATACGGAATATTCCAATCTTTACGGTTTTTAAATTAGATTCATCCCAGTATTTCCTGTTTGAGATTCAGAAAAAAACAAAACAAAAGAGTCACAGTGAATGAGTGAATACATACTGTCATAAAAGACAATCAAACCAGTTTAAAACGGGTCCACAGAACTTTGTTAGAAAATATGACAATGTCCCTAAAGATCCAGTGTGTTGCTGAATGATTGGTAAGTCGCTGTTTGTCTTGTATATGTAGTACAATGCATACGAAGAAAATGCCTGCCTAATTTTGCCTAGCAGTAGCTGTTAAAATCAACCGAATAATCTCAAGCAATCAGGTTTATAGACAAGAAGTATTTAATCATAAAGTATTTTAATGTCCTTCGACACTTTGTATTTGTTGACATGCCTATGTAAATTAATAAATAGGGAACCCTTGCAAGGGAGTGGGGGGGGGGGGGGGGTCACAACAGAGGCAGGGTTGCCGCTAGTTAGAAAAATCTATATGTCTCCGGACAAGCCCTCACCACTTTACAATGATAGATCATTCTATATAGGTAGCCGCAAGAGAGAATAATCTATATGTCTCCTGACAAGCTCTCACCACATTTTAGCGATAGAACGTTCTATCTAGGTAGCCGCAAGAGAGAATAATCTAACTATATTTCTCCCGACAAGCCCTCACCACAGTTAGAATACGTCCGGTATGCATGTAGTTGCAATGTAGCTAAACAGAGTGGATCCACTCCAAATTAATTTTGCAGAATACAAAAGGAGTTACATTGAAAATAACTACTACTAAATAAATCGTATCAAACCTTTTTGAGTTTGTATATATGGCTGCTAGGGCTGTCACAGTTCCAAAATTTTTCGGGTTGGGTCAGTTCTGTAAATTTTTGGTTCGGTTTCGGGTTTTTCGGTTCGGTTATTTACCTCTATTTTATACCTTAAGTTCATGAATTTAACATAAAAAATCTTTTTTTTTTTGTATGTTAAATTCACTTTTAAAACAAATCTTATCCATGTTAATGTCTTGACATCGGTGTTTAGGACTATTAGACCTACTATTAGCTACAATCTGTCCATTCTTGCTTGTTTTGATAATTATCTATCCATTCATGACAAGTGTTTTGTAATGGATATGAAGTATAATTCAGTTGCGATGTTTATTTATCACTGTTATTGTCATCTTTATTGTGATTTTGGTGCCATTTTTTGTATACAACATATTCTAATATATTAAGCAGACCTGAACCGATATCTGGAAAAATGGAACTGAAACCAAACCGATCAACTTAGCCCACGGTTTTCGGTTATTTCGGGGAACCGTGACAGCCCTAATGGCTGCTACCCCCCCCCCCCCCCCAAAATGATTCATATAAAGCAGGGACCTACATGTGTATATACTAACAGGATAGGCAACTCCTTTAGTGCCATGTTTATTTAGTACCAAAAACGTCACACACAACATTGCAAGTTTTTCAAACTATGTTTTTCCCCAGTATAAAGCTTGTTTTCTGATTAATGGAATCAGTTCTTTTTGTGTATCGGAATGGATTTTTGATAAATTTTAAATCACACATTATAAAATAATTTAAATATTAAGTAAACAACCACCAAAATCGGCGAATTCTCGGAAATATGGCCGATCAGGGGCATGCACTGATTTTGAAGTAAAAGTAATTACTACTAAGATCTGAAGATAAGGAGTAAAAACAGTGCTGACAACAAATCTTGAATAATTTTTTGGTAGATAAATTAAGGTTTTATTATGTAATATTTGACTGCAAAAGAGATATATTTAATTAAAATTGACATGAAATCCCGCAACTTACGAGATATCGCGAGACTTGCAAGAATTGCCTATCCCGTTAGTATATAGGTCCCTGTATAAAGGCAAAAATTCAACTCATTTTCTCAGTTTCTTTTCTCTTTTCTAATGTACGTGCAATTTTGACATTCTGAATTCTGGATCATTGGTACAATGTAGTAAACATGTAGATTAGAATAATCTGCCCCTGTTTATTTTGCTTTATTGACAACACTTGGAATGAATTCTATATTATATAAGGTCCTTAAAATATTATGATTTTAACGTTGCCCCAAGAGGAAAAATGAATGCTGTAGTTTCATCAACTACAAAAATTAAAATGCATAATTGAAGCTATTGAAAAAATAGCCATGAAAACAGGTTTTAATTATAGTGAGTGCAGTGAGCGGCACAAAGAGAAAATTTGGACTTTGTCCAGTGATCCAATTGAATTTTTTTCAGCAGTAAACTCATTACCCATAATCTTGATAATGCTCTGTAATATTGAATGTGGTGCCCAAAAGAATTCTTCGCGATAACCAAACAAAAATTTACAAATGATAAATTAACTAACCATGATTCAATGGATTTTGTAGATAGAAGGTAGATTTAATATTCTTTGTTAAAAAATCAATCATTTCAGACTTTGTTATTGAAATAGGCAACTAACATACGACCTCATGTGATGTCACTGTTTATAGACCTTCTAAATAGTCTCCTGGGGTTTAAAGAGGTGGATCTAAGTTAAAAGTGAATAGGTAGATTATTCAATAATATACACAACGGCACTAGCCCTAGCACTAGTTATTGACATTGTCTCAGCAATGTAACTGATTTCAGCTTCATCATAAAAGGTGTGCATACACACTGAATAAATAATGTTGATGTATCATAAAAGCATTGAAGGAAAATTTTTTGCATTGCATTTATTTTAAAGGTGTATGTGCATACAATTTAAATGGTGAATATATTTTCAATATTTATCATCTGATAGCCTTGTCAGTCAATTCATAAGGAAGGAGAAGAAGATGGAAGATCAGGAGATCTTTACGGAGAGCCATGCAAAGTCTATTCTCTCTACTATGAATACACTAAGGAAAGATGGCACATTATGTGACGTGACCTTGAAGGTTCAAGGTCAGACTTTCATGGCCCACAGAATTGTTTTGGCAGCATGTAGTGACTACTTCTGTGCAATGTTTACAAATGAGGTAAGGGTGAGTTTGGGAGCACACTTTAAATAAATCATTGAAAGCGAGCTGTAGGACACGTGTTCATTTGGAATAACTTGAGCACAACCTTTTTGGAGTGCAAGAATTAATAATCACAATGAGTTTTCTTGTTTTATGAACATTTTACAATGAAATGTTGATTCAGAGTGGTCATTCTCACAAGTTTTGAAATCAATCTGTAGGAAACTATGGATATTACGATAATGTGAATTATAAAGTTTGTATTCAGTATCACTTTAAAGATTTATATCTTTTTTTTTTTGGTTACTGAGCTTTGCTTTGGCCAATTTTAATCAGTCAAAACTTGAATTTCCATAAAACATCTTGATATTTCTTTTCACTGTGAGTATTTTCAATAAATTGTGATATTAACCTATTCGATATTATTAAGAAATAAAAGAAAATTATATCAGTAAGAAAGAAATAAATCCCACTTTTTCAGATGTTTATAGTAAAAAAGTGTGTGGGTATTGATCATGTTGATCATTCTTTCTCTTGCATCACATAATATGGAGTAATTTGCTTAGGCCAACTTACTTGTAGAAAAAAAAACCTTCTTCGTTGAATCTTAATTTGATCTGTGGGCAAACATTGGTAGGAAAAAACTAGCTTATAGATCAAATTTCCATAAATTGTGAATTCAAGGAAAGGGCCTACCCATCAAATTCATGTAATCTGAACCCCCCACAAATCACAATGATTCCTCAGTAATTTTGTTGTAGATGAGTGAGAAGTGTCAATCTGTGATTGAGTTACACGAGGTGTCGGCCAGTATTATGGATGTCCTGCTGGACTTTGTGTACACAGAGACAGTCAACGTTAGTGTGGAGAATGTCCAGGAACTCCTGCCAGCAGCCTGTCTGCTCCAGCTCACTGGTCAGTCTAAAAACGTCTCCTCCAGCTCACTGGTCAGTCAAAAAACGTCTGCTCCAGCTCACTGGTCAGTCAAAAAACGTCTGCTCCAGCTCATTGGTCAGTCAAAAAACGTCTGCTCCAGCTCACTGGTCAGTCAAAAAATGTCTGCTCCAGCTCACTGGTCAGTCAAAAAACACATTTTTGCTATAGGCATGCCTTGCAGTCATCATACTTTACACTAATAGGAGGACACTAATAGGAGGTTTAGGGATTTTCATAGACCTTTCTATGTGTTAATAAATATTTTAAAAATGCAATCTATCTAAACAATTTTTACACACTTGTTTAGTACACCTGAAATAGGAAGGAAATCAAGGACAAAGGAGTATAACTTTTGGAAATTCATAATTAACTTAATAGATATTTCCTATAATGAATCTTTGTTTTTGTCATCTTCCAAGGTAGTTTAAACACAATTTTGTGACTTACATGTAACTTCTAATATTAACCTTTACTACCCACTGAAATATATGTACTGTATGAGCTTTTAGTTGTTAGTGAGTAAAATGTGTTTATCTAAAGAACAGGATACATACAAGTGCAAATAGTGTAAGCCAACTACAGATGAACTTTGGTATCTCAAACTCCAATGTCTTGAATATATGTATCATGGATATGTTGAAGCGATTTGAAAGTCCAAACCCTATTTCCTTATTATATTTTAACTTCAATATTGAAAACCTTCTGATATCACAAAGTTTTTTTTTGGTCCCGTTTAGTTAGAAATAACAAGTTTTTACTGTATTATTCATATCAGACTCTTCTTTTATTTACATTTCATCAATGTGAAATCCATCTAGCATGATTAATGTTTACAAATGAGGAAACTCTACATAAATACACAATCAAAATAATGGTTCACTGCGAGACATAATCGCAAGAAAATGTAGGTCACAAAACTTGTTGATATTTCTCGAATGAGAATAAAAATCGGTTTACAGTATACTGTATACCTGTAATAATGACTGTATATTTTCTTCATTTACCTGTAAATGTATTGCATTAGAATTGATTGATTTGGCAGGTGTGAAAAATGCTTGTTGTTCTTTCCTGGAGAAGCAGTTGGACAGCAGCAACTGTCTGGGGATTAAGATTTTTGCTGAGCAGCATTCCTGTCAGGAACTCTTCAATGCAGCAGAAGTCTTTGGTCTGAAGCACTTTGAGGACGTGGTGATACAGGAAGAGTTCATGACCCTTACCATCCACCAGGTGGAGTCACTGTTTACCTGTAATGAAATCCAGGTGTGTAAAACCAATCATAATATCAGACAACCAATCATAAGATCAGACAACCAATCCCAATACCAAACAACCAATAATAAGATCAGACAACCAATCCCAATACCAAACAACCAACCATAAGGTCAGACAACCAATCCCAATACCAAACAACCAATCATAAGATCAGACAACCAATCCCAATACCAAACAACCAATCATAAGGTCAGACAACCAATCCCAATACCAAACAACCAATCATAAGGTCAGACAACCAATCCCAATGCCAAACAACCAATCATAAGATCAGACAACCAATCCCAATACCAAACAACCAATTATAATATCAGACAACCAATCATAATATCAGAAAACCAGAATACTTGTAATTTACACCCACAAAGATTTGCAATAATCTCAGTGTTTGAAATCGGGAGCATCTGACTGTTTGTAAGGTATTCAATGTATAATGAAGGGATTTTGAACAATTTTGAATGATTTTAAACTAGTTAAAAATGCAATGCTAGATAACAATAAAAGTGAAATGAACCAAATTTACAAGACTGATAAAATGTAAGAAGCCGGTCATTTTGCTCCTTAAAAGTTTTTGAAGAGTTATCTGCCCTTGATGAAAAAGTTTATGCATATTATGCATATTTTCACCAAGAGATTTGATTCAAATTCAAATTACTATTTACAATATCTTGCGCTACCCATAGACTTCAATGTTAAATTCAAGTTGCAATTGATTGGACAATAATCAAAATTTGGCAAATGCCTCTGGTGGAAAAAAATGCAAAAAAAATTTAAGGTTGTTACATATTTACAAGTTTTCAAACTTGAAATGAAAATATGCCTGATAGTTAGAAAAATGGCTCTGATAACATACAGAAACACAGTCATGCTAAATGTTGGCCTGGTGGACAAGCATTTTGACAACCAAGATTAACACACATGTACATATATATGTCTTTCCATGGTGTGTTTGTCAAGGTTATATTGACCATTAAAATTTAGACACTCAGTACATGTAGTTTAAAGGAAAAAAAAACTTAAGTGTTGCTTGAGATTGGGCATTGAAAGATTATAATATGTTCTTTTTAGCTCACATGAGCTGAAGGCTCAAGTGAGCTTTTCTGATTGAAATTGGTCCATTGTGTTTTGTTGTTGTCATTGTCATAAACTTTTCACATTTTCATCTTTTCCAGAACCACTGGGCCAATTTAAACCAAACTTGGCAGAGAGTACACTTGGGAAAAGGGGATTCAAGTTTGCTCAAATGAAGGGCACACACTCTTCCAAGGGGAGATAATTAAGAAATAATGAATTTTGACTTACATTTAAAATTTATTAGGGATGTCAAATCGGTCAATATTTGATAATCGGTTACTCGGACGTTTTTTCCGATCGAGTACCCGGGTACTTGGTAAAAATGTAGATTATGAAAGTGTGTGTAAATGTGTAAATTTTGTTGAGCCCAGTTAACCTCTGTTAAACTACAACGATGTTTTCTGTAACGTTTATAGTGCATGTACATGTATACAATGTATAAACATTGAGTCCAACGAAAATAATTTTTAAAAATTTATTTGTCAAAAAAAAGTCATAAATTAATACACCAATAATTACAAATGTTTAGGAAGACGCTTTAATCAACACAAGAGGCTTAGGAGGGCAATCTATATGGGAATAGGATTTTTCAAAATGTTGGTTAAGTGAGAATAAACCGATCAGACTATCGACACAGATGGAACACGGACACTGTTGGGATCGCTAGTTGTATATTATTTGATATGTTGGTTGTTAAAAAAAATAGTTTCCCCAGTATACGCTAAATTTACTCCACATAGCCAACTTGAAACATTTTTTCAATCTTCAGTTACATGTATTTCTAAACATTTCTTCACTTTTGAATTTGAAGTGGGTAGCGGCATTTCTATGCATGTCCGATTTGACTACCGTATACAAACAAAATAATTTTAAAATAATAGGCAATACTTAAACGATGTTCATTGAAAACAAATCATTGAAGCCATCATAAAATTAAGGGCCACAATAGGTCAGGACAATTATGTTCCAGGTGATTTGTCAACAATTACTGTATTATAATACACAGCCACAGGCGATAACGAGTGTTTTACAGGTGTAGGCGACGGCACGCTAATTACTGTATGCACATTTAAGTTATTTATTTTTTGATGTTTTTTTTTATAAATACCGGTAAATGTATTTTGAAATAAAATATATATATATATATATACATCCGAGTAACCGAGTACCATTTTTAGTATTCGATACTCGGACGTTCGATCGAGTACCCGGTTAACCGGGTACTCGTTGACATCCCTAAAATTTATACATGTATTTTGAAGGTTAACTCTGAGGAGCCTGTCTATGAAGCTGTCATTAACTGGGTCAAATATGATCCAGAAAAGAGAAAGAACCAGTTGCCACGGTTACTACAACACGTCCGCCTTCCATTGCTGTCTGCCAAGTTTATCACTGATGTATTGGATGAAGAGGTATAAAGTGCATGACATACATACAGTTGAACTTTGGTATCTTGAACACTGATATCTCCAATACCGAAGTGATTTGGAAGTCCCAAACCACTTATTCTCTAAGTATTTTACCCTCTATATCTCGAATCCTCGGATATCTCGATGTTTTTTCTTGGTCCCATTGAGTTCAAGATTATGAGGTTTGGCTGTATTTTAATATCTTTCATATATATCCAATACTTTGCTAACAATTATATGTATGGATACATTCACAATATTTTCAGAACTTTATTTTCTTGGTAAAACATGACAATGAAAAGGTTTCATTTTCCACTGAAAAAAAAGAGTTCATGATACATATATTTAATTTTTGAAACATCCTGTTGCAGAATTTCACAAAGTTAAACATTTATAAAATGTTAATTACCTGAAAAGATTGCTGAATAATTTTTTGGGGTTTTCCTTTGATAGCCCCTGATCAGACAGAACCATGCCTGTAGAGACCTTGTAGACGAAGCCAAGAAGTTCCACCTCCGACCAGATCTACGTACTGAAATGAATGGTCCAAGAATGGCACCCAGAGTCGGTGAGGGTTGTTTAGCTGGTTAAATTTGAAGGCTTGCTACATGTATTTACATAGTTGAGATATAGGCACTGCACGTTGTATGTACAAAACAATAATTTTCATAGATATGATGGTGGTTTCCTTAATTTTGGTTAAGACCAGGTTGTCCTCTACTTCTAGGTACAGATGACATCCTTGTGGTTCTGGGAGGGTTTGGATCTCATCAGAATATGGTGGAAGTGGTGGAAAAGTACGACCCGAAACACCAGACATGGAGTAGACTACCGGTAAGTTACAGGGGGCAGAAATACAACCTCCAAACATCAGACATGGAGTAGACTACTGGTAAGTGATGGGAGGCCAGAAATATGACCCCCAAACATCAGACATGGAGTAGACTACCGGTAAGTGACGGGGGGCCAGAAGTACATTTGTACTACCTCAAACATCAGACCTGGAGTAGACTAATGGTAGGTAAAAAGGGGAGCCAGAATTAGACTACTGCTAAGTGACAGGGGACACATTTCAGGAGAACAGTCTTTGTGAAACTCACTGCTTCTAGAATTTTATATAGGATTGGTGTATTTGAGTCCTGGTACATCCAAGTAAAAGCTAAAATATGAACACAGCTCCCAATCCAGGAAATCTCATAAAACAAATCTCAAAACCAGTTCTATAAATGTATATATCTGAAAATGTTGGTTAGAGATTGTTGTCTATTTTGGAAGAATTTTTCAAGAAAGAAAAATGGAAGCACTGTTGCAATACACATCATAATGCAAAGACAAACAAAAAATTGTGTAACATTTATTACATAATGTCAATGTTGGTGCAACAGATTTTTTTCAGTCAGTTTATATAAAATTGAACATTTTTGATTTTTACACAAAGGTACATGGTCTATGAAGGCCATTTTGGAATCTTGCTCTTTGATAAAATTGAGTTTTGAACTATTCTTTGGGCCTGTATCCTAATATTTAAACTTGTTATGTAGAATTTGTCCAAACGCCGCCGCTATGTTGCTTCTGCCTCAGTGGATGGTAGGGTGTATGTGATTGGTGGATATGATGGCCAATCAAGACTGTGTACAGTGGAGTGTTTAGATCTGTCTACTGAGGAACCCTCCTGGCAACAAGTTACTCCAATGTCACAAAGGAGGGGGTTAGCTGGGGTCTGTGTATATAAAGGTATGTTATTGACATGAATAAGGAGGGGGTTAACTGGGGTCTGTGTATATAAAGGTAACTTATTGACATGAATAACAGCCACTTTTCCCCATCATCTCCCTAAAAAAATGGAGGGGGTTAGCTGGGGTCTGTGTATATTACGAAAAGTTATTGACATGAATAACGGCCCCTTTCTCCATCATCTCCCTACGAAAAGGAAGGGGGGGGGGGGTTAGCTGCCTGGGGTCTGTGTATATAAAGGTAGGTAATTGACATGAATGCCCCCCTATTTGTCTACAATACTGAAGGGGGTAGCAGGGGTGTGTGTATATAAAAGTAAGTAATGAACATCTCCCTACAAAAGAATGAAGATTAATTGTAAATTGGGGGTTAGCTTTGGTCTGTATTAATGTCTCTTTCTTCATACAGAAAAAAAAAGATTTTACACCCACAACACCTCATATCTTGAAACCTTAGAGATGTTTTCCACAGGCGAATTTACTTAAGTTTGTTGTTTGTTTTTTATTTGAATTTGTTTTGTTTTTTTGTATTTTTTTTTTTTTTTTGTAATTCTAGAGACTTCAAAATAACTTCTAAGTGAGGTGTACATGTAGGTATGCTGTAGCATATAATATGATTTTGTTTATCTGCAGCCATAAAATAATCTCTTCAATTCTTGTCTATTGTTTAACAGTTCATCCATAATTTATACAATTGTATGATATTTTATGTATTTTTCATAAAGATATGCATTTATTGCAATGTGTAAATTCTCTGTAGTATATTTACATATTTAATATATAAAATTCTCATTTCTCTTAGATGTATCTTATATTTGGTGAGATGTACTCCCTAGGGAAGAATCGATAGAGTATGCAGTGATGCAAATTTTAGGGTTATTAACGTAATTTATAAATTAACATTTGATAGTGGAGTCATAGAACCTTGTATCAGGATACATTAATGTATCAGATTATCATCTCAGCCATTGAAAATTTTATTGTTTGGTATTGGGTTGGGGTGCACCAATGCTATTTTTAGATTTTAAGAATGAAGGTTGGAGACAAGCTTTCCATGCTTTAATACCATGCAACCATTGTGCTTATTATGTTGCATACAAAACAAATGAGGAAACTGTATACTCAGTAGTTGATCAAACTTGGTGTCTTTTTACTGTATTTCCATAACATCTTTTGTATTTTCATTTTTGCTATTAAAAAAGTTTATAATTAGTTTCGAAAGCAGATCCATTACAAAAATATCTAGTACATAGTTTTATGAACTTGACAAGGGATGTGAGTTGGTGGGGATGGGGATGGTGGTGTTTGGGGGAGGTATGTTCAGCCACTGAAAAGTATTGACACTGTTTCATGTCTTCTAGGTGAGATTTACGTCTGTGGAGGATTTGATGGTTACAGTAGACACACCAGTATGGAGCGGTACAACCCCGGGGATGATCACTGGACCATGCTCAGTGGGATGGCTGTGGGAAGGGAGGGGGCAGGGCTTGTAGTGGCTGGGGACAAGATCTACTGCATCGGAGGGTACGATGGAATTAATCTCCTCGACTCTGCTGAGCGATATTGTCCACTTACTGAACAGTGGGAAACCATAGCTCCAATGACAACTAGGAGATCAGGTACCTAACAGAATTTAATCAAATTTATAAAAAAATTATAATGTAAATCCTTGACAATTTCTTAAGAAGGCAATCTCATTCTTCAGTGTACTGTGGATTCTAAGATAGAAGTGAGGATTTTATCAATGCACTATTTCACAGGAAGCATTACTCACAATAGAGAATACTTGCTTTGTTTTTATATTGCTGTACTCTTCATCAACAATATACCTGCAGATCCATTTCTTGATTTGATAGCTATGATTTAATTAACCATATTAAGTACTTGACATGTAAAAAAGGAATATACTGTTCTTGAAACAAAGGAAATGTATGGTTTGACTTTAGGAGCTGGTGTGGCAGTGACCAATGACCTAATTTATGTGTGTGGTGGCTATGATGGCACAGATCACTTGGCCAGTGTGGAGTGTTTCAACATCCACACCCAACACTGGACCCACCTACAAAGTATGGTGGTACCGCGGTGCTATGTTGGGGCATGTGTACTCAGGGGGTACCTCTATGTGGTGGCTGGGTAAGTAGTTTGGGATTTTTAAGTATTGTTTGTAAAATATCTAAATATATGCATGTATAAAGATATACAGGAACCAGACAACAAGAGTCTTTAAATTTTCCATACAGGTATGATGGAAACACACTTTTAAACACCATAGAAAAGTTTGATCCCACAACAGGAAACTGGGAAATCCTGGAGAGTGCCATGTCGGCCCACCGATGTGATGCAGGGGTGACAGTGGTCAGAAGATAACAGTGAGGAGGACTAGGGATGACCTTCAGCAGGGCAAACAAGACAGGGATTGGTGTCTTCTGTAATATCACTTAGTTGTTGTCTGCCCCAATCATTCTACTGCATACTTGTAAAGCTTGTGTTTACAACAATCAAGACATGCTACTGTCCATTGATTCCAGTGAATAATGGAGTTTATGTCAGTTTTGATTGTAACCTGATTTTTTTCATTGCAAAGTTCAGCTTCTTCAAGTCGAGTGAAAACAATAACCCCAGGGTCAAGGGTCAGAGACAAGTGAATCATGTTGACTATAAAGGTTAGTTAGGATTCATTGCAGAGAAGATATTGTTGAAAGGTTATACAGAGACAGTGCAATATATATACATGTATTACATGTACTTATAATTGAGTAGATCTACATCATGGACTCTGTAGTTCTGTGCTCAGTGTATCTTGTTTTTATCAATGTTATACATGTATTTTAAATCCAGGTGCTGTGATATGGAAAGCTCTCTTTTGTTCATCATTTTTGATGTTACATGCTCTGATTTGACATAAAATGTTTTGCACTTCTAGCAGTATTGATATTATTTTTGTCCTACATAGAGAAATAACTTGGTCCAAAAGACCAAAACAGGTTGTCCTATTTTATCACCACAGGGCTACTGGAGATTGGACCTGCTTCAAAATTTTTACTTGGTCATTCATCCCTGAAATGTAGGTGATAGCCAGCATCCGAAACAAATCTGGTAGTGTGCATCCCGAAATGCATCAACCATGCAAGTTTGGTCACATCATAGGGCTAATAGTTACTTTTGAATAGACTTGCTCCTAAAACTATAATCTGGGGCCTGTTCAACAGAGTGAACGTTTGCGAGCGTTCACCGAAATTCCTTATTCCTTCAACAGAAATGTTGGCAAGCGCTCGAGAACGTTCGCTCTGTAGAACAGGCCTCTGGTCATTCATCCAGAAATATAGGTTAGTTCAAACATCCGAAGCAAGTTTGGCAGCGTGCATTCCAAGATGCAAGTTTGGTCACACCATAGGGCTAGTAATTAGTTTGGAATGGACCTCACCCTTACACTTTATCCGGGATGCCGGCACCAGGTTATAGCAAAAGGTCATCTCAACTTTGTAGAGGTGAACTAAAACTGATGTAGAAAGAACAATTCATGCCATTGCATCCTATTTTAATGCATCTCAGGTTATCGACACTGATTTATTTAAATATTGTGAAAACACGTGCGGATTTTCCGATAAAACCAATTAGAAGGTGGTTAGGTAATGTCTTATGTAATCATTTATAGAACCCATCCTTCACAGTTTATATATAGTGAGCTATAACTTGGAGTGTCTTATGTAATCATTTATAGAACCACTCCTTCACAGTTATTATATAGTGAACTATAACTTGGAGTGTCTCATAATAAAAAAGAAAGTGAAACTCCACTAATTGAACTGAGTTGAAAGTTTGTAGACTTCTTCTTAAGGGAAGTGTTCCTTTAAATTTTTATGTGCAACAGTGACCCTCTTGTGGACCAACAACAAAACGCCATGATTTCATCAAACCCACTTCTATATAAATTAAAGATACTAACATGACAAGTATAGAGTATCTGTTTCAGAAACTGTGTATCTACGCACCTTGGTTCTGAGACGACTATCTTATTTTACATTGCCTTATAAAACGTTTATCATTACTGATCTCATTACTGATCTCTTCAAGAGCCATGATATGCACAGACCTAACATTGTAACATACTAGAATTTTCTACCAGAGGACATCTGCACACTGATCTATATACAGAACGTATAATGGTATTTGTTTTAGAAAAAAATTAGGGATGTCAATTTTGTCAGTAATTCATATTCGAATATTCAATGAAAGTATTTGAATATTCGATAAAATAAATACAATCTGGTTTATTTTAAATATGCATCATCCTACTCTCATGAAAGGTTTGGCGTAGCCATTATAACTAAACTGTAGAATGAAGCATTGGAGCTTTCTCGTTGACATTTTTTTCTTTTTCTGTTTTGTTTGTTTCTTGGTTTATTTATTTGTTTTTCTTCTTTTCCATTCGTTCCTATTTTTGTTTTTGTACATCTTGCGAAGAATGGTTTTAATGACCCACATTATCCTCATTATTTCTTTATTATTTCCTTTTTAGAATATAGATGTATAATTTTTACTTGGAAAATCCTTTTTTAGATCAGGAAAAGGAATTTAAACGGGTGATTGCAATGTCCCCTCGTCTTCTCGTTTATCATTAGAATTCTACTGAATTAATCTCCTTCCGCGTAACAAGCATGCAGGCTCCAACGTGATGCACTCAATAATTTTATAATTTGTTTTCTTTATACCGTGTTCTTATTTTATAAACTCACATTGATTCGATTTACGCGACCACTTTAATTAACTTAATCAAAATTGCACGTTTCAGTGTTTTATGATTATTATTTTTTAATTACATTTTTGTTTGTTTGTAAGTACAGACACAAGCCATTATGCACGTAGACGTGTTAACTTCTATTTTGATCATTGTACTTTAATTAAACTTTGTTTAAACATCGTTTTAAAGTGACATTATCCATATACTATATACATGTGTAGATTTCGATTGTGAGAATTGCTTTCATTTTTCTTTTTCTTTATAGTCAATATTACGTTCATTTTGATGGATTTGATTATACGTGTACTTTAACCCTTAGATCGCTTTAAGGAAGAGAAATCTAAGTGATATCGTACTGGTCCAAAACTGACTGAGTGATAAGCACACAGCACATGCGTTATCCTTTTATAGTCATGCAAAGTTATAGTGATTTTAATACGAGGGTTGTCCCAAATTCCGCAGACAAGCGTCGTTTTGTAGTAACCCAGTGTCATAAATTAATGAAACTTTCAACATAACTAAAACTACTAACAACTAATATTTTTAGTGTAAAACATTGCGTAATGACACAGATTTATCCTATTTAAATGAAATAATTCAATGTCTGGTGTAAAGAGGCGGCGCAATCTCAAAATTTGCTATTAAAAATCGGTATATAAAATGTAAAATCTCGCAAAAAAGAAATTTCTTGTCAAAATTTCGTGGGATAAAAATTATAGTTTCTCAAATTACATAAATAGCTTTATTACATTTTCAACAGTGAAATACTGTGATTTGTTTACTGAATAAAAGTGATATTCTCTCACAGTGTGAAAGGATACCAAAATGATATTCTCTCACAGTGTGAAAGGATATCAAAGTAAGTAAAAGATAATTTCTGTCCTGTCATAAGATAGAGATAGTAACTAACCATCTTGATAGAGATAAAATTGCAAATTTCATCCCAAATATGTTGCTAAAATCCATGCTATGTGATGTTTTCAATCTCACAACTGGTAAGCTATGGCGTCTCAACCGCTCAACTATGACGTCAAGCCTATGGCACTGTGTTAAGAAAAGACAGAGACAAAGGGGAAATAAAAAAAAATGTAATAAACAGAAAATTCAATGTTTTGTAGATGAATATGGAATTTATTTCACTCGTGAGACAGAATTTTTTTTTATATTTTGACTCGTGCTTCGCACTCGTGAAAATATCAAAAAATCCTGTCCCACGAGTGAAATAAATTCCATATTCATCTTCAAAACATTGAATATCCTCTATATCTTTATTCCAATTTTAACGCATATGCCTTCATTAGTAAGAATTTTATAAGGTTCATTTGCACTGGTTAGACGCTTGACTGTTTTAAGAAAATGACGCCGCATTGACACAGGCGGCGCAATGAAATATGATAAAATAGATCGGAACTTTAATAGAGGTGCATAAGAAGAATGTTTGGAACACATAAATATATTCAAGTTCGTATTATTTGTATGAAATAAGCAGTTTTTCAAGGTATATATGGAAAACGAAGCAAGGAAAAAGATCAGCCGAAAGAAATAGACAAAGAAATCGTCGTCAAAGCTACACAGTGCAACTCCATTCGGAAAAACGGACAAAAAGTCCCTCAGAGATAAGGAGATTTTTATGAATTATTTATAGATGCATGCAATTTATACTTTTTTGGCGTATATTTTGATGTTAACTACACCATAACAATTATAATATTTCATAAATCTTTATGTTAAAGTAGAAAATATGATTCTGATAATTAATGCATTTTCCCCAAAAAATCGTACCGGTGATGTTTACGTATTTTTTGACGTCGAAGATTGCGCTGGGTGGTAGGACACGGATCATATTAACATTCTAATTAAACGTACTTTTTTTCAAGAAATGATGTTAAACTTTCGTAATCTATCAGCTAAACACACACTTTAAACACCCACAAAATTACATAAAGATACATTTATTTCTGCAATAGATATGAACTCAGTTTACGGAATTTTGGGATAACCCTCGAGGGTTGTCCCAAAATTCCGTAGACAGAGCTCATATCTTTAACAAAATTAAACGTATCTCTCTAAAATTTTTTGGGTGGATGAAGCGTGTTATTGGTTCGTAAATTACTAAGTTTTAACATGAATGCTTAAAACCAATTCGAGTTATTACAATTTCAGTGTTACCGTTCCTTAACACCCGGAGCAATCTCCGACGTAAAAAAAAAAATGCACTTAACATCACCAATTCTGATTGAAGTGGTTTCACTAATAAAAGAAATAAGTTTTAAATTTAACATAAACATCATAGAAATAAATTAAAAATATCTTAATTGCTATGATACGATTTGACATTAGAAAATACAAAATTTGCACATGCATATGTATCCAATGATAACGATTTTAAAAACCTCATGTCTCTAAGGGTTTTGATTTCTGTGTCTTCTCAAATGGAGTTGTACAACGTCACTTTGGCCACGATTCCGTGCCCTTTTCTTTGGGCGGTCTCTTATTTAGTTTCGCTTTTTCACGAACTTGGACAATTTTGATACACTAAGGACCGAAAGATATTTCCATGCGTAACCAAACATTTATGATTTCTGCGTTTCTTTAGGAGTGAATTAAAATTCAGAACATTTGATCACAGTCCAGTGTGCCGCCTGTGTCGACACAGGCGCCATTTTTCAACTGGTCAGATTTCAAATTGATGCATATAAAACGTTATAAAATTCGTATTAATCAAGGTATATACAATAGAATTGGAGGAAAGGTAGTTTACATTGCAATTTGAATAATATTAATTTCTATTTTCGAAATTCTGGGTATTAAATACTTTTTCTTAAAATTTTAAATATCACATACCGATTTTTAATTGCAATTTTTGGGTACTGCGCTGCCTTCTTACATAAGACACTGGAAAATTGTATTTAAATAGGGTTTAAATGTGTAATTTTTCAACTTTTGCCCATAATTGTATTAGCTATTATTAGTTTTATATATGTACAAACTTTCATTGATTTATGACACCGGGTTCCTACAAAACTACGCTTGTCTACGGAATTTTGGGACAACCCTCGTATTATTTATGTCATTTCTATTCAAAATCAGTCAAAAAATTAATATCAATCCATGCATCGATTGTTTGTTTGTGTTATGCATCCTTGAGGCTTGTAAGGAACAAACGAGCCGTCAAGCGTACAGGATTGCTCTGAGTAGTACAAGGACCAAAAAAAAAAAGAAAGAAAAAGAAAACTGTAATGTCTACCAGAAAATATCTTGCTCATTAGATCATACTTCTTGATCATGAAGACATGGATTCAATTAACCTTATCCGTTAATTTAAATTTCGTAGTTAGGGCAATCCCTCAAACAAAACCTGGTCAGAAAAAAGAAAGATTCAACATCAACAACGCTTCAGAATGAGTTTCTCAAGGCAAATGCCAATGACATCCTTTGTTGAAATATATACTTGATGTCGCAGACGAAATTGTTTACAATGGAAATCGTTGATAGCTTGAATAAAGAGCAGCTTGCTATTTGTTTAAGATGTTGAGTTTCATGACAATTTTGTTGGATATTACCATACTGATGACAAAGAGGCATTAACTAACTTCAGTGTCAAAAGGATATGCATTCTGATGCTTGAAATTTTCTTCTATCTGTGTATGCGATAGTGTCGTTACGGTAATTGCGGATGAATCTAAGTCAAATGCAATTCAAACTGCTACTAGTATCAAAGAAAATACAAAGCTTATCAAATTTTCACCTCGTAAAAATGCCATTTTAGCAAAAACTTAAAGTGCATATAATAATGAACGTATTAGCTTTCCATGCTTATGGGTCTTCTGTCCTACTCGTTGGACATGCATTGAGAGTAGAAGCTCTACACAACATTATTGGAAATTGTGAGCTCCTACAAGAGATATGGAATGAAGCATGGAATGAAGCATTAGAATACAAGTATTCTAGATGAGATGAGAAGGAAATTTAGGGATGTGGCTCTTTACATGCAGGCATTGACTTTCTCTTTGGTTCCCTTTTCATGGAAACAATTTTGAGAAACTGTGATAACATGAACAAAGCTGTTGTCACTGCTTCTGAAGGTAAAAATGTCAGTTCTGACAGTACAGACTATGCAAAAGACGACAAATGAGGAGCAGGTTGCATGTTTTTTTTTTCTGGCACAAGGTTGAGAAGAAAAAGCAAAGAACTGATAGTAAATGAAACTGCGTTTTTTTAAAACAAAGATTCCCAGTAGTGTCATCCAGCAACAGCACAGCTAAATTATCGGAAACATTATTGTGGGGTCATGGACCTTGCAGTAAATTATATTTAATACCGGTAGGACCACCCAGGTTTTGGTCTCCATAACAACCAGAACCTTTAAAAGAAAGCATTTCAAGTCGTCAGGATTCTAACGAATGATTTTTTTGTGTGTAATTTCTTCATAACAAATAATAAATAGAGGGTTTTTTGAAAGTCAGCTCCAGAATTTGAAAACAGACCTTAAATTCCCTCCAGGGTAGGGATCACTTAATGTTTTTGAGAACTTTGTGGTAGAGGGGAATACATAATTAGGCTATATTTAGCGTTTAATCTGACGCATGCCTGCTACTAATGCTGTTCATGAGATTTCCGTCAATAACCAGCGAAAAGTGAAATCTAACCTAAATCGAGAATGCCCCCTGAAAGAATGAACAATCTTATGATCTTGCACACGTATACAAGGAGGAAACTGGAAAATGAAAGTTTTTGTGGCTATTGGAAATGAATTAGTGCAGACCAAAGAATATAGAAAATTCCTCTGTGATCACATTTCAAATGAAGGCTAAATAATAACTCGGTCTCCAAATAGGGGGTCAAATATTTACATGGAATGGTAGGCAAAATCGCCTCCTCTGGTAGAGATGGTCCTTGGTAAGATCTTGATATTCAAACATCAACAGGAACAATATTTTCTGGTTCCAGCAGAAAATGCTTCTAATAATATCGTCTTTGTTTGTAAGGCACATTATTACAACTGTATTGTAGAACTTCTATATCTGGAAATCCTTAGTCGCAGCTCACTTTCCTAGGATGAAAGTTTTCAAAATCACATTTCAGTATTCAAATAATTTTAACATTACAGTTAACCAATGTGAGTTCGATCTACCCTATTTACACTGAATTCCTAAGCGTCATAAAAATCCTTACAAAGATGCAATGACGGGTTTAGCAAATGCTCTACCAATCCCGTATCTTTACTCTTTGAAATAAAATAAAAGCTGTAAAGGAGGAAACTCCCGAAATACTGTGCTTCAGCATATTCTAGAATTGGTATAAATCAGACGTGCATTCTCAAACACCCCAAAGAACTTTAAGAAAATATAAAATCTTTTTTTTTTCAAAATTCAGTAACATCAAAACGTAGGACTTTTCTACACTTTATACAGCCATTCCTCACGATATATTAAAAAAAATAGCCTTTTTGATATCATAGACAACTACTTCCTCAATACAAATGGGACTCGAAAATTTTCATATCTTGTGATCGGTCATATCCAACAAAATTAATTTGTTAAAAATCACTCTGATTCTACACACAAGTACTCTGAAATTGATATTATTGGTCCTTGGAGACGAGGTCTTCCAACAAACTATTGGAATTCCCATTGGAACTAATTGTGCATCTTTATCAGCCGACATGTTTTCATATTCCTATAAAGCAAAATTTATTCAAAAACTTCTGTGTGAGAAAAAAGAAACACTTGCTGTGGCTTTCAACTCGACATTATTAACTAACAATAGCTACTCTCATTTGTATGTCGACTTGATATATCCTAGTTAACTCAAAATAAAAGACACCACAGTGTCAGTCAAATCTGTTTCATATTTGGAAGTTTTATGGACTATATATGATAAGGGCCAACTAACAAGTAAATTGTATGACTCGCGGGATGACTTCAGTTTTTTCATCGTCAGCTTTCCTTATTTATGTAGTAATATTCCGCTATCACCTGCATATGGTGTTAACGTCTCTCTACTTATTCAATACTCAAAAGCATGCTTCGAGTACGATCAATTCTTAAACCAAGACAGGCTACAGACAGATAAGTTGATGTTACAGAGATTTAAACAAACCTGTTTAAAGTCAACATTTCGTAAATTCAATGGTCGTTATAATGACCTTGTTATCAAAAATAACCTATCAATGGGTCGTATTTTGGCTGACGTGTTTCATACCAATTGTCAGGCCTTTGTTTTAATTCTAAATTTGAATACGCAATATTCCGTCTATTTTACTTGATCAATACATAGGGCTCATGGCGACAGGGGATGCTTACTCCTCCCAGGCACCTGGTCCGACTTAATTCTGGAATTTCCGGGGGTCTGTGTTTTATGCCCTGTTCACAGATTTGTATTGTTTGTAGATTTTGTTCAGATCGACCAATGTTCCTTACCTTAACTTTTTTTTCATTTTACAGGAAAAAAAGGATTTTTAACAAAAAGATTTCTCATGAACATTCCACCATGATGATTACTTTTATATTGATATGAAAACACCCCAATATGATGCATTTTCTTTTTTACAAACCATGGCTTGGTGTAAAAACCTTTTTTTTTTCAAACTTTAAATTTTATATGGAAATATATAGATTCTTTTAAAAAATAGATTTCTGAGAGTACTTTGTTTTGATCCTGTTTGTTAAATCATTCTGGACACAAAGTTAGGGTGTAGAAAAAATGGGGAAGAGACAAATTTTATAAAATACAAGTATATGTATTTAGGGGAGAAAATCTTGAAAAAATATTCTCCAGAAGATATTCAAAATTCAAAAAAAAAAAAAGGCAATAAATAATTAAATAAAAATAAAAAATAAAAAGATGACGACACAGAACGTCACGGAGCACCTATCATTAATAAAATCTGCAGCTGCACTCGGAAAAACACCAGAAAAAAGTCTGACAGTATTGAAGGATGCAGGAAATTTGTCAGAAGGGAGACGTGCATTTGTTTGTAAATGGCAGGCGGTTTGGGGGTGGTAGAAACTCTATGTCAGAAGATGGACGGTCTGTGAGGATACGGATAATCAGAAATAAAAATCTGATCAAAAGAGCTAGTAACAAATGGAAAGAGAGGGTTCTTCACTGTTGCAGACCTTGCGAAAGCGGCGTTAAAAAAAAAATAAAACACTGACAAACAAACTCATGCGTTAGCAAACTAAATGCCAAGTGCTAATGAAACATTTCTGATGATATGGTATGGCGTAAGACTGTGCGTGAAATGAATAGGGAGAGTATTTTTGAGAAACTCATGACGTTATGATTTTGACGTTACAATCATGAATGCTTTTAAGTGTGCTCGTGTTCATTGAAGAATTAAGTAACATGAGTTAAATTAAATCACATGGAATGGAAGTTCACTTATCAAAAATGAAAATAAACATTCTTACATATAATAATGTGCTGATCTTGAATAATACCGGTACAACGAAAAATGACATTATCCGCAAACCTTTCGAACAACCCTCGTATTTAACGAATTAAAGAAGTCGACCTTTTGTTTGCCTCTGTGCCTAGTTAGGATGTTTAAATCCCCTACATGTATATAAAGTTTTAACTCCTAGATTAAAATTTTTAATTAAATCCGCACTTACCCCCCTGGTCAGGTGTATTTAAATTAGGATATGGAATTATTTTCTTCTCCTTGGAATGTATTATCACATTCGTACAAAATATTGTCTCGATTTTTAGGTCACCTGAGTCACTCAGGTGACCTATTGCTATCTGTTTTCGTCTGTCGTCGTTCGTCGTGCGTCGTTCGTCGTCAATCGGTCGCAAACCTTTGAACATTTTTAGCTTCTTCTCTGGAACCACTGAACCAATTTCAACCAATTTCGGCATAAAGCATCTATGGATGAAGTTGAGTAAAAATTATGAAATTCATGGCCCCTGCCCCCCTGGGGCCTGAGGACTGGGGGGGGGGCTTAAACCATCAAAATTAATGCGATCTTTAAAAATCTTCTTTACTCCTGGACATCAAGTCAAACTGTTGGTATGATTGTAATAAGCATTGAGCCCTCTACCAAAATTGTGAACTTCATGGCCCAAGAGTCAGGGATTCTGGCGCTAGGGCGGGGCTCTAATGATTATATAGTGAAAATGCATTAATTCTTTGAAAATCTTCTCCTCTGCTCCTGGGTAATAAGCCAATGAACTAAGTACAAAATTATGATCAGGAAGAGTGCCTCTTCCAAAATTGTGAATTTCATGGCCCCTGGGGCAGGGCTTCTCAATCTGGTGTTAGGGTGGGGGCTCTAATGATTCTATGGGGAAAAAGCATTAATTCTTTGAAAATCTTTTCCTCTGCTCCTGGGCATTAAACAAACTAACTAAGTACATAGTGATCGTGAAGAAGAGTGTCTCTTCCAAAATTGGGAATTTCATGGAGGTGGGGTGGGGGTGGGGGGCTTTTTTAATTATATACTGAAAATAAATTAATTCTTTGAAAATCTTCTCTTCTGTCCCTTGGTATTAATTAAACAAACTAAATACATAGATATGATGAGAAAAGGTGCCTCTTCCAAAATTGTGAATTTCATTGCCCCTGGGTCAGGGGTTCTTGCGCTTGGGTGGAGCTCTATTGATAAATTAACAAAAGTGCATCAATGACATATATGGAGATAACGAAGAGTATTCAAGCTCAAAAGTCCATTAAACAATACAAAATAAAAGCAGAGCAAACACGGACCTCCAAAACGTCAGAGGTGGGATCAGGTGCCATGGAAGAGTGAGCATCCCCTGCCGACCGGTCACACCCGCCGTGTGCTCCTTGTCATGATCGAGATATAACGGAAAAATCCGTCGGCAATTCAGTGTGTAAATAATGGCCTAATAATTGGTATGAAAAACGTCAGTCAGCATTTGACTCAATGATAAATTGTATTTGTATATCGACCATAGAACTTACGAAATGATGAACTAAAACGAGACTGCTGATATTCTTGTTTCATAAACTTGTTTGTCAACAATTTACCTCGTTTTAGAAATTGTACATACGTAGAGCATGCTCTTGCGTATCGAATCAACTGAGAGATATAAACCCCGTATGCAGGTGATGAAGGTACATGTATATTGCTGCATAAGTAAGGGAAGTTGACGATTGAAAAGTTAAAGTCATCACGTTTATCATAAAGCTTGGTTGTTAGATTATAATTAACGTCTTTTTCAAGTAAAATATACAAATATGAAACAGATGTGTCAGACTCCGTGGTATCTTTTATCTCAAGCTCACCGGGATATATCGTATCGACATAAGAATGGAAATAACCATTGTTAATTGACAATACGTCGTCGATATATCTAAATGTCGACTTTAAGGCCACAGCAAGTGTTTTCTTCTTTTCACGTATAAGATTTTGGACAAATTTTTCTTCATATGAATACAAAAAAGGTCTGCTAATAACGGGGCGCAATTGGTACCCATGGGAATTCCAATAGATTGTTGGAAGACCTGGTCTCCAAAAACCAAATAGATATTGTCAATCAGAAACTCAAACATCTTTTTAATATCAACTTCAGAGTACTTGTGTGTTTTGCCCTCTTCAGTGTGTATATGCTATTTCAAATGCAAACAATTTCAACCTTTGTGAGATTGTTGCAAATTTTGGAGATTTTACATTAAGTATACTATAATGTTAGATGAAATATCAACAAAAAAAATTGTTATAATTGAGATTTAATTTTTCATCTTCATGTTTGTAGCGGCCGTCACGGTAGCTCAGCCGGTAGAGCGCTCGCTCCGTGATCGGAAGGTCGTGTGTTCGAATCACGGCCGCGGCTGACCTAAGTCGATAAAAGAAAAAGGTAGCAACTCTTCTTTCGCCAAGCGAAAAGTGACTTTGAAGTGAAAGTTGCGGGTCCTTCGGACGAGACCTGAAAAACCGAGGCCCCGTGTCACGGTAGGCGTTTGCATGATAAAGAACCCTCACTCCTTAATGGCCCTGAGTGCCGAGTAAAGGTCTAAATTTGAAGCCATTCTCCGGTATATGGTGACGTATCTATATGAGTGAAAACATACAATCAATAAATCATGTTTGTAGCACTATAGGCATTTCGCTCGCCTACTTCGCCCATCTTCTTTTTTTCTCCTGGCTCCCCCCCCCCCCCTTTTAAAAACGGTGCTACGTCCCTGTAATAGCATCAGTAGCTGGATTTGAGTAGGCGGAGACAAACATATACTTTATGTCACCTCCTTGAAAACCATCGACAACCTCACTTGCGTCTCGGTTGGCAATGGTTTTCTTGGAGTGAAGGTTTTCAATCTTACCCTCAACTACATACGATAAGATTTATTGATAATAATTTGGGGTCCCTCAGGGCATACAAGTAAAGAATAATACGCATAAGAAGAAATTCAAAATTGATAGCAGCAACATGTCGATATTAAAAGAAAAGAAACTAACTAAAGAAGATTATGATGATTATAGCAGTTGGGGATTACCTATAATAAATGCTTAAAATTTATTTGGTTCTTTTTAACATTATATAATTCACTATTTCTTATTTTAAAAATATTGATTCAAAAAATCACTCAGCTTGATAAGCAACATATCATTCTCATTAGACATAATCCAGAAAAAAAATTCTTTATTTGTTAAACTATAAAAAAAAAAAAAAATATTTTTAGCAATATTCTAAAAAAAAAAAATCATGTCTATCATGTTTATATAATGGAGATTCAATCAGTGAGTGAATCTCATCTTCCACACAATTCATGTCACACATTCTACAAATTCTTTCATTTCTTGCAAGGATGGTTTGCTGTCCTTCCGTGTTTACGCTTTTTTTTTTCTCCATATCTTCCACTTTCAACTCTGAAATTATATGCACTTATTCTAAATTTACATATAATTTTTCTTTGTTCATTTTTTTAAATAAATACTTCTCAATTCAAAACTTCTTTTTACATAGAAATATGTTGTGAGTTTTCCGGACAGATAACCCTGTTCTCTTTTTATAAACCAGTATTGAAGCAGTATTTATACAACTGCACATGTCATGGTGTTTATGTCTCCCAACTCATTCGATTGGTAGTCTAAGAGCATGTTCTGAGTACATGCATGTACGATCGATCTTATCTAACAGAGGCGGGTTATTGACAAATAATTTAATGTTAAAGGGATTTCAACAAACTCGTTTCAAATCAGCATTTCAAAAATGTTATGGTCGTTATAATGAACTTGTTTGCAAATACAACCTATCATTAGGTAGTATTTTGACTGACATACAATGCATTCCATACCAATTGTTATGCCATTATTTTTTTTACTTGTTTGACTACGGAATATTCCGTCCACCTTAGCAATGCATAGGGCTCAGGCGGTGTGACTCATCGAGAGGGAATACTTACTCCTCCTAGGCACCTGATCCTACCTCTGGAATTTCCAGGGGTCCGTGTTTTATGCCCAAAGGCGAAGAAATACGTATACTCTGTGTAGAAGACTAACATTAGACGCGGACACACGCACATACGTTTGACTAATAGTGACTTACATATATCTATATCTCGCATCAGAAAAATATCTTGTACATTTTCAATTCACTTGGTGGAGAGAAATGTAATCTTAACAACTTGATAATAAGCTATGGGCATACATTTTACAGAGTTAAGTTTAATGTATATGCATATTTAGGCTTAAATATTCCTCATCTCTTTGTTATTAACATCCGAAGTCAAAACTATCGGTAAGAATGTCCTTTAAGAAGGGCAAAGCATGTAAATATCAATATTTTCCGTGCATGCATTTTGGGGGTTGGTGGGTTGGTTGGGTGGGTTGGTAGGGTTAATTGCAACATTTTTTTTTAAATAAGGGAATGACCATTCGCTTCTGAGGAGATGAGCTGGCAGGTTTTGAAAATAAATAATCTGTCCTTGAAAACGTTGAAAATAACTGGGAAGGAGGAAATAAATACTAGTAATCTGACCTTGACTGGTGCCCCCCCCCCCCCCCCGGCCGAGACAAATTTGGGCAGATTTCTTTTTTTTTTTTCCCTACTCAATTTTCTCCAGGGAGAAAAAAAAAAGCATAATCTGTCTCTGGTTTTCTTCTCGAAAATAAATAAATTTGTCCTGCCAGTACATGTTTATAAATAATCTGACTCGACAAAAGGACATGGGCGAAAAAGGCGATCTAAATGCTTATAGTGCGACAAACATGATATGAAAAATAAATCTCAATTATAAAAAAAAAATTCTTTGATATTTCATCTACGCGCGTAAAATTAAAGTATACTTTATATGTAAAATCTTTACAATTTGTAAAAATCTCAAAAAGATTGATATAATTATTTGCCTATGAAATAGCATACACATATTAAAGAGGGCAAAAGGAGTCATTTTCTCATACTATAACACAATCTTTTGACATGAGTATGTCTTTGCTCCATATTTTTAAAAGTTTATCCTCAAAGTTTGCGTAAAAATATACCTTTTTTTGGCTAAAAAAAAAAACATGGAGCAAAGACCCACTATACCTTAAAAATACACTTTTATGACATAACATTAGCATCTCTCCGAGAAATACTTGAAGTCCATTAATTTAGTCAAGAGTCGTATCACAAACGTGATTTAAATACCACCATTCATCGGGATCTGTGTAGTGTAGCGGTTACGTAGCGTGTCAGTCTCAGGGAAAATGATACTCAGGATATTTTATTGCTAGGGTTCGAACCCACAAATACCACATTCTTTTAATAACATAGTAATTTTTGCCGAGAAAATTTTCCTCAGAAAAGTTTTGTGTTTCATAATTTCTTAACTTTCAAATATGAGAACTTTAAATACTAAATTCACAAACTGAATGTTTTTTTTTATATATATCTGAAGCTATAGACTTTCTGCACGCCTTGTTCACTCATCTTCTTTGTCAGCCCCCCCCCCCCCCTCTCCAAGTCGAATGGTTGTCCACTATAATCAACTTTTCAATACTCTGCAGTCAGCCTCATATAACGTATTTGAATGTTCAACAATTTAAGTTTCAAACTGACTGAATTTTAAGTCATAATTTTTTGGAAGGAAGGGGAAAATATTCTTTATTTTGCCACGTACAATCATCGTTATCTCGCTCTATACATACATGTATATTAAACTTAGGACTGATCTCGTGTCGCTGCACGCGTGGATCTAGAAACTCAAGTTCAAAGTAAGAACTGGGTAGGCATGCACCTATTATAATTAATCTAGACTATTTAATAAAAGGTGGTGTCTTTTTGTGTATAGAAGTGGGGGTCGGTTGATACCTCCTTTTGAATGCACACTCTTCTTACTGCTTTTCCCAAGGGGCGGGGCGTTCGCGTACTGAGACACTCCCATTTCGTCCAAAGAGAAGCTCCGCATCCCCCTAATTTAAAAGTATTTCTTATTTAAGTCCTATAAAGTTGAAATAATGTCATATTTTTATTTTTGTGTAACTAATCAAAGACATTTACTTGGGTTTACTCAAAGTGACAAATGATGCAAGTTTCACCTTGAAACAAGCTAGACAGGTATAAAAAGATATATTTTTATTCCCCTGTCATTTCAAAGTCTGGCTCAGTCGAGATAGGTTAATGTACGTATCTTTTCATCCAACACTCCATGTAGATCCACCTATAAACACACGCAGATTCCTTTGAATAACTGAGACGCATTTTAAAATATAAAAAATAAAAACCGTCGAGATCGGAAAAAAACACGTGTTACACATGTGTTGTGGCTGGCCGCGTGACTTTAAACCTGACAGGTGACGTCACAGTTTACAATGTTCGACACGTGAGGAATAGCATGAATGTGGATGCCAGGCTTGTAACACGTTTCAATTTTCATGGAGGACGGTTGACTATTAAAATTCGTGTTTTTGTAAATATTTCTTAGAAATGGCAGATTAAACAAGAATGGAGACTTGCGTAGAAGACCAGACGGCAAAGAGGATAAAACTCGAAGTTAATGACAGGTAAGGAATTTTAAAACCGGAAACGGAGCAGTTTTGCGCCGTTGTATGTTTACAAATTCCTATTAGCCAAAAAAATTGTGCATTTTTAAACAGGAAAGTAATTTTATTTTCACAAAAAAAATTTCGGTATGAAAGCGCATGAACATGTGTATGTATTGAACCGTACTGTGCCCCAATTTAGGTCAAGATCTATAAATAGACCAGTTTCGCACGTGTCGATACACATGGCAAGTGTATTTGTTGACATTATGATACTGCGATGGAGATTGAAGTTGAAAAAGGGGGGTGTGGGTTAGAACACAATTTAAATAGAAATAGTAATGCAAATGATAATTATTTTTAGTTTATATGAATGTGCCTATTGTTATTCTTTCGGCATAAATAATTAATTTGCATGCTTTTTTTTCTGTGACGTGTGTGTAAAATGCATGCAGGTTAACATGTGTTAGTGTATTCTGACTGTATGGATTTTGCATGCGGCACAGTTTGATGCAAAAAAGTGTTCATTCGAGATTCCACCGACTCTTAACCCCTACGCCCCCCCCCCCCCCATATTTATTAAACTTCAAAAAATATAATTAAGAAAGAGGAAAAGGAAAGGAATCAAATGGGTTTTTTTAAACAAAAATTAAAAGTTGTACCAACTCCGTCCATGTTAAGGAATCTTATTATGACAGCAATGCTTTGCATGTTTGTTAATGAAAGGGAAATGCTTATCAGCCAGATTTTATAACTGTCTTTCAAAAAAGGGGGCAATATTAATTCAATGCTTAATTTCTCCCCTAATGGACCCAAAAATCTATTAGGGATACTCTGCATCATGGATGGAGTGAACATGCAGCACTGAGCACTCTTCAAACAAACCCAAGGGGGGGGGGATCATTTGCTTCAGTTTGTACCACCCCTATCACACTTTGGAAATTGTAGTGAAATAAGTATGTGCCTTAATTTTGTCAGATATTGAAGATATATACCCTCATCAGTTCCATCCCCTCAATCAGGTTGGGCCAATGGCCCTACTATTCATAAAATGAATGGGCCATTTTGAAATTTAAGGGGCCAAGAAGAAATATGTTAAAATTCTAAAATATATCATAGTATATGATGCTGTGATAATGCATATATCTTTGACAACAAAATTTAAGAAATTAAAAAATAAATGTCATTAGAATTGACAATTAAGGACATTGGCAAGTCAGGGTTTTCCGGAGAAAAAAGGTTTAATACATGGGTTTTTTCGCTTATAAAATAGTGATTGAGAGTGATCTCCCGTGTAGAATTCTCTAAGCAGTGAAAACCAATATAGCGTATGTTACAGAGGTAAACATAAGCACGTGTACCTCCTTCAACGGGTAGAATCATCTATACAGCAAGAAAGAAAAGCTGTAATGGCTTTGTTGTACATTGTATTCAGGGACAAAGAGCCAACAGGTCATTATTTACCATAGTTATGCTCAGTTTGCTGGAAAGGGCAAAGATGTGACATATGCTGAAAGGTAGGTCGACCATGCCGACTGAGAACAGTTCTTAGGTCATGTGAAGGAATCGGCATTTAGTAACTACGAATAAAAGTCAAAAATAAATCCATGACAATATTTTTATGACAATGAGTTTCAATTCAGTCAATTACATGATAAAACAATCAACCAGTCTCTTGACCAATTTTAGCTGTTAAGGGACGCAACTCCAAAATAATGATCGGTGCCGATATACCCATGTCTTGTTTCTAAATATACATTTTTAGCCAAAATATCTAGAAGTCATAGGAAATGAAGATACAATAATGTATATAATACAAAAGCTGTATGAAATAAATGGATTTTGAAGAAATATTATGGTGAAAAATTATGTAGGTCCCTTTTATCAACATTTTACATAGGAAATGCATTAAGAATTGTGAAAACACTAATTTGACAAAATCTAAAAAAGAATGATGGATTGGTAGGTAAAACGATCCAGAATATAACCTGTTTAGTACATTTAAACCTACTCAAAAGTTCTTGAAAAATTCTATACAATAACCAGGAACCTTGCCAATGTCCTTAAATCATATGACATTGACTAGTAGATGTGATTGTTCTGTTTCTAAGAACTTCATAAATCATTTGTCATCTAATACAGCAAGTGTTAAAAAATATTTATTTAAACCGAATGCCCCATTTTTTTTAAATGTATAAATTGCCAATATAGAGATAAAGGGACAGACCAAGATAAGTAAACTGTTGATATTGTATTTGAGAGTAAGGTAATATTTTCCATATATGGCCACATTTTGTGGGCATGTCGCATGGCACAGCATACCATCATTGCACTGCACCACTTTTCGGAAGTATACACATGGCGCATGGGGCGGCCACTTCCCAGGCAGAGTAGGGTTCTGAAATCCAGGGTTGCTGAGAAGAGGTTAGGCTCTTTAGTTTTTGTACATATAGTTTTTCTTCACTTTCAGTATTTGCTAGGGGTGCAGCGATACACTAACCTCACGATACGATACGTATCACGGTATTCAGTTCACGATACGATACGTATCACGATACATGACAAGGTTAAAAAGTCTTTCAAGTTTGTCATCATATTTTTTAAAACTTGACAGGGTTATATAAAATGTTCATATTTTTTAATGATAATTAAAAAAAATTTTTTTTAACTTGAATTGGATTGTTATGTTGATCTTTCAGTTTTGACAATATTCTAAACCAATGATGAACATTTACCATGTTTACAGGGAACTACGGGGACCTTTCCTAATAATCTTCCTTTTAAATTGGAATGAAAATGGAATACATTCATTCTTTTATTCCTTTTATTTACGTAGAAAACCACTTGTCATATTTCTTGTGTTAACATGTTTTAGTCAACAAGACAGTGAATTTCCATCGAAATACACACCTGATGAAATATCGTGTATTACCAAAGAATACGTTTAGATCTAAAGAGTTTATCATTTGTCTTAATATCTATAACTTATAATCACATTAAGTCCATCTCCGTGTTAAATCTGAGGTCTGTAAGATGCTGGAGATGAGTTCAACTTCCGGTAATGCGTTATCGGCGACCACACGTTTTGCAGGGAAGCCATTTTGAAATTGTAAAAAAGGAAACAAAACGGACAATTCGGATAATTCTGGACCGATTGAATCGAACCGCGATATCAGTTTAGCGTATCGTGAATTGAACCGTGGAAAAATATACCGCGATATACCGTCAAACGGTTTATCGTTGCACCCTTAGTATTTGCTGCATGCATATATTTTTCCCATCTTCATTGAAACGTCGATCTAATATGCTTCTTCCAGGTAGATAATCTGTGACTGACTCAAAATGTATTCCTTCTTAAAATCTTTATTATAAATTTGAACATAAACTTTTAATTTACAATTGTAGAATTTAAGAATATTGTAAAAAGGATTTAAAGTACATTCAACATTTACAAAATTCCAACTAAGTTACAAGTACATGTATAATCTCCGTTAGAATCGTGCTTTATGTCTCTGTTCTTGTTACTTGTATTCTGGCAGTGATAATGTCTCAGATACTGCCATTTATTAAATAAGATTACAGTAACTTAATGTGTCACTTTGATATTTATGACATGTTTTAATAATGGAATATTTGCAGAATGATAACTTTTTTAAAAATTAGGTCAAACTTAAAGGTCAAGGTCATGGAGTCAAATATCATAGCACATTTAGAAACTTCTTGTCACAGGTAGATGCACTAATCAAATATGAATGCCCTTTCTTCTCTCATTAACAAGTTATCACAAACATTAAAATTGTTGAAAATTAGGTTAAACTTCAACTGTTCAAGGTCATGGGGTCAAATATTATAACATGTTTGAAAAATGTCTTGTCACAGATAATGCACATGTCAAATACAAATGCATCATCTTCTCTGTTTCAGAAGTTATACAGTACCCGCATCGTTATTCTTTACAATTCTATCGTGTCCTATCGTGCGTTTATCCTATCGTATCGTGCGTGTATCCTGTCGTATCGTGTGTGTATCCTATCGTATCCTATCGTATCGTGTTTTCCGTTTATCAGGTTTTGCGTTTTCTATCGTGTTTTCCGTTTATCAGGTTTTGCGTTTATCGTGAAGATCGTTTATCAGGTTCTATCGTGTATCGTGTTTTGCGTTTATCGTGTGCATTCGGAAACCCTCGCTTTTTATCTTTACCTTGAAAAGAAACACCCGAGATATCTCGAGTTCATCTTTCGTTTTGTTAATTTATTTAGGATTAATCTAACTGTTGAACAAAAAGAGAAATTAATACTCTAACTCTGGTATATTTTTAAAAGAAAATAAATAAATAAATTAAATAGATTAATTAATTAATTAATTAATAAACAAGTACCGTCACCAAGCAGAGAGCACAAATCGAAAGTCAAATTCTATTTTTGTACATGAAATAATCGATTTACTATTTTAGTCATTTGTTATTTTTTTTTATTTGTCGATATGTGAGAAATATTTTTGTCAAAAATAGAAATATTATCATCCCTTTACACAGTTAGAGTCACAAAAGCGAGACCTTTATTAACTTTGTTTTGATAATTATAGAAACATAAAACATTAGGTATGTGTGCAAAAAATAAATTATGAATAAACAAATATCAGTATCTTTATTAAGGCTATCCTTTTTATCAATAACGGAAACATAAATGTTGTCTATGCGCGCAAGTTTTGTTGTTCCTTTGTATTATTATTTTTCTCTGATAAGTATATATTATAATATAGATGTTTGTCATTCATATTTAACTACTGCATTTAGAAGAAGTAAAAAATAAATAAATAAATAAACAAAACCACACAAATTTTTATTATACATCTTACCTACTTCAGCGCGGAGATGAAGTAATATACCGTAACTTAGTGACAGGTGGAAGCGCTACCGTGACAAGAGAACTGACACCTACCTGCCTAATCAGTACACTGTCTTCTTGTCAAGTCAAGACACCCCCCCCCCCTTTCCCCTACATGACCGGCCCGTGTGTATTCAACGTAGACATACCTGAACTCTAACTCTCACCTGGTGTCAAGTATTTACCTTGAACCCTACTGGGTTTCAATGAAATGCATCTACTTATTTTCTGGATATTGTTCATAATTTTTATGAACAACACTTAATTAACAATTAAAGATTTTATACTAAGAAAATTGGTAAATGTACACTTCCGTTACATCTTAAAAATTGAATAATTGAATCAAATAAAATATAGGCGAGGTTTGTCCTCCAAACTCCGTTGATTTAGTTCATTTGTATATTTTTATGTAATTTTTATAGGTTTACAGTCATAAACATGATTGGTGTGATCAAATAAAAAAAAATGCACTTGCGGTACTTCTGGATCTTAGGGTTTTCTGTGTTGTCTGTCGTTGTTACATGTAAAGGCGTCTCAAAGATACATGAAAAAAAATCACCCGATTATGCGGTGATACACAAGACTGGTAAATACCTTGTATTTAATTTTATTTGTGTTTATCGATTGCATATAATACGTGACTATATTTGAAGAATTCAATATTTATTTTTATTCTATTTTATTTTTATTTATTTATTTTTTTTTAATTTTTTTTTGCCTTTCTGAATCGGATTTTTTTTTGGGGGGGGGGGGTTATGGACCCCCCCCCCCCCCGCTTCCCCGCTGACTGTGCCTCAAATGGGGTTAAGAATTTCATAATGTACAAAGTTTTGTCTAATTTTGACGATGTCGTCCTATATAAGATAAGTTTTGTAACAATTATTACAAAGTCTAATAGCAATAATTGACAATTATTCAATCCGAAAATACACTTGTCAAATTGTGGAAATTGATTTATTATTTATTTTTTTGTGTTTGTTCTAATATGTTGTAAACAAGTGTACGTAATCATTCAATGTTATTTAATACAAAGTTTAAGTACCCAATAAATATATTCATATACATTGTAAGCTTAGTTTACACGTATCTATAGTAGATACAAATTCTGTTATTGTAAATGCTTTTAACACAGGCACGCTAAGAAAGCAATATCATTTCTTTGGAGGCGGCCGGGGGGAAGGGGGTGGGGTCTAAAAAGAAATGTTTGAAAAGCAAACAAAAATGGCTAAAGACATTATTATTGTCGATGGGCAATATTATATAAGCATTATATTACTACTGTATACTACACATGCTGGTACACTGTAACATTTTTTTTTATTTATACGACTGCATGCTCTATTCTAGCTTAATCTTACAGGCCTATAAAAATACCAAAATAAATACAAAAGAATGGAAATGCGATATTTTTTCGGCTAATAGATGATGACAGATCTAGTGACGTTTATTAATTTTATGAAATTCGATTTTTTTCGCAAGTCTCCTTCCTCATATATACATATACAATGTATGTAATTGGAATGTACTTGGAATATGTAAATAATTTCTAAGTGCATGGGATATGTGTGACATATATATTTGTATATGGGAAAGATTAATTATTCACAGTCCAGTGCACGGTCTGTCTCAATGCAACTAGCAATTTCAGCAATTTTAAAACGTAAAAAAAATAATTAATTTATATAAAATATAAATCAAATTCGTAAAAACTTGGAGGAGAAAGCATTAACCTTAAAATAATTATAACAATAATTTTTCAACCCCCCCCCCCCCCCTAAATTATGACTAGTAAGATTATGACTTTGGTAAGATTTGAATTATTAAATACAAACTATTATTTGATTTTGGATATTTCGCAGACTTCTAGCAAAAGATATTGAATCCAAATATTTCATTTTTTCTTTTACATGTTTTTCCGTAAAAATAATCAATGTTTGTCATGAATTTCATAAGGTTTTATTTGTGAAAATAATGAATAATAATATATTTATAGCGTTTCGTGAATTTATTGCACTTGGGTGTAAAACTTCGCTTATCTACGGACTCAAATTTCAAATTTAATGATTCGAAGGAATATCGACATTTGTATAATTACACAAAAAAATCGCCTAATTTCCATCATAGAGTGGAATTATTCTTAAAATAATTACAGTTTCAATTTGATGACGATCAATTTTATTGACAAAAAGACCATATCTTTTACAAAGCATAATTACTTCAAATGTTTTATCATGATAAATTTAAAATGTTTTATCATTTCGATTTGCTGCTTTGTAAGTAATTAAAATTATCATACTATAGTATATCAAAAAGAAAACTTTTCGTCTTGTCAAAAAAACGTTTCGCATTTTGAAACAATCTTATCAGGTTTTGCGTTTATCCTATCGTGAAGATCGTTTATCAGGTCTATCGTGTTTTGCGTTTATCGTATTTTGCGTTTATCGTGTTTTGCGTTTATCCTATCGTGCGTGTATCCTGTCCTATCGTGCGTGTATCCTATCGTATCGTGCGTTTATCCTATCGTATCGTGCGTGTATCCTATCGTATCGTGTATCCTGTAAAGAATAACGATGCGGGTACTGTAACTAATATTAAAATTTTTGAAAAGGTCAAATTCCAAGATCCAGGTCAAGGGGTCCAAAATCCTAGTAGATTTTGGAAGGTCACAGGTAATGTACATGTGAAACATGAAAGCCCTATCTCTTTCCATTCAAATGTTATGAGCAAGTAAAAAGTAATGTTAAAATTTTTGAAAAGTAGGTCAAACTTCAAGGTCAAGGACACAAGGTTAAAAAATCATAGTAAATTTGGAAAGGTCACAGGAACTGTACTTGTGAAATATGAAAGCCATCATTCAAAAGTTATGACCAAGTTTAAAGCTTTTGTGACAGACAGACAGATGAAAATGATTTAAGGTCCCCTCACTTTTGCGTGATAGCGGGGAACAATTAATACATGCTAAACATTAGATTTCTGTTTGTGCTTATATTTATAAATAAACATATGTCTTGGTTTGACTGTGGATAACAATCCCCTTACCTGTCATCAACAGATCAGATGGTGGGTGTGACCTGTTGAGGGGATACTTAATCCTTGTAGGCACCTGATCCCACCTCTGGTGTTTACAGGGGTATTTTTGCCCGGTTGACTTTTTGTATTATTTACAGATAATGAGATTGATCACTGTTCTTTATCATCACCTTTTATCATTTTGACACTAGATATAAAAATACAAAATAATATTTGGGCACGCTGAACAATATTGATTTATAATTGTGGATGTATATTACCGTGATGTAAAAATATTTAGTTGAACCTCTGAAAGCATATACATTTAAATATTAATAATAATACATGTCAGCTTACAATATGCGAACATCAGATTCTGTATTGTTCATTAGTAGTGCGATGTACAGAAATGACTGGTATATTCTGGGTTTTATGTCGGTCAATTTAATGATGATGAATTCAGAATATTAGGTGTATTTCTAAGATGAAAATTGCGTGTTAACCATGTTTCCTGAGAATGAAAATATTCAGCCTTGGCAGTTTGTGTGGTTTTATGTCAATCACCAATACCTTAGCTTATTAAACATGTTAAAGCTAGTCTAATCTAGACGTGTCTGCATGCAGCTATAACTTATACTAATTGAATTTTAATTAAAACCCACAAAAAGGATGATAAATATGCAGTAATGACAAATATTTGTCTCAGTTACAAAATTAACAGCCAAATTTAAGATTGATAAAAATGTGCATATTTTATATATATACTAGAAGAAATATTAACATTATATCCAGAATATTCCAGTCATAATTATGATTATACATTATATTAATCTGCCAATGTCTGATTGCTTTTTGTTTTATACATGTATTGTTTAGATTAATGACTTTAATGTATATATTTTTTTTGTGGTACATTGTATCTTAGAAATAATTTTGAGAAATGTTGGATTATTATTATTATTTTTTAATTCAAGTATGGCATACTTTTGTAACTGATTATATCAAAACCATTAACATCATTATAAGCATAGCATTTCTATTTTTTTCCTTTTGGTTTTTGTTTTTTTGTATTAATAATGGAAGTTCCAAAGTATAATTAATGGACTTTCGAGACTTCTAAGTATAGATAGTTTTATTGGTTACCTATGTTAAATAAAAGGATGATAATGTGAAGGCCACCAAGAGGCTGTAAACACAAAGAGACATACTGGCATATTCAGCAAAAAATAATTATCAAATAATTCAAGAAGGGGAGGGCTGACTGTTCTTGTCTGAAGAAAAAAATACATCATAATCTGTTGGACTTTTATAATCAACTAGATGCTTAAGAAATCTCCCAGCTCTAAGTTAAACTTAAATGCGTGTCTACGAGAAAACCATGCAGAATGCTATGAAAGCAAGTTTTTCAAAATTTCTTGAAACTTTGCATACAAAGTGAGATCAAGGTCACTTACTTACTGCGTAAGTTTGGTGACGTCATTTGATTTGTTACCATGGATACAGGGAGAATTAGTTTATCGTCAGCCTATTTCTATACCCAGTATGGAAAAATAACACCTTTTGTACATATTCTGTTTGTGTATAAAAAATTTCCATAATATCTTCATAACTAATGGATTTAAGGAATTAAAACCTTTGAAAAAAATATTTACAGAATTTTTTCCACCTACCTTTTTGAATGTGAAGAGCTACGAGTGCAAAAAGGTCACGATAATTGTAAGAAATAAAGATATTTGAATAGTCTGCAGAAAAACAGCTATAAAATTCCAAGAAACGCTTCCATTGATTTCATATTTTTAAAAAGTGATTGTTTTTAAATATATTATTTAGTATTAATGGGATTTTGGTTGCAAATTTAAATTAATGGAGTTTTCACTCTTGTAAGTGCTGAACTGCAAGTGCAAAAAGGTCACAATAATTCTAAGGGATATTCTGTAGAAAAAACAGGCATAGAATTTTAAGAGACACTTCAGTGATTATATTTTTTATCAAGAAGTATTTGTTTTAAGATATTTAAGTAAAAATAACAGGCAATTTGGTGGCACATTTGAATTAGTTGATTTTTTCACCCTAGCAAAATTACACAATATCTGGGTAGAAAGGCATACTGGACTACTAGAGTGATTACATTTTGAACGTTAAATCATTTCAGGCACATGACCTTCAATCTTCATGACTGAAATTAGCTTATATTTATCCAG
Organism: Saccostrea echinata; assembly: GCF_033153115.1. NCBI lineage: Eukaryota > Metazoa > Mollusca > Bivalvia > Ostreida > Ostreidae > Saccostrea > Saccostrea echinata. The sequence continues at coordinate 5,322,355 of NW_026889778.1, forward strand.
AATGTCACAAAGATGCATGATTTGAATATTTGTTTAACCAGAAGTCTTTTTCGAGACTGTAGCTCTACTGGTTTGTACTTCTAACAAAGGAAGAGATAAGTAGCAGTTGGACTTGACTTTGTAACAGAAATAAATAGAATAATGATCCTTGATTTGGTCTCTTTTCATGGAAATCTGACTAAAACTAAAGGGGGAGTAGATTTTAAAAGAATTTTACAGAAATTTCTATTTTAGTAACCATAGCAACACCGTTCATCAAAATCAAAATCCGATAAAAAAAATTATGTATCTCAGTGTACTTTACTTGTGCCAAGTAATATTGGAATCAGACCAAAACTGTAGGAGTAGCTTTTGTTGACGGACAGACAGACGACCAACCCCTTACTATCGCATAAGCTCTTCTGGTCTCTAACCAGTAGAGCTAAAAATCATGAGTTTTTGACAAGGCTTAATGTATTATAGCAATGAACTGGCTATACATGTAGCTATGGGGCTCATTTTACAGGATCCCTTAGCATGAAAATGCACATTGCAAAAACTGCAAATACATAAAATTGCAAGTTTAACAGAGAGATTGTTCAAAAGTGTGAACACATCAGTAAATAAAATCCACTTTTTCACAGTGTTGCCCAAATTTCATACAGTTCTTCATTGCAAAAGTTGTTTTTAAACATGCAAAACATTTTATAAAAATGCTGATTTTGTTTGCCCTAAAATTATACAAATGAATGAACAGAACAAAGTTTATGTCTTTTTTATACCATAAAGTCATAAAAACACAACTAGTATTTAAATGAAATATTTGACAATGCTCAATTAAATTCCTTCAACTGCATTTGAAAAATACCAAATGTATCATGTACATGTACATGTTACTTTTACAGAGAAAATTTAAAGACAGCAACATTATAAAAAATTTTATTACTAAGATGATCTCTAATTTTAAATTGTCAAAAAAAAAAAAAAAATTAAAAACTCATTTGAAGCTACTACGCTGAAATAAAGCAAAATAATATTTGAATTAATATGACAAATAATGGCTATGCTGTTCTTAACAAGACAATTTTTATTGATATAACATTTGTATTCCTTTGTATAACTTTGATCCCCTGTTATGGCCCCCCTATTCTCTTGGGGGGGGGGGGGGGGGGGGGTCATGATTTGAACAAAATTTGAGTCTACATTACCTGAGGATGCTTCCATTTAAATATGACTAATTATGGCTTTGCTGTTCTTGAGAAGAAGATTTTAAAAGGCTTTTTCCTATGTATTCCTATGTAAAACTTTGATCACCCATTGTGGCCCCACCCTACCCCTGGGGGGAGGGGGGGTCATGACTGGAACAAACTTGAATCTTCACTACCTGAGGATGCACCCATATAAAAATGACCAATCATGGCTTTGCTGTTCTTGAGAAGAAGATTTTTACAAATTTTTCCTATGTACATGTATTATATGCAAAACTTTGATCAACCATTCTGGCCCCACCCTACTCACGGGGGTCATGATTGGAACAAATTTGAACCTACACTACTTGAGGATGCTTCCTTTTAAATATGATCAATCATGGCTTTGCTGTTTCTGAGAAGAAGATTTTTAAAGGCTTTTTCCTATGTATTCCTAAGTAAAACTTTGATCACCCATTGTGGCCCCACCCTACCCCTGGAAGTCATGATTTGAACAAACTTGGATCTACACTACCTGAGGATGCTTCCATATAAGTTTCATATTTTCAAGCACAGTGGTTCTTGACAAGTTTTTAGGTGATGCCATCAATTTTTCACAAATTCATGATTATCTCCCCTTGGAAGAAGGTGTGACCCTTCATTTGAACAAACTTGAATTCCCTTTACCCAAGGATACTTTGTGGAAAGTTTGGTTGAAATTGGCACAGTGGTTCTTGAGAAGAAGATGAAAATGTGAAAAGTTTACAACCACGACAACGACGACGACAGACAATGGACATATTTCGATCAGAAAAGCTCACTTGAGCCTTCGGCTCAGGTAAGCTAAAAAAAAGTTTCATCCTTTTCCTTTGGAATGCCGTCGACAGCTTGAAGCATCAACTCTGTACCTTGGCATGGTGCAACAGGCCCTATTGCTAAATGTACTGACTGTAAAATATTCCTGAACAGCATTGCAAATAGTCCAATTTCTGAGATACTTGACACTTTAAGGGAGGGTAATCTCCATTTGACAGGATATGCTTTGCATGATTGAACAATTTATGCTGAGATCTTTCATCTTTTGACCAATTTATATGCACTGATGATATGAATTCAAAATCTGTAAAAGCAATGACAAATTGATGTTTGAATTAAAGTTCATAATTGATATTGCAATAATTATGATAATCAAAGAAGACATTTTAGTACAGTAAATTTTCATTTATACCCAAAAGCAAAAGAGCATGTATTTTGATGTTCTAAATGACATTGGGAATTAGGGAATAATTTCAATTTTACAACAAAGGGACCTTGGCAATGCTAGCCTGAATCACCTTTATTTCCTATTTTGTAAGAGATCCAAATCCCTTAAATGGCTAATTGAGTTTAATGCAAACCTGCACATGATCCAATGCAAATATAAAACAAGCTAATTCAGAGAATTGTGGCCCCCACTTATGGAAAAAAATGAGGATGGAAGAACTGGACCAAAAAAAAAATGCAGATGGAAAAAGAAAAAGGTCAACCTTAACCTTTCAGCTTTTGGCCTTAAAGTCAATTGGTGTCTTTTTTTATTAAAGAAATAAATTCAAGACCTCAAAGAGAACCAAAGTTATCACCAGGACATTATTTATTGCAAGATATGAATTTTTCAACTAAACCTTTTAACTTTGAAATCAAAGGGGATTTCTTTAAGTCATTGGGAATTATGATATAAAATTTAACAGAAAAAGCTCAAGGGAAACTAAAGTTATTATTTGAGTTTTTTTTGTATTGTAGGAATTTCCAACCTTGACCTTTTGACCTCAAACCAATAGGGATCTTCTCTAGGCTGTAAGGAGTTGTGATATGAAATGATATTGCAAAAGCTCAAAGGCTTTAAGAGATATTGTTCCCAAATTAAAGTGTTATAGTACATACATGTGCAGACAGAATGACCAATGGACAGACCAATAAACATTTATTGGGGGGGTTGGGGGGGTTGGGGGGGGCTGTTACCTGCAGGTATTAGGTCATATGTTTTCTGTTAAGTCCATGACTTCTTCCATTTTCCTCCACTCTTTGCTCTGTAAAATAATTGAAAAAGCCATGAAGTATATATACCCTTATACATTACAGTTAATGCTAAAAAGGCTAATGCTGAAACATTTTGAATGAATCATAATTAAATAATTTTAAAGCTCAAAACTTGAACTATATGGACTGGACTTTTCAGTTTATCAGTCACATATTCAGGCATCTTCACCATTTAGACCTTACTTCACATAAACTGTTCTTTGTTATTTTACTTATCAGTAATGTGAATGAGCAGTTACATGTATATTATCATGATTATAGTAACTTGTATGTATACATTATAAAATGTTAACCACATGTACAAACTCTGGTTCATGTCATTGAACTGCATGAGAACAATGTCCACTTGGTTATATTTTTCAGTGTGGAAATGAAACATATTTGTTAATTTTATTTTTTGAGATATTAAACATTGACATTATCTTTATTATTATGTAGAACCTTAAAAATATTATATTATATTACAGTAAGTGATCACCTGTTTGGTTTGATTCAATTGTTGCCTTGTCAATAGGAACACATTTCTGCTAAAGAATAAACATTAATTTTAATATTAACTATACAATACTTAATAATCCTCATAGTTACATGAATACTTATAACCAGTTATGTACACATAAAATGAAACAGAAATCACACTTGAGATTTTATTTTTAGAACTAATTCAAAACAATATGCAATTGAAATTTTATTTCCAAACAGGATCGGATCATTTACATGTGAAATGATCAAGATTATGAAACTATTGAGTGTAAAAGCCATTCATCAACATTTACTGTAGAATCCTTAATTTATGTGAGTACTAAATATACTCAAATGAGAACAAGAATTAGCAAGTGGACTGCTGCTCAAGAGTTTTCACTTTTTACATGTATTTCAGCTATAACATAATAAAAGCAGGTAATTTTGCTTCATAAGTGAAACTTGATGTATAAGTTACTGAGTAAATTTTAGAAATAATTTGATAAAACTTTTACGTATAATTATAAACACACAGTATATGTATATGTACCTTTAAGCTCTTCCTTCAGCTTTACTTCCATACTGATTTTTTAAAGTGTGTTTCTATACATCTTTTGCATATACCTGTAACAATTAGGAATCAAATTAGTTGATAGATATAAATCATTATAGATTGGACATGTAAAATGTATAAACTTGATATCAATAGGTTTTCACAAACTATAAACACAAAGTCAGTAAATATTTCCAATTATGATATCACTTTGTGATATTATATTTACATGTATAGGGTTGTCCTTAAGACCTGTGGGACTGGGGAATTTCTTCACCTATAATGACATAATTCCCCAATTACTCTGGTATTGCCCTCTCAACCCTCACTAAGGGGAGGAACCCCCAACATGCTTTTTTTTTTTTTTTATAAATCTGTTTCATTTCTTATTGACAACCCAAATATCATGTACAGTGTCTCTCTGAAAACTTTAAGGTCAGAAATTAAGTTAATTTCAATGGTTTAGCAAAATTTCTTAAGTTTTTAAACTGCATAATGTTCTTACCAGTTCCAACAGGCAAAACCTCATTCAGCTTGACCCTCTCGGTTAACGGGTTTGCATAATAGCGTCTCCCCTATCAGGTATGGGTGACAACATGTTCTTTTTTCCTTTTCCAGTGTAGACCAAGTATATTTCTGTGTTTGACACATACATGTACATGTAGGTATGTTTACAGAAATTAGACTGTCCAAGTCCCATAACAGCTGTATGGTTCAAGATGGTTAACGATAAGAAGCGTTTCACGGACAGAAATGTCTTATGTGCTGCATTTAAAATACCTTGTATATTCAACTGAATCTATTTTACAATCTTTCAACAAAGCTAGAGATCTTTTATCATAATATTGTCCTCAAATCAACACTTCATCTTTTCGTCTGCCATTAAGACATCACACTTTTAATTCCTTTAAATAAGGAGAGTTCCACTAAGGGAGATAATTTTTCTAATAGTTTCAGCCAACTTCAATCTATTTTTAAATTAGCATAATGCCATTTGCAACCAAATTCCTTTTAACTATATATTGATTTTGAAGGATTTTTGCAATTAAACTGATATTTATAATGTTTTAAGCGTTTCTTGGGTTTTTACAGCATTCTAAAGATAGTGGTATTTTAAACACATTGATTTAATCTAATTTTAGACCCCACTTTTACAGAATCAGTGTTGATAAATGAAATTAAATACAATATTTCTAGTTAGAGCACTTCCTTTAAATTTATTTAATATGTAACATTTGAATAAAAGTGCATTTTTTCCTGCAATTTTTTTCTCTTAATCTATGGGTGTTTTTCAAAATATTTTCATAAAATGTGCTAAAAATAGAATGTAGGGCTATAATAGGGATCCCCAAAGGTACCTGACAGTTTTGATACTGGGATTTATTAGAGGACACATGATGCTAATCAGAAACAATAAAATCAGTCAAAATGATCACAATGCCTTTCATAATAAAATTTGGATTTTGCATGGTTTTCTCGTAGACACGCATTTAAGTAGGCCTGAGCTAAGCTTAGATAGATAGCCCTGAGCTAAACTTAGGTAAGCCTGAGCTAAGCTTAGATAGATAGCCCTGAGCTAAACTTAGGTAGGCCTGAGCTAAGCTTAGATAGATAGCCCTGAGCTAAACTAGATAGTCTGAGTCTTGACCTAAACTTTGTAGCTCTGACATAAATATGTATAATTTCCATTGTCAGCCTTACAAAAAATAGTTGTAAAAGAGTTGCTATATTGAAAGTAAGAAATGTTAATGGGATGAATTGGGACATTTGGTATGTTATGATTGTGATGAATAGACATGTCATCAGAGTTGTACTGTGATGGTAGGGGATGATATCTCAGAAGGGGTCTGTGCTGATGTTTAAAAAACAATGCTACAAAATTCTAATTTTGATTGCTTCATTTCAGACCTTTGAACTTTGCCATCAACCCAGATGAGTTTGATTTGCAATGTGTGAAGAAACCTAAAGTCCCAAGGGTAATAGTGCCATTAGTTTTGTCAATACATGTAAAGCATGAAAAATGTGCTATTATATTTAAAAAAATATATGTAGACCTGTACAAAAATATTTGTTCACTGAATCAATCATTTTAGGGAAATATAGTAGCTGCCCTTTAAAGTGTTATATTTGCCATGGTGCAGCATAAAAGCCAGAGCTAGGTTATGTGGATCAAATTTCAACAATAGGTGTAAGGCAGTAATTGGGTCTCAGCTAAGGCTAATGCTCAAATCTAGTACTTGAAACACATAGTGGACAGAGGAGGGAATATCATTCAAGAGTCAGTATACCAAAGGTCAAGGTCATAGACAGGGATAGGCATGCTTGTTTACAGAGAGGCATAGTGGCAGTAGAAAGTGACTTATTCGGGTAAAAAATATGGTCAAGTGCCACGACAAAAATTTTAAGTTTTCAAACAAGAAAGATTGGATACTCTGTTTCAGAGACACCACTTAGAGGTAATAGATGACAAATGAAAAGAGAAACTGTAAGGTCAAGGCCAGTGATTGATATTAATTTTGTTATGATAATATATAAAGATCATGTCAATTTAGCACTTGAGAAACTGTGTTTTTGGAAAAAAATGATATGTTAGGGGATGACTCACTGTGTAACTGTATTTAGCTCTTCTGAGCTATGGCCACTGCACAAATGGCCATTTGTGCAGTGTGCATAAATTTTCTGGAAAATGGGCCATATCTCAAGAACCCTTAGTCATTTTTTTCAAATTTTTGTACAGAGTATCCTTGGACAAAACTAGAGTTGTGTCCCTTAAACAAGGGGAGATAATTTGAGAAACAAAAACAAATGAAGTGGTTGCTAAAAAATCTTCTTCTCAAGAACCACTGGGCAGATTATCACCAAACCTACGTACAAGGATGAAAATATGTTGTAGATTAAAAGTTGTTCAAGGCATCACCCTGGGGCAAAGGGCATGGTTTCAATGTCACTTCACCTTGTGAATCACCTTGTACATGGATGCACTTTGGAGCCTTAAAACATATTTATCAAAACGTACGTCACAGTGACTTTACTTTTTGAATTTTACAGGTATTCATTTTCAAATTGTTTTAGAGGCATATTTTGGACACTTTGAAGCATAGGATCATCAAATTTTGTCATTTGATGCATCTTGGGTCCTCAAAGTGTGTCAACCAAAAAGTAGGTCACTGTGACCTACTTTTGGCATTTTAAGACTATATCCTAATATTTAAGAAAATAATGGGCTTAAATTCATCAAACTTTGTCAGTTGATGCATCTTGGGTTTTCAGAGTGTGTTAAAACTTGTAGGTCATGTTGACCTACTTTGGGCCATTGGTACTTTCATAATCAATTGCCTAACCAGTAACATGCATTGGTTTTGCTTCTTTTGAAAATTTAAGATAAAATCTTTTTCATGCTTTTATGTACTTGTTTGTGCAACTTAACAAGCACTGTTTACTAAAGAATTTGTTATAATAATGAATATTTACATCTCACAGGACCCGATGTCCCACCGCATTATAGAGAAGAGGCGGAGAGATCGCATGAACAACTGCTTGGCGGAACTCAGTCGTTTGATCCCAGCAAATTATCTCAAGCAGGTTAGTCTCAATATCTCAGGTAAAGCATGATAGTGAGCAACAAAAGGGGAGGAAAATTATTTCTAATATAAAACAATTTATCTCAAAAAAGGAGGAAAAAATTATACTAAGTATGATAGGCAAATTATCGCAGTCAAGCAGTTGTGGAGAATTATAATAAATCAAAAGTATTACCTTGGGTGAATCAAGATATGTTTGAAAAAAATGAGAAATTATGTTTTGCAGGTCCAACTAAATTTCTTAGGTGGGGCATGCTAGTTATGTCAGAAACAAAGGACTAATTAAGGGCAACAAATTGAGAGGGAGGTATATTCACTGGTAGTAGGTCTACAGAATTAAGCGAAATCTAATAAAATGCGGAATTGAAGAGAAAGATTGTTCCCCCCCCCCCCTTTTTTTTTTTTAAATTTTTTACTATGAAACATAATTATGTACATTTGCTGTTGAAACCACAGGGTTGTGATTTTTTTGTAGTTGGAGTGGTTTTGTCCCTGAATTTTCTGCAGTGAACTTTAAACTTTAAGCAGAAAATTAATGTGAAGGGGTTATTCCTGTTAAGGATAATTCATTGTGTTACTGATTTGTTTTCAGGGTCAGGGGAGGATCGAGAAGACAGAGATTATAGAGATGGCATCAAAGCATATAAGGCATCTACAGAATCTCAACAATTTCCATGGTAAGCTCAACGTCACCTAAACAAAATATTTATATTCTTCATCAAAGCAAGTCTTCAGAATCTTTACAAGATGTATTATTCATAAATGTAACAAAATATATTGATGATTTTGAGCCCTCTCTCTCTCTCACACATACACAAAAAGAAAGGATTATTATAAACAAGCTGTTTTATCTAAAAATGTAACCGAATATAAATAATGATGATTTTTGAGCCGCTGTCTTGCACACACACAAAATGATCAAACTTATAGCAAAGCCCTATATTTTATATGAATGAAAGAAGTATAGATGTTCAAAATTAGAGGCGTCTGGAGTGATTTTGAAAGCATCATCAGGAAAATCACAGTAATCTGTTGTCTGCATTTGATTAATTCCTTGATATCATTATGTACCTGCTTTACTTATACAGGTGGGCATTTGGAGAATTTCCAGGTAGATGGTGCAGGCCGGGCTTGTTGTGAGGATAAATTCTACATGGGCTTCAAGGAGTGTCAGGATGAAGTGATGAGGTATTATGTGGAGTTTGAGGGTCGGGACATCAAGGACCCAGTGTGTATAAACATCGGAAAACATCTGGAGCAGGCCAGTCAGAAATTCCTCCCCAAACATGTCAAAGGTATATGTTTTTTTGTGGAGTTAGGAAGGTTAGGTTATCCTCCAAACAAAGTTTGGAGGATAAGGCGGTATAATTCCATATCAGAGACACCCGCATGTTTAATCAATTAAAGGGTTTATTTTGAAAAGGTCAATGGTTCTGATAGTATTATAAATTTGAGTCTTTTGATACCTTGGTTTTTCATCCGTTCCAATAAGTCTAAGATATATCACTGTCCATTTAAACTTAAGAATGTACATGTAGTAAATGATTAAACTGTTCTGCAGCAATATATGTTTAATTGATTTAATCCTGAGTTGAAACCCAGTATTAAAGACATTCAATCTAAGAAAAAATAAAGAATGTGTAGACACATTTCTGGTGATAAAATGTTTGAAGTACTAGAGACGGATGTTTTACAGACATGAAGAAATTTTTGTTAATCTGTTATGTTTGATTTCTTTAGATCATGCCAGACCCATGAAATCTGATGAGATCGTAATTAGTGACACAAATAGCAATCAGAGTTCCAGTACTTTGATGCTTGAGCCCCAGGTGGCCCCCCCTAGATCAGCCCTTCCAGAGGCCACACCCAGTAACAACCAGGATCGTTTCTTGAGGACTCTCCTTTTACCCAAAGAACCCTCCACGAGTTCTTTCAGCAGTTCTAGCCACTCTTACAGTGGGTCAAACATTTCTGAGGAGTCCTATCTGTATCCTATGTCCACGAGGAATCCCGAGGGGCACCAGGCACAGGGTCGTGAGGAGACCGAGGGGTCTTACTCCATCAGCAGTCACTCCACAGAGAAATTAAGTCATTCCACTGATTCTGATAGAGACAGTAGTCATAATGGAAGTTCTAAGGAAAGTCATGCTTATAAATTAAAACACAACATCATGAAGCGGTTCTCCCAGGACGAGAAAAGGGAGCATCATCACCTGGGGACACCCTCTAGCGATACTTCCTCCAGCAGTTCGCGGGAAGATGAAAAAATGAGGAGGAAGTACCTGCGTCACAAGCCTCGCCCCCACAGTAGTGAAACTAGTTCTGTTCATAGCAGCTCTTCTGGAAGTGATTGTCAGTCTAGTAACATTCCATTGCCAGCCTTTGTGTTAAACCCTGATGGAACTCATTATCTCCCCATCTGCATCCATCCTTCATTTCTCGACAACATTTTTCCGAAGAAGGAGTCTGGTAAAAATTCTATTTATCATCCTATTAGTATCCCGGTCAATTTTGACGGGCCTTACATTGCGATGCCTCAGTCGCCACTTAGCCAGCCATGTGGTTTGTCGGGCAGCAGTTCCAATAAAGACAGGATGTTGGGCATTCCAGAGATTGTCAACTAGGAGAAAATTATATTTTTTACTGTTACTTTTATAAAAAAAAAAATTGTTTGTAGTATTAATTGTTGTTCTATGGAGTTATCTGTTATTAAGGTTATTCATGGAACAGTTGTTAACATTGATACTTGTAAGTTGCTGTAGTATGTAAATTTGTAAATTTTTAATGTACAGATGTTGAATATTTTATGCCCCCATAATCGAAGATTTGGGGGCTTATAGTTTTTGGTCTACCTGTCCTTCTAGCTGTCTGTTTGTGTGCTAATCTGTTTGTCTTTTTGTCTGCAAAAACTTTAACCCTGTCCATAACTTATGACAGATTTAAGCTAGGGCTTTCATATTTCAGATATTTATTCCTTGTGACAAGACCTTTCTTAGAGAAATAACACTTTTGACCTCTTAACCTTGACCTGGAAATGAAACCTACATTTGAAAAAAGTTTTAACCTTGGCCTTGAGCTGCCATACGGGGGCATCAGTGTTTCAAAAACTCATCTTGTTTTTCATGTTAAAGATCTTTTCTACAAAAGGGGACTAACCTAATTGATATGTTTTAAGCCACAGTCCATGGTTTTTTTCCATATATCATTTCTATCTATATTTCTTCAGTAGCAGCTTTTTTCACTATGTTGATTGAGCCATTATAAAATTGATACATGTATTGGTATCGTTTTATGTGGGCAATTAGTAAGGTGCTATATTTTCTCTCTTAGAAAATTATGATTTTCTTATAAGACACATAGATTGTATTTATATTTCAAATATAAAATATATTGAATACGCTTATTACAATATTTGGGTAATGTTACATTTAAAAAAAAAATGTTTTTTTTTAGCCAATGAAGAAGCTTTTGTATATATTCTGTCTAATTTCTGTTTGTGTTGAGTATTGCTTTAGAATCCAAACATTATCTGATTGATGATTTCCAACAGTAATTTTTTTCTTCTGCATTTTAAAAATAAACTTAGAACTAGGAGTATATAAAAAAAACCATAACAGCTATGTCCCTTAGCCATTTGGCATATAATCTGTGCATATTTATTGTTTTAGTATACTAATTTTTCTCTTTATCTTGATAAGGCAGCCATTGTTTTAAAATTTAACAGAAGGGTCATAACCCTTACTGTGATGCTTATAATTGTCTATAGGTCATGACCCTCACTATGATTAGACACTCTTATGATTACAATTGTTAACTTTCTTTTTGTTCTCATCACAGGCCCACAATTTTTTTCTTCAATATGATACTGTAAAACAGGTTTCTTGGGTGTAAACTTTAACATTTTGATTGCTCAAAGGTATGCCAATAATTTTAGTGGAGCTATTTTGGGGGGAAACAGAGTTCCATGATACTGCAAAAAGAAAGTCCATCTTCTAGATGAGTTTTCAGTAGGTTTAATAGATGTTTCAATACTGATTTAATCAGAAGTTTTAAGTCAAATCCAGTACCAGATGACAGACATGTTTAACAACAGACTGGTCACTTGTTTTTCTAGTATTCAGTACTTATACACAAGGATGCAAATTTAGTTGTTAAAATTTTAGTGGGTTACTACAAAACTTCTAAAGTACACCAGTATCCTGCTAAAAAATTCGAGTATATGGTACCCTATTATAGTGGAACTTATTTAATAAATCTTGTACATCTGTCAGAAAAGATTCGTGACGATTACTATGCTGTGACACCCTAAAATCTAGAGTTTATTCTTGGTTTTATGAGAAAACTTTTTTTAACCATATATTTAATGATACTTGTGTGAATGAGTATTAAGTGTTGGTTTTTGGTGTCATATATAATCCATATTTATTCAGTACTAGACTACTGCTTTGAACTGTTAAGTCAGTGCTTTATGATAAAGTGAACCATAAACAAAATTTGTCGAATAATTCTCCATTTATGAAAATTTCAGAACCAATTCACCCAATAATCTTTACTTTTTCGCTGCTACCAATATAGATAGCTACTTTGACTCAGTTGTAGGTACACATGTACTCCACTGTTAGTATTGTAGGCACATTTTATATGAAAGCTTTTTTTGAAGTTGCGGATGAAAATAGTCATTTCGTTGTTTTATAAAAAAAAATTGTTAAATACACTGCGTAAAGCGGATGAAAATAGTCACTTTGTTGTTTTATAAATAATTTGTCAAATACACTGCATACAGTGATGTTTCACTTAGTATTGCATTTTTTCACTACATGTGGAGTCTTTTTGCAAGATATTCTTGCATATTGGAGCTTAATAATGAATTGACATGTTATCCTAATCACTGTCAACGCAGTGATGTTATATTGTTGATGTTTTATGAATTAAATGTTACAAATTTTTAACACTGACTTGTTATTGAATGTTTCTTTCAAAATATAACAGGTAACATATGGAAAACATTTTTAGCTCTACTGGTATCAGTGACCAGGAGAGTTTATGAGATAGAAGGTGTGTGACGGTACTTATTGTCGTTTTGTACATATTGTCGTCGGCGACAATATGTACCTACACTCACTGCACATATTGACGGCCATCGGTACATATTATCGCCGACTGAAAGGTTACATATGTACATATTGTCGCTGGCGACATTATGTGCCTTACCCTCGCTGCACATAATGTCGCCCCACAGACCTTGTTGCTTAAAGATTTTTTTTTGTTGTTTTTTATGGTAGTTTTGTGAATGTTATTGGTGTGTAAGTCACACTTAAGTGTCTCGTATGCTATTTCATATAGCGTGATTGTGACGGTACATTTTGCCGTCCTTTTCATATTGTCGCCAATGACAATATGTATCTACCCTCTCTGTGCATATTGTCGTCCATCAGTACATGCACATGTCGTATGAAAATGCATGGCAATGTTTCCATATAAATATGATTAATCATTGCTATGCTGTTTTTGAGAAGAAGATTTTTAAGAATTTTCTTATATACATGTATTCCTGTGTAAAAAATTTGATCGCCCAAAATGGCCCCACCCTAGCCCCGGGGATCATGATTTGAAGATACTTGAATCTACACTACCTGAGGATGTTTCCATAAAACATCACTAATCACGGGCCTACTCCTGTTCTCAGTGGTGGATTAAGAAACTTCAGAACCGGGGGGGGGGGGATGGGGGTTTAGAATATACATATTAAACAAACAGAATTTATAAAAGCCAGTAAAATATCAAACGAGGGGCGGTGCGCCAGTACTAGACCCGCATTTGGTTCTTGAGAAGATTTTTAACGAAATATATGGAGATAACGAACAGTATTCAAGCTCTAAAGTCCATTAAACAATACAAAATAGGAGCAGAGCAAACACGGACCTCAAAAACATCAGAGATGGGATCAGGTGCCATGGAGGAGTAAGCATCCCCTGCCGACCGGTCACACCTGCCGTATGCTCCTTGTCATGATCGGGAAATAACGGAAAATCCGTCGACAATTCAATGTGTAAATAATGGCCTCACAATTAGTATGAAAAATGTCAGTCGGCATTTGACTCCATGATAAATTGTATTTGCTGACAAGGTCATTGTATCGACCATAGAACTTACGAAATGATGACTTTAAACGAGGCTGCTGATATTCTTGTTTCATCAACTTGCTTGTCAATAATTTACCTCGTTTTAGAAATTGTATAATCGTAGAGCATGCTCTTGCGTATCGAATCAACTGAGAGATATAAACCCCCTATGCAGGTGATGAAGGTATATTGCTGCATAAGTAAGGGAGGTTGACGATTGAAAAGTTAAAGTCATCACGTTTATCATAAAGCTTGGTTGTTAGATTACCATTAACGTCTTTTTCAAGTAAAATATCCAAATATGAAACAGATGTGTCAGATTCTGTGGTATCCTTTATCCCAAGCTCACCGGGATATATCGTATCAACATAAAAATGGAAATAATCATTGTTAATTGACAATACGTCGTCGATATATCTAAATGTCGAGCTGAAGGCCACAGCAAGTGTTTTCTTCTTTTCACGTACAAGATTTTGGACAAATTCTTCTTCAAATGAATACAAAAAAAGGTCTGCTAATAACGGGGCGCAATTGGTACCCATGGGAATTCCAATAGATTATTGGAAGACTTGGTCTCCAAAAACCACATAGATATTGGCAATCAGAAACTCAATCATCTTTTTAATGTCAACTTCAGAGTACTTGTGTGTACAATCAGAATGTTTTTTTAACAAAATAATTTTGCAAATGTCCAATGACAAGGTAAGTAAATTTACGAGTTCCATTTTTATTGAAAAAGCAGCTGTCAATGATATCAAAAAACCTGGACTTTAATTTATCGTGGGGAACGGTTGTGTATAAAGTTGAAAAGTCGTAAGTTTTTAAGCTGTTGATTTTGGTAAAATCTTGTGTTTTCAAATTTTCCAAAAGTTCCTTGGAATTTTTAAGTATTCACATCTGATTTACACCACTTCTCGAATATATTGTTGCACAGTACTCTTGAAGTTTCTCCTTCACTACTGTTAATATCTTAGTGAGGAGTAAAGAAAGAGGCTTGGTTGAACATTTACTAGAACCCGCTATGTATATTTGTTTGTAAGGATTTTTATGAAGTTTCGGAATCCAATATAGATATGGTAATTCAAATTCATTTTGGTTGTTTGGAATATTAAAAATATTCAAAACTGAACTAAAAAAAGAATTTCTCTATATATTCCTATGTAAAACTTAATCACCCATTGTGGCCTCACCCTACCCCTGGGATCATGACTTGAACAAAATTGATTTTGTTTCTGTTTGTTTGTTGGTTGTTTAACGTCCCTCTCGAGAATTTTTCACTCATATGGAGACGCCACAATTGGCCAGTGGAGGGCTGCAAATTTAGACCTATATACTCGGCACTCAGGGCAATTGAGCAATGAGGGATCTTTATCGTTCCACCACCGACCCAGTAGTTCTTGAGACGAAGATTTTGAGAGAATTTTTCCTATATATTCTATGAAAAACTTTGAATTACATACTGTAGCCCAACCCTTCCCCCGAGGGACATGATCTGAACTGATCTCGTGTCGTTGGACAAAAAGAACTCTTGTGTGATAATCAGAGCTTTTGAGATGGGACAATCATAACCTTTATTGTGGGACAATCGGAACAAACAACTAGTATCGTGGGACAATCGAAATTCATGGAGCAATCAGAAATATTGTAATCAGAAACAATAATAACTATTCTAGTGTAACAATCAGAATTCACTTGTTATTGAACAATGGGAACGCTTGTTGTGTGATAATCCGAATTCTTGTTGTAGGATAACTGGAACTCTCTTGATGTTTGACCATCAGAACTACGAGTATTGTATTGGGACAATTGGAACTCTTGCTTTGGAACAATTAGAACTCTTGCTTTGGAACAATTAGAACTCTTGTGCGACAATCGGACCTCGTGTTCTTGAACAATCAGAATTGTACTTGTTGGATAATTATATCTCTTGTGGGACAATCGGAATTTTGTTTTGGACAGAGTGCTGGACAATCACTTGATGTGAGACAGTCGGAACACGTTTGCAAGTTTCCATCAAAACCTCTAGAAAAAAATTCTTAAATTTTGTAAAATATTGATAGCAGGGGTGCTGGGCTTTCAATTATCGAAAATTATCAAAACTGGGACGTGTAGGAGGCAGAATAACAAAACAATACATTTAATTAGAATAAGTCAACATGGTAAGATGTACTTTCAAGGGAACCTAAAATGACGAGGGATTTTAAAGAAGTCAAAGTTTTCGTCATTTACATGTATTTATAAATAAGTCGGATAAATTTATATCCTTCATGATTCACAATATATCACCCACAGCTGAATTGTGTCTATTAATGAGGTTTCAGTTAAAGAGGTGTGGATTTACAAATGACATCAATTCAATAGTAACCGTCTTTAGAGCACTATACTTTATAATGACATTGCCTTGAAAGACATTTGAAGGAAGAGAGGGACTAGAAATCAGGGACTGGTATGGAGAGGAAGGAAGACACCTACTTTGAATTTTAACACCAACTTCGTTTTTCTGTCGATGTTTATTGTTACCTCATCCATAACTGAGTCACCAAGGTTGATCTTTTAACTAATGCTGTCTATAAACGCTTCTGCAGTTACCTTCAGCTTGAAATGTGCGCGGTTTAACAACTGGACGTGGTCGGCTTCAAACATCTTTTATCGTTCAGATTTCTTCCTAACTGAAATGATCTAATCATGAAGTAAAATCATCAGCATCTTATCTCCCATCTCCGCTTCTCCAAAATCCACAGCAATGAGGTTCTGCTTTATTGTCTATCTTTTTGTATTCCGCTCCCGACCTTATGACCAACTAAGGAACTCAATCAACCGCCTGAGGTCAGAAAAACTGTAGAAGAAATGTGCAGATCAGACAAAAACAGTGGTGGAAAAAAAAAGTAGAATCATTCTTATGACTGGGAAAGAAAAACTAGATCCCCACAAAATCTAGCTAACAGCAGATTTGAAGGAAACTTCTCAAAGCTTTCAGACAAAATAAAAAATGAGTTTGCATCAGTGTCTATTAGGATCTGAAACCGCGTAAAAGTCAGGATGAGGCAGAACCATGACCAATTCCCATCAAATTCATCATTACACCAGATGAAGTGGTAGAACAGCTTTCGAGCATCAAAATATCCAAAGCTATGGGCCTCGTTTTCATTCCACACTGGATTTTGAAATAACTTTCAAACACCATCGAAAACCAGTATGCGCTATATCCAACAGCTCCCTGAGAGAAAATTTCACTCCGGCAATTTAGAAGAGAGCGGATGTTGTCCCTATACGTAAAGTAAACCCTTTAATCAATTCTGCCAAATATTTCCGACCAATATCTCTCACACCAATACTTGCAAAATTAATGGAAAAAACATACCTACAACATCTAAGATTAGCATGTCCCAACATCGTTCCTAACAAATATGGTGTTAGGAGTGGAAGCTCGACCACCCACACTCTTCTTAAGATTCTACAGCCTGCGCACGAGGCCAACGAGGACAGTTAAAAGTTTTTTTCGAATGTTGCGCATTGATTTCAGCAAACTTCGATCATATTGATAACAATAAGGTATTGAAAAAAAGAAAACAACGGCATAGACTTCAGGTATAAGTGATTGGGTTTAGAAGCTTTTTATCCAGCCGTCAAGTTGTCTAGTCGCCGGCGTGGCGCATTGGTCAGAGCGTTCGCTCTAGAGTTGCGGAGTGAGGAGTTGATCCTTAAGTCGCGGGTTCGAATCCCACTGTGGGACGTGGAGACAGGTCCTTCGGATGAGACCGTATAAACCGAGGTCCCGTATCGCAGTAGCTGCTGGCAGGAAAAAGATCCCTCACTGCTCAATGGCCCTAAATGCCGGGTATAGGTCAAAATTTGTAGCTCTCCACCGGCAAGTGGTGGCGTCTCCATATGAGTGAAAAATTCTCGAGATGGACGTTAAACAACAAACAAACAAAAAAACAAACAAACCCAATTACCGTCAACAACGAGTGAAAACTAACGATGTAAAATCCGAATGGACAGAAATCAATGGAGGAGTGCCTCAAGGAACATTAATATTGTGCAGCCCAGAATTATTCATTCATGCGGTGGCCGACCTAAAACAAGCGTTCCAAATGTCGAGTTGACAAAAGAACCATCAGAATTACAACAAACAGCTGACAAGTGGTCCTAGAGAAAACTGTACATCAATACTTTTGAGACAAAAGAACATGATCTCATTTGGAAAGAAGCAGCTGATTCCTCGTCCGATCAAGGAGGGTCAGGAAATTAAACGAGTAAACGAAGCCAAATTACTAGGCGTAATCATTAGCTACAACCTGAAATGGGATGTGCATGTAAAATATGCTGTAGAAAAAACCTTCTTTTTACTTTCGGCAATCGCCAGTTAAAACATGCAGGTGAGACCAGTGTGTGAGTATGCGTGTCCGGTGTGGTCACCTCATCACATGTTATGTGGTCTTTCTGCCCTACGTGGTTTGCAATTGCCAGTCGAATATATTGTGGCTGTTACGATTTAAATGTCTATCTGACCTTAAAGGTGCTTGGACACAGATTTGAAGTTAATATTTTCTCAAAATTTCTGTATAATTTCACGACTTATATGTTGCTATAGCATTTCATACTGAAATATAATAAAAATCTTATTTCCTCTCGAAGTTATTGAAACTTCAAATTTCTGGACGCGTTTGATTGACACATCCTTGCAATTTCACAAATTCTAATTTTATTCTTAATACTTAAGAAAAGTGGCAATTTTGTTGTGTATTAATGAAAAATATTCAAACTATAATACAGAAAATTCAGAGTAGAAATGTTCGAAAGCAAAACCCACTCACAGTATTGTCAGTCCGTGCTCAGTGGTGTGTGCAAACTTTAGCAATTGAACAAACCCGATGAATCGTAAACATTAACAATAACAGAACTCTTGCCCTGTTTACAAAAGCAGTTTACGTTTCACGGGTGCATTCAATTTGTTAAACTCTGTACACAACACTGAGCACGGGCTGAAGATATTAGTGAGGGGGTTTGCTTTCGCACATTTCTACTCTGAATTTTCTGGATTATAGATGTAATGTTTTTCATTAATACACAACAAAATCGCTTCTTTTCTTAAATATTAAGGATAAAGATAAAATTTGTGAAAGTGCAAGGATGTGTTAATCAAACGCGTCCAGGAATTGGTAGTTCCAATAATTTAATTAAAAATAAGTTTTTAATTATATTTTCGTGTGAAATGCTATTGCAATATATAAGTCATGATATTATACAGAAAATTTGAGAAAATATTAACTTCAAATCTGTGTCTAAGCACCTTTAAGCTCCAAAGTACATGTAACATATTATTACATTTTTTTGTCAAGAAATTGTCGTATCACATTGTAAATGAGATTATAAATGTATAATGATCAGCAATGTGTCATAAATTTTAATGAACCATTGATCTTTGAATTATGATCAGATGGAGGAAGAGAAGTGTACTAAAATGATTTTTCTAGTTTCAATAATAGGAGGACAGTCATTTCATAAACCTTGTACATTTTATACATTTACTTTCACCGCTGGTAAAAACTTCTTATTTTTTGAGGATTTCCACATGTATACACGTCATGTGCAGGTCGATATGTTTGTAATCGGAAACGAAGTTAAATTTCTTTGTGGAGAGGTTGAAGAGTCCAGCTATGCCATATACAATCTGACAGAGCTGTTTGTCAAAGTTCCGAAAAAATGTCCGTAGTGACATTGATTGGAACAAAGTTTGGACCTGTCCAAAGTATTAGGTCTGGAAAAACCTAATCAGGAAAGCGGAAATTTTCCATCTTAGAAATATCTTTGGACTCATGAATCTTCAGCTTCTGTTTTGCATTTGTTGAAATGGTTTCAAATTGTTCTCGTCTCTCTCAAGTCGCTTTCTTCATCTTCGTATTCTTGTACTAGATTGTCCACTGCTGCGTGCCATTGTTTACCCTGAAGATTCTAAGTTTGTATGTTGCCTGAAATTCGTCTAATTCGTCTATTTTATTCTGTATTTCCTTCCCAAGTCGTAAATTTTCTGGCATTTTCTGTGATTTAATAAACTCGGCCTCTCGGCTGGATGGCTTAAAGACAACTCGGCCTCTAGCTAGGCCAGACAGAAAGTGCAATACAATTGTACTGGACCTCGAGCACAAGATTTCACACCTCAGAACATCTTGTGCCCATTTCTCATCGTCACTACCTTTAGCCATTTCCCTTTTGTATCACTGTTTTTATGTCAAATCTGAAAACAAAACGTTATGACATCAAAGATGTTTCCTTGAAATGATTGGTAGAGGCAGCTAAGTAGCTTACATTTATTAACGCTTGAATTTTATCGCAGTATTATACAAACTAAACACCCTGAATGATTAATCATGAAATATAATAATAAGGTATTTAAACATTTACTAGTGAAAGCTTTTGTCAAATGCTCATAAATTTTTACTAGTTACTTACAAGTTCTTTACGGTTAAGTCGGGGGACTATGGCATGTCAAAATTAACAATATTAGATCTTTTCCATTTGTATTGTATAATTTCACATTACAAGTAGAAAATTATAGAATACAGATGGAAAATTATAGAAATTATAAAATACAAATAAAAATTATACAAAACAAAAGAAAATTATAGAATATAAATGGAATATTATGCACTTCAAATGGAAAATAATACAATACAAATGGAAAAGATTGAACATTGAAACGTTTGACATGCCATAGGGGACTGAAGGTTTTGTATCTTTTGTCTGTAGGTCTGTCTTTCAGTGTTGGTTTTTCAGATGAATCTTTGTAAATAGGTTAAAATATGATGTTCTTGATCAGTGTCTTTCGAGCATCACCAGAAAAAATGTGATGTGTTCCGGTCGTGAATTAAAAAATCCTTTCGTGTATTTTACCTTTGCAGTTGTTTTTTAACACCAGTCGTAATGTTTATTATTAGAATACATCTGTCTGTTTACAATTTAAACAGGGTTTACGAAGTCATGATATCATCTAATGTCCAATCGATATTTAAACTGCACAGATAATGATACCTGTAATAACCTGCAATAACTTCACCGGAATTATGTTCAAGTTAGCAGTCTGCCTTTTTGAACAGGAATGCAAAATGAGCTGGATGCGTGAATTAGATAAAATAAGTATACTTTTTAAAAACAACTTTAAAACTTAAAACAAAATTTAATGCATCTTCAGTTTTACTTAATTTCTCCAAACCTCACCAAGTATTTGCTGTGCTATTTATTGATTCGTTAGGAGATATGGATTCAAAACGAAAGTAGGTTCATGATATTTCAATGCATATATTTCAAAGTACATGTACAAGTAATTAAAATATGGCATTCATTTATTATTAAACCAAATTTACGTTTTGTAATCCATACCTTTCTTTTTAACAATTTCCTCGCCCGTTTCTCGATGTTGTTTTAGGCCATATATAACCTATAATATTGATCTGCTTAGTATTCAGCTTTTTTATATTTAGGACTGGTATTGGTATTCAGCTGTTTTATATTTAGGACAGGTATATGTTTTCACCTAGTGCTTCTTGTAAAGCATTTAAAATCATAACATGAATAGACATTGTTCTGGCCTTAGAAAAACATTGTATAAGTTTCTCATAGTCATTTGCATAGCTTCTCAAAAGAAAAAAATTGGGTCTTTAAGAAATAACGTGGTCTGGAATATGGTTGAGTGAAATTTTGAGCAAAGTCCTCTAATTCAATTATTGTGATTGCTGCAAAACGCATAGTATGAGTTCTTTGAAAATTTTATAAAATGTCTTTGACCAATTGCTTAAATTAGCAGGTTTATTCATTTGTTTGTCTAAATACAAACTATATATGTTTTAAAATTACAAGGATGTAATTTTGCAAAGAGATGTCCAAAATATGCCTGAAAACCTCCGGTTTTGAATACGTGTAGTGCTTTGTCCAGTTCAGTAGGTATTATTTTTGAGTCATTGCCTTTTTATCTCTTGGAATCTAAAGATTCCTCAACATCTTAACTCTTCTTCATATTTCTTCTGCTGAGACTACAAAGCACCACTTGATCTTTCAAGGTTAAGAGAATCTAGTCAATCAATTAAAAAAAGAACAAAGGTAATGATAGATTACTTTTTTAAATCAAAACTCTAGCTGTAAATAGAACACACTTCGTGACAAAATTCGGTGAATGATACACAGTAATTTTCTATAAAATTTTTATGTTTATTTGGTTGATGTTAAAAGTTTCTTTTCTGCGATCCTTGGTTTCCATACAGTAATATTTAAAATACCCTTCTATGTGGTGTTAAAAAGAATCCCCGTACATGTATGTTGGGGAGTTTTATATTCACTATTGAAAAATAAAATATTTTGAAAACAATTATAAGAATTGTTACTTTGAATGATTTTTGCAAGTCCACGAAGACTTTAATTTTAAATGTAATATGAGTGCAATACTTTTCATACAGAAAACGTGATTTTTTAATAGTATAATAGAAAAATATATACAATATGATAAATGTTTATATCAAACAGATAGGAGAAAAAAGTACCCAAAGTTGATTTAGTTATTTCAGATAAATAACTTTTGTTAATATCCTTATTCCTACAACATTTTAACTCCTAAATTTATCAATTTTGATTCAAGAGTCGATGGTAAAATAATCAAAAATCACACTTAAAAATATATATTATGTATATTAGCATAAAAATATTAGCATCGTAAAAACTACTCCTAAGTACTCTTCTCTGGCTCTCAACATCCTTTCTGGCAAGAAGATAGCATTTCACCGATTACTGGAAGAGTTTTGTGTAGGTAAATATAATAGAGCATGTTCATTTAAGTCATGAATGGTTGGTTCAGATCAAATTCATGAATGATGCAAGTTGGAATGCTTTAAATTTTCTGATATGGTTCATGATCTACAAAGGAAAAGAAGTCTTCATTAATTACTGTCACACATCAAAAAAGGTTAAATGTAAAATATGTAACTCATATCTGCAAAATTTGAATTATGAATTGTTTCTATTAATCCTTTCCCTCCTATATACAGGTACGTAGATATGACAATTTTTAATTGAAAATGACTCCAAATCAAACAGACATAACAGATTTTAGCTGAAGGGTTGCTTTTTAATACAAATTTAAAACGCTTTACTGAAAGTATTTCTAAATTTGAAAGACCTACAAAACGATCAATTCTGATAAAAGCATATAATATGTTTCAAATCTCATGGTTAAAGCAACTTTATTTAAAATTACGTATGAATTCTTTTGGATAGAATTAATGTTTATTACATCCTTAGAAATAAAAACAGTTTTTTGACATATGCCTGACGTCACAATAGCCGTATCAGCTTCCAGGGCTGATACAGATCTGCAGGGCTGATACGGATTTATATCACACCCTAGTAGTTTGAATCTTAAAAAAGTACTTGATATAATACACCTATTTTTTTGTTAACATTTTATTAATTTTAAATTAAAAATAGGTAGCAACTGTTCTTTCGCCAAGCGCTAGGCACTTTGAAGTGAAAGTTGCGGGTCTTTCGGATGAGACCTAAAAAAGAGGCCACGTGCCACGGTAGGCGTTGGCACGATAAAGAACCCTCACTGCTCAATGTCCCTGAGTGCCGAGTAAAGGGCTAAATTTGAAGCCCTTCACTGGTAAATGGTAACGTCTCTATACGAGTGAAAAATTCTCGAATGGGATGTAAAACAACACTAAATCAATCAATCATTAATTTTAAATTACTTTTCTTTCATATAATAAGCTACATGTCAGTAGTCAGTCCATGATTTTTAGGTCTTCCGTTTTCAACGGAAGACCTATAGTGATTCTACTGTTTCTTCTTCTTATTATTATTATTATTTTTCATTTTTATTTTTCTGACCTTTTCAAATCGCGATATCTCAAAAACTACTCGTTCATTTTCAGCCAAATTTTCAGGAATGATTTGTTATCTCATGCCATTTTGAAATATTGAAAAAGTTTGGAAAAATTTACTTCCGGTCGGGAATTATTACGATTTTTCACTTTTTCCACTAAAAATCTAGTCCATGAATGTTCTCAGAAACTGTTAAAGGTAGGAGTCTGAAACTTTCAAGTATGATAGAATTTGGTTTGTAGATGTGTGATGGAAACATTTCGTGTGTCGTCGTAACTTCCGGTCGTCACAGGAAGTGATTTAAAAAGGGTAATTTTTTGAACTTTTTTGTTTTTCAATATTTTTTTATGATGTTGATAGGCTTAATAAAGAGTTTTACAAGAATGCTAAATATGTAGTTTGTTTAAAAATTGATTAACCCATACTCTGAATATTTATCATTTTTCAATTTTAAGAGACGGTGTTTGATAGTGTAATTGTTAGCATGTTGAATTTTCTAGTGGGCGATCTGGATTCAATCCAAAGAATTTCCGAATTTTTTCTCACTTTTTGGGGCTCAAATATAAGATTTTATCTTAAGGGGGGGGGGGGCTATGTCTTTAGACGTCAGAGCAGCGGTGTTTGACGGCACAATATCAGCGTGTCTTTTTATTCCCTCATAAAGAGTTTGCAGTTTAATTTTGCACTAATTAATGTGCATAGATGCAATTGTGATATGACAAAATGAGGAAAACATGTTGGTGCAAATGTATATGTAGCTAGATACCTATGCAATTGTATCATAAATTGGAGAGTTGCGGAATTGTATTTTGAAAGTAGAATTTGTTACTTTCTCATGTTGATTGAATAACATATATAGCAATTTCAAATGAGAGAAAAATAAACTTCAATGATATTTTTCTTTGATTTTAGTAGGGCAATATTCCTTTATAGATGCAAGTTACAGAACATAATAGGTATCAGATTCCTTGAGCGTCATATGGCGAGACGTGTTTTGTTGCGAAACATTCCAGTCTTTTCATTAATGTGTTACTAATTGGAATAATCCACTTTGGGGGTAAAGAGGAATATAAAATGTGTAAGAAAACTTAGTGCTGCCTTTATGTTACTTGCCCGTATACGATATGTAATATGTACAGTGTGATAAATATACATTCTTAGACTCGAAAATCAGGCTACAGCAACATATTTTTAAAAATTTCATTGAAGCTATCACGTACTCTTATTCAATTGAAGACACATTCCAAAGAAAAGGCGCGATGATTTACTCGTGACGTTTGGCGCGAAATAATGTATCTTGACCCGCCTTTCACAAATGGTCTGATGCAGTAGTGTAGAAGTACAGAAAAAGATTACACGGACATGTCTGAATTTGGAATTGCATAGAATAGAAAGTTGAATGCATAAAGAATAAAGGAAGTAAACACAATAGTTTTTTTTTAGTTTTTATCAGTAACAGATTATTTTCTCTGCTATCAGTTATTGTTAAAACTCAAGTAACAAATCCGATGTAAATCTACTAGTACTTGTACAAAATTTAGCTGGCAAGTTTTCATCCTATAATTCCACACTATAAGAAATAAAGATTAACCTGCCTGACACTCGTTACTCCAGGGAATGAGTGCAAGGTAAACATCAATGATGGCTGCTACATTGCGCTAGTGTAGTGGTATCAATATTAAAGAACAAGGTCCACTTAGGGCCTTTTTTGGCCCTGTGAATTTCAGAAAAACTGAAACTTCTTTGACAATGCATTAAATATCATTTAGACCTTTGATGACTGCGTATCTATCAAAATGACGTAATTTTCTGGCTAGCCAATGCATTATGACGTCATGAAATGCGACATTTTCCTCATATCGTGAAAAATTCTACAAAACAAACCAATTTTTAAAGCTAATTTTTCGATATTTAATATAGAGCGTAACCTCTGATCTTAAATATGCAACTATAAAATGATAGAACTTTTTCTGAGGATTACAAAACCTGTTTTATTATTTAGATCAGAGGATGCAATCATATTATTTCTCTTCTTTCTTTTTTAAGCTAAAACTTGCATCACTTGATTGCATCTCTTTCGCTGTTTTGAAATATGTTAGATTCCACCGGAAATAAAACGTCAACTTCCGGTCTATTGCTCGGCAACAGTAAACGATTGAAGTCTGAAACTTTCAGGACTGATAGTCAGTGATCAGTTTATTTGAATCGTGACAAAATCTTGTATCGCCGTTACTTCCGGTCGTGACAGAAAGTAATGCAAATAAGGGAATGGTTAATGGTTAGCACGTTGGATTTTCAGGCTGACGACGAGGGTTAAATCTCCAGAGTGTCTGAATTTCTTTTATCACTTTTTCAGTTTGAGTTTTCTTTTTTTCAGAATCGGACGGAAGACCTCTCATTGCTCGCAATGAGTTTCTAGTTATTTGTATTTTTCTCAGGTTGATATGTGCTGTATTTTATTATAAAGTATGTAATAAACATAATAAAACATACCCTTTCCACATCACATCCTGTATCAGCCCTCGACCAATATCAGCCTCGGGCCTTCAGCCCTCTGGCTGATAATGGTATCTCGGGCTTATACAGGATGTGATATGGAAAAGGGCATGTATTTTTCTCTCTTTATTAAAGACATTTATTTATGTGCATCTTGGCAAAACTTGTGAGTAGCATCATTTTGAGATTTGAATTAAAACGTTAAAAAATATGGCCCTGCACATTTCACTATCTCAATGGCCAGTGATCTTATAATCTTATAATCTAAGATATTAATTAAGATTCATTTGTTCAAAATAGGAAACGTTTATATCTCAAAGGAATTAATTCCCTGAATACTTATCACACTTTAAGTAAACTTGAAGGAAACAAATTAATTTCCCAGAAAACCAGTAAAAACATGTAATACTTTATCAATAAAAGATACCATTGAGGCATTTTCATTATTTCCGCTATAAGATTCAAATACCAGCTTTCATATTTGATTTAAGTAATAATAACTTGAAACTCAGACTTACAGACATATGCATTCTGCTCTGGGACTGAATGCACTGTTTTTATGATATTTGGAGTTCCTGGAAGTCCCCGCTGGCGGGAAATAACGTACACGACGAGCCCGACTACAATAACCAGGGTACAAATTGTACCTAAGACAATGAAGGCGATGCTGGCAGCAGATCTGATCATATATAAGTATTTGTGTTAACATTTAACTACACATTTGATAAGATAAGAATACAACTTAAGAACAAATCTAGCTGAGGTTATGAGCTTCCAAATAATCAAAACTGCATGGCTACTTGTTTTAAGAGATTCCTCCCAGTTAATCGTTATGCAAAGAATTCCCTTTGTCTTATAGGTAACCATCTGCTACATCTTTAAATTTAATATAATTTAAATCATTAATTATCTGATAACTGTATCATACATTTGATGGCCTTGTTTTTGTTGATAGATCAAATCACAGCATTTGCCTCCACAACACCCATGAGAACAGTATACATAATCTTCTTTCTTATCATCGAAACACAAAGTCGAGTCTGAATGCTGCGTGCTGCCGTCTCTACTAATGATTTAATATGTAATTCCTCAAGTGATAGCTCAAAAAATTTCCTTGTATATAAATTGTATACATAATAGTTTAGAATATCAAGTTTATTTGCGATGAGTGATAATGATACAAAAGAAGGACTAACCTACAACATTCGTCACCGCAGCACCCCATTGGACAGTACTTGTAATCGTGTATATTGTTCATCCAGCACATGGTGGAGGATGGGTGGCTTAAATTAGCAAAAGAAAATCAATGAGATTCAATGTTTGACATGGATTCATTAATTTTCTTCTTTTTTTTTTTTTTTTTTTTTTTTTTTTTTTTTTTTTTTTTTTTTTGTTTGTTTTTTGTTTGTTTGTGTGTGTTTTTGCTTTGTAACTCAAAAAGCTGATATTGGCATTAATATTATACTGAAATAACCTAACCTCAATAATGTATGTCACTATAACGATATAAACTTAAAAAATTCGCTTTGCAAGATCAATATATATACTTCCCAATTTTTTTTCTGCTAAAAGAAGAAGCATTATGCTTGAGACATGTTATTATTAATGCTATACAACTTCGTAATTTTTCTAAACACATTACCTGCAACACTTTCCGTTACAGCAGCCATAACCACAGTAACGGTAACTCTGTTCAGCTTCGATGTAACAGATCGTCTCCCCTGGGTGGAGAATATCACTTTCACTGTAACAATAGGTTATAACGAAAATATTCCCGACAGATACTGCAAACAAATAACTGAATGCATGGATTGGTTTATATTTCTCTAACTTATTTTGGTTTTAAATGATGCAATAATCAAATAATCAAAGCATTAAGAATTGTAGACTTTCTGTGATGTTTAAATATCTTCTCTTTTGCCATTATTTTAATCATAGTTAAGGACGTTAATGAGAAACTTCGAAAAATTAATTTTATGCAAGTAAACATATTCATTTTACTTAAATAAGCATAGATTTAGTTGTATTTTATGACAGGAAAAAAGTTTGTATGTAGCAAGTGTCTTGAACAAATTAAAACGTGGTTAAACATTGACAATGGACAAACACTGAGCAAAGTAAAAATAAATGTTCATTGTAATAGTGAACAAAGAGTAAACTTGTGGAAAACACACCACAGGGTCTACTTCTGATAAAGGTACAAGTTAATTTAGCATTCATTAACAATAGTTCACCTCTACTTCAAATGATTATATATATCTATATGTGTGTAAAATTCGACTAATTAACAAATGAATCAATCAATCGCACAATTGGTCACTTTCTGAAAAATACTCTCCGCAAGGAATACATGTAAGTTATTGTGTAACATGCATGCTCTACTGAAGCATTAATATCCCTGGAAAAGTATTATGAAAGTGATGAATTAGCATTTCTTCTAGAATGAATTCCAGTAGAGAACAAGCCAGACTGATTTCAATCTAATGATTCGGGAATGTTGGTTTACAGTATGTATGTTTTTTTTAATTATTCACTGGACTTAGAACACAAGAAATTGAAGTATAATACTGAAAAAAAAACTCTTACTTGCAGCATCTTCCAACACAGCACCCTAGTGGACAATGGCGATAGTCGTGGACTTCATTAATGTAGCAGAAAGTGGAATCAGGGTGTTGTGTGGTGACATCACTTAAGTAAACAGAACATGATTTATTTTCTATTACGTGAACTTTAAATACTAAATGTCGTTAGCATGTTTTTCTTCTCTTAAATATAATTTTTATTTTATCAGAGATGCATGTATTTTATTCTAATAGTTATAAAAATATGTCATGGAAACCCGCATTTGTTTGTGTTTTCAACCATTGTTCTTTGTTTTCACTAACCTCTTCCGTGTTGTTAATTGACGACGGGTAGTAGTTCCATATTCACCTGGACTGAAATGTAAGTGAAAGAATGAAGATATGTATGGCAAATATATCTTTTAATTTTTTGGCACTTTAATGTTGTTGTTTTTCATGTTCCTAAAATAAGCAGGTACGTGTAAGTAATATTGGAAATGCTCACAAAAATTCACTGAAGTCACACAGAAAAGTGAATATGTGCATTTTATTTCTTCATAGTTAATCCTTATTATAGTTAATCATATCTTACAGGGAAAAAAAATCAAATCTCGAATGTATTTTCAGGAAATGTGTATAAAAGCACCAATTATGCATTTTCCAATTGAAAATTGGTCAACAAATATAATTCAGGTTGATAAACTATAGATATCCAGGCATGTTTCTTTTTAAAGTAATTATGCAGTATTTTTTCTTCTATTAATTTCAATTTTTATATAATATGTAGTGCAAAAATGCATGTGATATTATTGCAAGATGTCATAGATCATTTCCACTTTCATTTCATCCAAATAAACGTTGGTATCGAAGACAAGATTCCTAAAAATATATTTGAGATTTGATAATTTTTTCCTAAATAAGATTAACAATAATGATCAATTTTAAAGAAATAATACATACTATGTATATTCAAATAACATAACGATTTCTCTAAATATGCAATTAAGAAAAGTTTTTATGGGGTTAAAATGTCTACATTTTACAAGACTGTTTCTAAGACTCCAAAGAACCTGGAATCATGTAATATGCATGAAATGGATTTGTTGCATGAAAAAAAAAAATGTCAATTTTAAACTTCATTCTGAGAATTAATTAAAAATACTGATGTCATGAATGTTTGTTTCTGACTGAGGAGTGGATATCCTTAAAGAAAGAGGGCTTACACACAGCATCGAACTCTCATGGTGGTCCCACAGCAGCCGTGGGTACATCCATGGTAACATTTGTCTTCGATTGGCTTGGGAGACGGTGGGGTTTCTCCTTCCCTGGAGATAAAAGAATGACCTCATTTTGAAAAGAAGATTTTTTATCAGTAGAAAATATAGATGATGTTGAATAAGATAGTGTTAAACGTTATATTTCATAATCCAGTATGAAGAGAAGAATGATAAGTAAATCAATAAATGTTACAATACTGGTGTTCGTAACATCAAAGTGAGTTTGTTTTCAAGTACACCAGTGTGCTGTAAAACATAGACTGCATGTAGTATAATGCTTTATTTCCTCTTTTGAATTTGAGATGTTTAAAATAATGAGAGTTGCAGACTTATAATTATTTTTTAACCTTTTTTCTCAGCAACTCAAAAATTTATGTTCCTTGATTTAATGGAATTGAATTGTATATTTTAATTTCAAAATTCTTATGCAGAAATAATCTCAAGAGAACACCGCAAGCAATGAGCTCTGTTCAATAAGAGAAAGCTAATCATTATATCTCATCTAGAATATTCTTTATGCCTTCCATATGAAAAGAGTAAAATTCAGAGCATGGTTATTTCCTGCAGCTTCGATATTTTTGATTAAGAATACAAAACCAAGAATGTTTGTAGTTGTAAATTTTTCATTCATCAATGACACAACGGTAAACATATGAAAATTGTAGATTTATGTTTTTACAGAATTTGTATATGCAAACGCTTTTTTGAATCACCCATATTTAAAAGTACAGTATGACAACGATAAAAACACAATTTTGTCAAACACGTATGGTGAAAAATAAGGTAGAAACAAACACTACATTTTTCCTCTTCTATGAAATAGGCGATATTTTAAATGCACACGATTTACATGAATTGATAATAAATTTGAAGAAAAAGTTTATGGACCATCATTGTCAGTATAGAACAATAGCACCTGTAGGACAACCGTTAGATCTTGACCGAGGCCCCACTCTCACCCATGTCTGTAAGAAGATATATGTAGAGACTGTTTCTAACTAAAACACTCGGTATCAGAAAGAAAAACGATTACCATTTTGATTATATTTCATATTTGGAGATAATCAATGTTAGGAAAACTTTTCTGGTTTTCTTTAGTTCATTGATAGTATAGGTTTATCTATGACTATTATGTCTCAATCTAAGTTGAAATTTGGTTGCATAAACAAAGTCAATCCATCAAGCACATCGAGCTCCCATACAGCATCCTATACTCACCTTATAAGAATTCGTTTTTCATTACTACAATTATACATCGACTATTGCTTCCAAACTTTTTAATTACAAGAAAACTTTACAGGACCTTGATATCGAACATCTGAAACATATTCCTCCATCGTGTTCATGTTCTTCTTCACCCTATACATGTAACTATAGTCCTGCTGGAAACGTTATTACTGGTGACGTAAATATAGTTAATAATGAGGACCTTAGATCACTAATTTTAAAAGGTGCTAAATATAGGGAACCCCGATCCTTCAACTGGCGTCGGAATTTCATAAATATTATGGATTCTGTGGAGGATTACGCCAGGCGATGGGCCTGACATGAAAAAGAAGACCTTGACACTTTGTCTTAATGGATTAAATGTATCAGATGTATGTTAAAATCGCGCATTAAAAGATTGAGGGGCAATATGAGAACCATCTATCCTTCTGTATTCAATAATCCAGAAGTGAAAAAACAATTAGATGGATTACATGATCAGTATGTACTGGTCCCTGCTGACAAAGCAGGTAACAACATTGTCTTTGTTTGTAAGGCTCATTATATTAAATGTATTTTAGAGGAACTTAGATTTAATTCTACAAGTGGTAATCCAACTTATACTCATAGTTTCCTTTCTAAGGACGAAATTCTTCAAAAGCATATGTCAGTTTTGAATATTTTTAATATTCCAAACAACCAAAATGAATTTGAATTACCATATCTATACTGGATTCCGAAACTCCATAAAAATCCTTACAAACAAAGATACATAGCGGGTTCCAGTAAATGTTCAACCAAGCCTATTTCTTTACTCCTCACTAAGATATTACCAGTAGTGAAGGAGACGCTTCAAGAGTACTGTGCAACAATTTATTTGTGGATACTTAAAAATTCCAAGGAACTTTTGGAAAATTTGAAATCACAAAATTTTACCAAAATCAACAGCTTAAAAACTTACGAATTTTCAACTTTACACACAACCATTCCCCACGATAGATTTAAGTCCAGGCTTTTTGATATCATTGACAGCTGCTTTTTCAATAAAAATGGAACTCGTAAATTTACTTACCTTGTCATTAGAAATTTGCAAAAAATTATTTTGTTAAAAAAAATTCTGACTGTACACACAAGTACTCTGAAGTTGACATTAAAAAGATGTTTGAGTTTCTGATTGACAATATCCAAGTGGTTTTTGGAGACCAAGTCTTCCAACAATCTACTGGAAATTCCATGGGTACCAATTGCGCCCCGTTATAAGCAGACCTTTTTTGTATTCATATGAAGCAGAATTTGTCCAAAATTTTATGCGTGAAAAGAAGAAAACACTTGCTGTAGCTTTCAACTCGACATTTAGATATATCGACGACGTATTGTCAATTAACAATGGTTATGTCCATTTTTATGTTGATACGATATATCTCGGTGAGCTTGAGATAAAAGACACCACAGAGCCTGACACATCTGTTTCATATTTGGATATTTTACTTGAAAAAGGCGTTAATGGTAATCTAACAACCAAGCTTTATGATAAACGTGATGACTTTAACTTTTCAATCGTCAACTTCCCTTACTTATGCAGCAATATACCTTCATCACCTGCATACGGGGTTTATATTTCTCAGTTGATTCGATACGCAAGAGCATGCTTTACGATTGTACAATTTCTAAAACGAGGTAAATTATTGACAAACAAGTTGATGAAACAAGAATATCAGCAGTCTCGCTTAAAGTCATCATTTCGTAAGTTCTATGGTCGATACAATGACCTTGTCAGCAAATCCAATTTATCATTGAGTCAAATGCTGACTAACGTTTTTTATACTAATTATTAGGCCATTATTTACAAACTGAACTGTCGACGGATTTTACCGTTCTTTCCCGATCATGACAAGGAGCACACGGCGGGTGTGACCGGTCGGCAGGTGATGCTTACTCTTCCATGGCACCTGATCCCAACTCTGATGTTTTGCTCTGCTCCTATTTTGTATTGTTTAATGGACTTTTGAGCTTGAATACTGTTCGTTATCTCCATATATTTCATTTAATAATATATATGTCTTTCAGATATGAGCTTAATACGTACATTCCGTGTAGGCGTTGGCACATTAAAGAAACCTCACTGCTTAATGGCCGAGAATAGGTCTAAATTTGAAGTTTTTCACCGGTATAAGGTGATATCTCATATAAATGGAAATTTTTGCAAGGGACGTTAAACAACATTCATTCAAAAATCAATTTGAATATATCTGCAATTCCTAGTGAAGCGCTGAAACCCCGGCCCTTCACACTGTATAGTAAGAGAGTAGTAGGAGAAACGGTTCCACTCACCTACAACACTGTCCTCCTGTCTCCCCACAACAACCATGTTCACAATAAATAAAATCTGCAGGATACTTGCTGTTGTTGAAACAGAGGGTGGAATCTGGCTTCGGAGTTAGTGTCCTTCAATATACACAATAACGTAGGACTGCTTTTATTGAGAGTGGTTTTACGAAACACAAAACAAATTGTTTCTTGAATCTGAATGTTTTTTGTGAAACCATAATTATGATTTTTTCAAGTGTTTTGGTAGTTTCTATAGAAACTTTCTGAAGAATAAGAATTGATAATTAACCAAAATAAAAAAAAAAAACTGCATTACAAAATTATATTTTTTAAATTGAAATATGGCATTTTTCTTTCAGCAGGCTAAATAAAGCTTCAATTACTGCTTCCTAGCATTTACAAAACATTGTGAACATGGATTTACTGTTATAAATTTAAGATTGATAGATCAAGACATACCAGTTCTGCATTCTGTTAAATGGAGATTCCTCTTGTCTGCAAGATAAAGCAAAATACGTTCACGTGAGATGCAATTTGTTTTGTTTTTTTTTTTAAATTATTTTATATTTAAAAAAAATGCACTTAGGTGTTATATATAATTCAAAAATAATGAAAGATTTGAAATATATTTAGGGATGTTTATAAACGTAACAAATTGAAATGATTGATAAATGAGAATTTGAGGACTTTGCAAATGGTCCCTGATTTACAAATTCTTTGTTACTTACGTGCAACAACGTTCGTTCTGAGTGCCTTTTTCACAGCATCCGGTGGGACAGTATAGATAATAATCCGTGTTATGATCCCAGCAGATAGTGCTAGTCCCCGGGGGAGGCGGAGACTCTCCATTTCTGCAAAAAGCAAAGGCATTGACATAAATATTTGAAGACTTTAGAAGTGGATTTCTATTTTCAATCAAGAAATAAGTTTCAACTTGTTCCTTTAGTATTTTCTGAAAGTCTGAATAATAAAGTGACAAAAATGTCCTACCACAGACTAAATGACGAAATAAATATTTAGAACATAAACAATATCAATTTTTTTTCAATTTTTGTTTTACAATTTACTTTGTATACAAATAAATATCTTAAACTAGTCTATGCAAAAAGATCATATAATGCTACATAGTCATGTGACATAAAGAAAACCTTTTAAAAGATTTTGATAGAACATTTTCCAGAACTCTAGGTATCTGATATTTTTAAATACTAGAATTGAATTTATGGAGAATTATTGAATTATTTAACTGCATTGCATGTGCAAGTGTTGAATTTGCAGTTATTTTAGTTTTTAACATTTGAACTATGAAAAAGAGATTAAATTACGTTCTACACGTTAATGATTTTATCCCCTAACTGCAGCTTGAACTGACAGCATTAATTAATATATGCAGGATCTTCTAATTAAGGGTCTATAGCTACGATTGAGTGTCAGGTCTGAAAAGAATACATACTCGCAACATCTCCCAGCACAACAGGGACCAGGACAAGATGCCGTGTCCAGTAAATCATTGATAAAACATGTCGTCTCCGCTAACACGGTATCTAAAAATTGAAAAACAACACACACAAAATAGAAAATATATTTGAAGAGTAAACTTCCAGTAAAGATTTTACCTTGTAATGTTGGATTTGACTGTAAATTATTTAGTATTTTTGTTCAAAAACGTCAAAAAATGGTTCTAACGATGTCCATCTTCCCCCTTATTTTGTATATTTTGTTTACTATTGAAGAATGATTTTTCTTTACTGAATTCGTTATCAAACATTTTGATCTATCATGAAAAAAATCAAAATCATATTACTGATTATTAGTTTAATATACTGAATGCTTAAAACCAAATTAAAAAAAACTAGATTTTTTTTAAATATCACAAAGTGCAAAACTAGTGTCTGGATTAAAAGTCCATTTTCCAACCCTGGATGAACAAACAACTAACCTTTAAATCATGATCATTTTGTGACATTGTTAACAAGACCCTTTAATTCATCTTCGAAGCAGACCACCTTTAATGCTTATTTAGGCAATCCTCTATTCATGAAATAATAATGATGATAATAACAAGAGGCCCAGGGGCCACATCGCTCACCTGAGCACTATGGCTAGGAAAGAGCAGAAATCAGTTCAGTCTTGAAAGGTTGAAAGTTTAAATATAAAGTGGCTCGGGGAGGGGGGGGGGGTTCATAAATTGAACAAATTTGAATCTACATTATCTGAGGATGCTTCCATTTAAATATGACCAATCATGGCTTTGCTGTTCTTGAGTAGAAGATTTTTAAAGATTTAACCTATGTATTCCTATGTAAAACTTTGATCACCCATTGTGGTCCCACCCGACCCCCCCCCCCCCCGGGGGGTCATGTTTGAACAAACTTGAATGTACACTATCTAAGAATGCTTCCATATAAATATGACCAATCATTGCTTTGCTGTTCTTAAGAAATAGTTTTTTTTAAAGATTTTTACTATGTGTTCCTACATAAAACTTTGATCGCCTATTGTGGCCCCACCCTATCCCCGGGGGTCATGATTTGAACAAATTTGAATGTACACTACCTGAGGATGCTTCCATGTAAATATGATCAATCATGGCTTTGCTGTTCTTGAGAATAAGATTTTTCCTATATATTCCTATGTAAAACTTTGATCGCCCATTGTGGCCCCACCCGATCCCCGGGGGTCATGATTTGAACAAACTTGAATCTACACTATAGCTACCTGAGGATGCTACCATGTGAATATGACCAATCATGGCTTTGTCGTTCTTGAGTCAAATTCTATAGTCGAAACAATGACCTTGCTTTCAAATACATTTTGCTGTTAGGTCGAAAGTTGTCTAACATCTTTCATACAAACGTAAAGCCATTATTTTCATACTGAACAGACTATAGACTTCTCCGTTTACCCGATCATGGAAATGAGAGAACGGTTGGCGTGACCCGTCGACAGGGGCTGCTTACTTATCTCTGGTACCTGATCCATCTCTGATAGGTTCGTACTTGCTCTGCTGACAATTTTTATTGATTCTTTTGAGCATGATTACTATTCATTACCTTAATATTGCATTTAAAAACCCGGTTAACCAGAGGTCTCACATCATATACTAACCTCAAAACAACCACTTTTCAAAATGTGCCTACAAAGAAATCTGCTTAAAAATGCTACAATAAACAGTCTTGACTCCCCCCAAGCATAAATTCATCAAGAACATTACCTTAAGTATCAAGAGTAAGTATCTGCAATAAAATGTAAAGGTATCGAACAAAAATCATGCTCTAAAGACCTACTAAACAAAACAAATTGAGAGCAGAGGAAATATCTACACACATTAGATGCAGGTGCAGGTGCCATGGACGAGAAAGCAAACCCCTTTGACCGGTTTGAAATATGTATAATTCTGAAAAATCTTATCTAAATCATATGACCATGTCTGGAAATCCTTATCTTAGGCCTTAACGTCATTCAAATGATCATGTTGCATTCTATGGTTAATTAGTATTTGTGTTAAATATGCGTGTCTTTCATTCCTCCAATACAAAATTATAGTCTAACAAGAAGCAGCCACTTTGGAGCCATGTGAAATTAAGTTGATTTTTAATGACCTTACTTTAGAGTCAGCAGTCATCCTCTTACTAACTTTTGATATTTTATCATGAGTGAGCTTCTAATGTCTCTACAAAAGGAAGAAAGTTCACGCAGGCGAAAAGGGCAGTCACTCGTTTGGAGGAAAGATAGAAAAACAAAAAAGAAACAAATATATTTACCAATATATTTATCCATGGGTTTTATTAAATTTGTCATGGAACTATTCTACGTTCAAACATGAAACTTGTTCATATGTTTTAAACATTCTGTTTAAATCTACTTATTTGATTACTGTATTTTATCATATCCAAAGTAGTATAGTTTAATGGATATCTTTAAAGTTATTTTTAGACTTCTGTTTTGAAAACATACGATAAAAGGAAAAGAGCATGCATAAAATGTAGATACATGTATATTAATCTAAACCTGTTGTGAGTACTGTATGTAAATCATGGCAATGTTACAAAGAAATTAATAAATGTTGCTATATTACTTACCTGAACAAGCAAAAAGAGCTGCTAAAATCAATGTCGGTAATATATTCACCAAAGTCGCCATTTTTAACCAGTTCATAGACTGTTTTGTTGTTAGAGTGCACGTTTGTCAAAAATTGACATATATCCCTTTAAATTTTATACCAAGGCATTGGTGTGGTGTACCGTTTCTTTACCTGCTAAAGGTATATAACAATTGAAATAGATAAGAAAAAAACGTTTTATCACACTTCTCTTTTCGAAGGTTACCCGTGATGCATACTGGGTATCTTACCTAATCAACCGTGAATCCAATATGTAAACACAAAAATATGTGCATTCTTTCAGCTTGGTTTGATGAACTTTTTTATTTTGATGACTCAAGTGATTTAAACAAATAGCTACAATGTACTTTTTTATATTCAAGAAACATACGAAAATGATAGATACAAGCAATGTATGATAAACAAGTCATGATATCACTACAGAAAAAAATTTCAACAAAGGTATTTACCATTTTGTTCCTATTACGTACTTATTTCTTTTATTATAGTTTAATTATTATTGGAGAATGGTAGATAGTTTTCCTTTGAATGTTTATACAAATGCATATATCAAGGAACTAGTAAAATCATTATCATTGCTAAAAAAATATATCTTTAAGTAATACATTTTAATTAATATATGTACATGTACAGCGTAAATTTTATATTTGTTGCTCTCCCACTAACATATAGATTAAAACGCCATGTTCATTTGTTTCTCTGGCATTTTTGCCGCCATTGAAACTTGGTATAATGCGTTGTCCTTAATGTGATAGCCAATTGTTTATTAAAATATTTTTGAAACTGGTAGTCTTAAATCTTGATTTGCTATGAAGAAGTTAATTAAAATGAAATAGATATTAATGTACATGACATTAATAAACATTAACTTATCATACAATTACATTACATATTCAATATCTGTAAGTTTCTTGTTTGAAAATTAAGCTATACATGTTACTTATCTTACATAAACATCTGCGCTTACATGCATGACTGCAAAACATGCAAAAATATACATGTGTATTTACAAAATCATTGTTTTCTTTAAAAAAAAACTTCAAAACAAATCAAATAAAATAAGCTTATGTAAAAGGTAATAACAAACATATGAACTATAACCTTTAAAAATTATTTTATAGTATTATATTCATTATAAAGAAAAATAATCCCGATCGTCTTACGTCAAAACCAAATCTCATAGGTTTTTGTTAAATACTAGTAAACACGTATACTTTACAAACTCATAATATTTAATATGTTACTCTTATTATCATGAATGCTATTCTTGTGCATACCTAGATATTCAAGCCGAATGAATCTTACATGGTTTCTTATAAACCGACAAATATTTGTACTTCACACACACTTATAATGTCTTCCTCTACCTCTTTGCTTTTGATCATGAGTGTGACGATCCTCCCTCTACTTCCGGACGAACAGAGAAAAAGTATACGGTCTCCATTAGCGGCGGGTCCTTTGAAGAAACCACAATAGTTTTCATCCACGCTAATGAGTAAATCATGCAGTCTTTCACCTGATAAAAAAACATAGACTTGATAGCATACTGTAGAATTTTTTTATGCATAGTATTTATTTACGCAGAAATTTACAGCATACTTAAAGTACATGTTAGACATATACACTAGACTAAATTGCTAACGCACAACTCAGTATTCTCATATGCAAACAGAAAATAAACCTAGTCGACACGAGTAAATATAATATTCGATATTGGTTAATGCAGTCGGATTTGCCGATGTCATGGTGTCAACACAAGACTTCCAAAATGACTTTCTTGCATAAAAATTCGAAGCTGATAACACTTTTTTCCCACTGATATAAATTTGGTAGTTCTACCAATGGCGGTCAGTGAGGTTGGAACAGTGATTGTATTGTATTAATGAAGAATGCTTTGTTTGTCATATCGCTTAGAAGTCACCAAGTGCTTTAGCATTATTTGGTTAACCGTGCTTCCGTTTGCCACAGATTTACGGAGCAATCTTGCAGTAATTGTAACCGAATATATTGAATGCCGTGGTCACCCATAGAGGACATGGCTTGGGGTAAAAAGCTGAGTGGAGTGGAGTGGAGTCTTGTGGAGTCGTGGAGTGGAGTACTCCCTATATTATAACAGTACAGACAGTTTGAGAACAAAACAATTTCTTTTGCATACAATCTCTCCCCTGCAATGTCATTTTGGATTTGCGTAACAAGAATAATATAAGGAACAAAAGAAATCTGTGCAGCCAAAAAATTTTTGACCTTTAAATGTCAAACAGAAATGCTTTTTTTAAAACAAAGACTAGGTAATACATTAACAATATCTAAACTAAGCTGAGATATGACCCTGATCACCTATCCAAAACAGACAAACCTAGTAAGAGGTGTTGACAGCTTTATAATATCAAACAGATAGAGAATAAACAACTGCACTGCGGAACTGATGACAACAATTGAATTATAAAAACACATTATTTAATAACCTTTTTTTAGGCTTTACTTTTCAAGTGCATTCAACCCTCTTTGTTGATATTTGAAGGTCACTATTTTTTTTTCTGTAATTCATTCCTCTTGATTTGTTTATATTAACAAATTACAAATATACCTTTTTCTGGTTAAATTGGGGGAAATGCTACAGAATCTAGGTGTATAGCCTACATGTATTTGTCAATTGGGTCTATCAAAGTTAAATGTCAAGGATTAATTACTAGTATAAGATATAAAAAGGAAAATATTTATGGAAATAAACTCAACAGCTCATGTAGTTATTTTTGATATTTTGATGTACACATTGTGTGATGCATTATTCACTCTTTAAATTTTTACCTTTGTTTCTTGGGGAGTGGGCAGTGTTCATTCCTACCTATAATTAGTTTCACCAATATTTGATCAAAGAAAATCTTTTCATTTTATAAATGTGACTCGGAACAAAAAATATATCTATAATAAGTAAAACTAAAATATATTTAAAACATTTTATTACATCCTTACTGTTGAATTATTGCTTTCTTTGTACTTTGCTGATCAAGGCATCACATGCAGTCTATCAACCATTAAATGTATTACTGATGCAGCAGTTTGATATATACAGTGGTGACAACTTTCTGACAGAATTCATTTAATTGTAGTATGGGAACTTTAAAAGAATGCATCCCCATAACGATATGCTGAAATGTATTTGGTACTAATTGTTTTAAAAAGAAGACTCCAGCAGGATGTTGCCAACTTGATTCTGTTAATAAAATAACATGGATTGCTACAATGGACAAAAAAATTTCAATTTTTTTTTTAATCATTACATTAAAATTTATTTCATTTTATCTTTGATGTTGCTTAAAATATTTTTCCTAGTGGGTACAATGCTATTATATACTTCAATTAACTTAGGTACTATTTTCAAAAAATCCTTACAATATTAACCAGGAGCATGTTTTACCAAACACTTTAGATGATAATATAATCTTGTAAAATCAGTGATTCTGTTAAAAAAATGCTCGAATAAAATTATGTATATAAATTAATTTTATAAATGATTAAAACCATTTTTCAAATCAATGTTAAAAAGAAAGTTAATCTAAAAATTATATTTTGTCTTAGTCATAAGTTCTTTTGTGAAACAGACCTAAACAGTCTTATGAGCATTATTTGCCCTAATTTGAAGAATGTCTAAGAAGTTTTTCCTGCAAAAATGTCCATGGTTTGAAATATCCAGAGAGGTTATTGTCCATTGAAAAATCAGGGACCCGTTTTACTAAATAACTTACGACTAAGACCAAAATCTTAAGTTGGTTGTAAAATTTTGCAAAGTTAATGATTCTGTTTGAAATTGCTAGCATAAAAATATCTTTCTTTCTGAATTCTTTTAAAAAAGATTAAAATCATTCTCAAATTCATGTAAAAGAAAAAGTAATAAGCAGAATTAAATATTGGTCTTAGTCGTAAGTTCTTTTGTAAAACAGACCCCAGGCTCTGGGGGCCATAAGATTTAGACAAGTTCACTTCTGATTTCAGTCTCACTTTTACCAAGGGAATTAATAGTGGGAAAGTGAGACTGAGATCAAAAGTGAGCTTGTCTAAGTTTTATGGTCTCAGGGCCATTATCTGATCATAAAGATGTGATGCAAAAAGTTACTTATAATCTTATCAGTTTTTCACTACAGCTTATGTTTGTTGTTAAAAGTATATCCCAGTGGACATTCCTGAATAATGATGAACTTTTTATTAGGTGTGCTTTTACTGTAATTCTTTTATTGATACCAAATTATAAACAATGCCAAGGTGTAATTTTAGATTCCTATCTGCTGACAAAAGCAAAATGAGTTACATTTAATTCAGTTCATTTTAAATGTTAACCATTAAACCAATATAAAACTATGTAAAACTTTAAACCCCACCAGAGATCATGATTGGAACAAATCATGAATCTACGCTACCTGAGGATACGTTTATTATAATATGACTAATCATGGCTTTGCTGTTCTAGAGAAGAAGATTTTTGAAGACATTTCCTATATATTTCTATGTAAAACTTTGACCCCCTCTTGGGGCCCTGCCCTACCCCCGGGGGTCATGATACGAACAAACTAAAATATACAGTATGTAATGAAGCTCTCACATAGGTTTAATCTTTTCTTGCCCAGTGGTTCTTGAGAAGAAGATTTTTAAAAGATGCCACCAAAATTTCACGCATTCTTAATTATCTCCCCTTGAAAGAGGGTGCGGCACTTCCTGTGAACAAAATTAAATCCCCTTCACCCAAGGATGCTTTACGGCAAGTTTGGTTGAAATTGGCCCAGTGGTTCTTGAGAAGATGTCGAAAATGTGAAAAGTTTATGGACTACAGATGACAGACGGACACTGGACATTCTTTGATCAGAAAAGCTCACTTGAGCCTTCGGCTCAGGTGAGCTATAAAAGGAGACATGTAAATAGTTACACAAAATGAGAAATAACAATAAAATGAGATACAGGAAAAGACTGACCTTCAAATATCAACAAAGAGGGCAGCTTGCACTTTGATAGTAAAACCTCAACCAAAACAAAATTACCTGCTATCAAAATAATATAATAATAATATATCATAATAATTCAATCCTCAGTGCAGTTGTTTGCTATTTATCTGTTTGATATTGAAGCTGTCAACACCTCTTACAAGGTTTGTCTGTTAGGGATAGTAGTGCAGGGTCATATTACCTGGAGTACCTAGTCTTTGTTATAAAAAAAATTCCAGGTGATCCTCTTTGTGACATTTAATGGTCACTAGCTTTTCTGGCTGCATCAGTTTCATTTCCTGTTTCATTCATAAGTCCAAAATGAGGTTGCAAAGGAGATATTGCATGTAAGAGAAAACTTTTTTTAAACCTTATGTACAGACTCCACTCCATGACTCCACAAGACTCCACTCCACTCCACTACAGAGGACATTTCGATTTTGTTTTGGCATTTAAAAACCATACTTTTAACAATCGTAATATATCTATATCTATATCAAACACAGAATAAAACTGCACCATTCAGTTATAACTGAAGTGTGACTGAAAGTCTACTACAAGGTGACTGAATGGCAGAATTCTGTTGTGATGTATTAGCAGTGTAGAGACAATCTAAGAAATCCGCATAAATTTCTAGCCGGAAGGAAATTGTGATTCTGCGTAACTGTGACCCCGTGGAAAAATACATTTACAGTATTCAAATATAAATGTTAAAATGCTGATGTTAAAAAAAAACTTTTTAATGTATATTTGTCTACAGAATTTTTCAAGTAAAGGTGTTATATTGGTAGATATATGCTGATGCACAAACTTCTTGCACAATTTATTAAAGTCAACAAGGCCGTTTTCCGGCCTACGATGAAATCATTTTAATATGTGATTTTATGTAAGTCTAGTCCTTCTATTTTATGATTTTAGTGGTGATTTATCACCATCAACTCCTTTAGTCACATGATAAAGAAATAAAAATGCGGTTAAATAAAGAAAAAAATTGAGGGTGGTTTTATTTAAAAAGTTTATATGGATGTTCTTTGAAGTGATAGTTAAAAAAGATATTTATATATGTAGGTAACGTATCCTATCTAAAATAACAGGCGTTGAAAATGTATCACCTGAGGATTAAACTAAATTTCATGACAAAAATTGTGCTTCATTTACATGTTGGATAATTTGAATGTAAATCTTACAAAATGCACACCATTCCACATTAGAAAATTTCTAATTGTCATGTATTTTGCTTTATTAGTTCATGTAAGTTTATACTTATAATTGTGTATCCATTGTATAGATGTGCAACCTATTCTTAATTCGTATAAT
Source organism: Saccostrea echinata (assembly GCF_033153115.1). Classification (NCBI taxonomy): domain Eukaryota; kingdom Metazoa; phylum Mollusca; class Bivalvia; order Ostreida; family Ostreidae; genus Saccostrea; species Saccostrea echinata. Next base: position 5,366,466 of record NW_026889778.1, read on the forward strand.
ACGCGCAATCTGGGAAGACCTATGAACTATGAAAAGAAGTATATCAAAGGCTGAACACATTAAAGAGATTTTGTTTGTGACTGAATAAACAATATGTTGTTCAAAAATTATTTACTATAAATGAAGAACTCATTAACAATGAAAATATAAATACAATTACCTCTTGACTAATTTTATGAGCACCCAGTATATAAAAGTCTAAACGTTTGTATTGAATACATATATGTACATGTTTATAACTGAAAGAACATGGTAAAAAATGCATTACTTTAAATTTTATTATATTTTTTTTATTTATAAGCATGTCTTATAGTATTATATTTGATTAAAAGCAAATGCTTTTAAAACAATTATACGTAAATGACATCTATATCAAGTCAAAGTCTCTCCCCTTTCAACGGTACTCCATAAAAACTCGCAAGATGCTTAACACTTCCTTCAACTACAACAAGTCTCTGCAACTTTTAAAGCACGTGTATGTGTATTTATTATACCGTTCGCTTAACAGTCATTCTACCCAAAATATGACCAATTAAGAATTCTTAATAATTTGTAATATCTAAACTATACATTTAAAAATCGATTTCAACTCTAAGACTTAACATACACACATGGTTTTGTATATATTTACCTATATATATGCAGTTACAGTTTTGATATGAACATAATGTAATGTTGAATGCAGTTACAGCTTTGATATGAACATGATGTAATGTTGAAAAACGTATTCCACTGCAAATCTTAATGTCGGTTCATTTATTTACAAATTTCAAGATGAAATTTTCAGCCGTAAAAGCGTTCCGAATAGATTATTATGAATGTTAAAGAAAGTTTTTTATCCTATATAAGAAGAAAGCAAACCAATTCTCGCAAAGAAATGCATGGATCTTCTTTCATACGAAATTATAGTATGTCGCTAAAAATCGATTAACTTCCGTAACGATTTTGTTTTAAATTTCACGCACACAATGCAGATTTCAAAAAGAAATGAAACTTATCTGAAAGTGACCACGGAACCTAATATCATCGGTTCTAGTTGAGAGTCAGCTATTTTAGTCGATTACATTTTCGACATAACAAAATGATTTAGACAAAAAACAGTTGTCTCTCTTAAAAATTTAACTTCCGTAATTCAGGAAAGGTTGTGCATTAAAGGAATAAAGATTTTTATTATTTTGGGATCGAAAAGCTTCATACTTTTATATAATATCCTAAAACAAACTTAAATTTTAACTATTGCCGAGAATTTTACTTTTATTGCTGGGAATTAACTTCCGTAGCGATATTTTTCCCGAAATTTTAACTTAATTTCGGATTAATGCAAGTCTTCATGAATCATACTTTAGCGTTCTATACTGAACATCAGAAACGAAAAGTTGGTCAAATTCAGCTTTATTTAAAAAAAATAATAAGACTTGTTCAAGCATTAACTTCTGTAACATTAAAATCAATGGTATATAAAAATTGTTGTAAAAAGTTATCGATAACAGATTTGTGGACAATTCTTTCTTTCAAGTTCACTCATATGTCCTTTAGAGAATTATGATGTTCATTTTGCTATTTGAAACAATTATTTTTGCCATGTTTTATACCCTGATTTGGTCCATTAATCGTAGAATTTATCGCTCCGTGATGTGGATGCCAGAGGGTTCGATTCTCGTGTCCAATGCTACATGAAAACTAAAGCATTTAAAATAAGAAGTGACAGCTAAGCGTCCCTTCATTAAAAGTGAAAGCCATGTTCTATTAGATATTCCCTTTAAAACAGAGGTTCCCTGTCATGGTAGGCGCTCACGTCATACATATGTCAATTTGTTTTACACTTCACCTAAAACGGTTGACCTCTCGACATGCTTGAAAAATTATGAAATGGTGCAAAATAACATTTTATCAATCAATCATATTTGTCTTTTAGGAAGTCCCCCCCCCCCCCTTGAATTCTGGTTGTGTAGGATAGAGCCGCTCTACTCGAAGATTGTTTTTCTAACAAAGATGTGTGTTGGTTTCAAAAATCCTAATAGATAGGGTCATCTGAACAACCTCATCCTTAACATAGAAGGCTAAAGTATCGATCATATGAAGAAAATAGGAATATCCCTTTGAAAGGTTGAGGCGGGAAATCCTATTATGGAACTTTCATGCAAGTTTATTAAAACAATACTATTCGGGAGCAGACCAAACATTTCAGTCCTTCGATTTCAGAATTTTCAGCGAAAATGTCAACATTTTCGTTTAAAAATGCAAGGCGTAGACTGATTCGTGTTATATCAAGAAGAAATTTTACTCCTTCTAAAATTTATTATATGAAATAATCTACAAAAACTGATAGCCTTCATTTTGAGTAAAAAGCTTTTCCTTAAACTATCGTTAAAATAGAGCAAAGTTTTAATTTAGATGTCATAACCACCTTTAGCCAAATTTATAAGCTGGTAGTCACTTTTTATGTTTTTATGAAGTTCAAATGCAAATTTTGGTGTTGGCTAAAGGTGATTATGATATGTATAGGAGTAACCAAACGCTCCCATCCTCTTGATTTTTCTCATTATCCTAGTGCTAATACGGACCGATACACTACTGGCTTTCAAAACCCCTGTCCGTATGAAAATTCCCTGTCTTTCTCTGTAACCTACAGCATTTCCACAATTATCTACGGTATATCTACAGCATGGTACGGTATGTCTCCTCTGCATATACAGTAATTCTCATTATGTCACTGTATGTATCCCCAGCATGCCACAGTTACCTACAGTAGGCCCCAGTACGCCTACGGTAGGCCCCAGTATGGCTACTGCTTCCTACAGTGACCCACGGTATGCCACAGTATATGCCCCAGTAGGCCCCTGTATTGTTCACCGAAGCAAAACGGAAGAAGTATACACACTTCCAGAGGCGCTGTTTATCTAAGATGTGAGGTTGTCAGTTCAAAACATAGAATTATTTCCTTGAGAAACTTTTGAACATTATTTTATACATATAGTAATTCAACTGAAGTCAACTGATACGGATCTCGTGGTCCACATTAGGCAAAAACTTCACGCAAATGTTATTGCCACAAAGAAAATATCAAAATGGTCAATAATGTTGACTGATCTAAAGTGTACATTTCTTGCTGACAAAATAACAAAAATACGCTATAAACATTAAAACTGTTATAATTACTAATTTATTCGTACATTTCATTATGTTTACAATTGTTAAGAGACTTATAGGGTTATGCAGTGATTCTGAAAAGTTTACAAATCATTGCTTCAAACAAAAAAAAAAAACAAACAAACAAACAAACAAAAAAACAAACAAACAAACAAACAAACAAAAAATAAAAAAAAATAAAAAAAAAAGTTCATCAATTAATGAATTTTATTTATTATTTTTTCATTATTTATTTATTTATTTATTTATTTGTTAGTTTATTTCTTCATTCATTCAAAAAAAATTTAATTTAAAGCATCAAATTGGGAAGGGCAGACATTACGACCAATAATTTTGCAATGAAGATTTTATTCACTTATAGTACGGCTACATTGGAGACCTAAATGTATATACTAATATATATGCTCCTGGCTAGTGGCTACATGTGCTTGTAAAATATATTCCTTGGTGTTTTAATAAACTTGAACACCTCGTGTAACTAATGACCTATATCCTTAGTATAAAGGTCCCTGGTGTAAGTAAATCTCACCGATGCAAATATCTGAAAAGCAATCCGCGTCGATACAGGAATGCAAAATTTATTTTATTTAGATTTTCTGCCTGCTCAGCGAGAAAAAAGTCTTTTAATCTTGGTACATGTAACCATTCTAATAAATGAACATAGCTGTATACGACAGCAGTGGGTCTGTCATAGTATCTAATGACATGGTATCTTTAGGTAACGCAGCTCTTTTTCTTTATTGTCAACCGATTATTTTTTTTTCAATCGACCTTTGTTCATTATCTACAACTTTAACATTTTTTTTGACAATTATATTTTATGTATAATAACATGCTGTCCAGACGCGGATCCAAGAATTTTTCCAGGAGGGGGGGATATTCCACCCCAATTCAAAAAAAAAAAAAAAAAAATTAACGCAAATTCCATTTCCTTTACGTACGTGAAAAAAACCTATTTCGTGGTTGGGATCCATGCTTTCGGGGGGGGGGGGGGGGTCAAAGTCATGTTTTATTTGCTTCAATATAACTTGGTTCGGAATGCCCCCCTCCCTCCTCCCACCCCCAGGTTAGAGCATGCTGTCAGTATTAATTTTAATCGGAGAAATTCAATATTAAACGTATAATACAAGATCAGTTTATGCAAAAGAGGCACAAGTAAATTACATGTAATTGCCGACGGACAGTGAACTGTGTAATCTGTATAAAAACTGTAGACATGATTTTCTAAGAAATATTGGCATTTCAAATTTACAAAATAACGATTTAAATGTTCTATTCAGATATCTATTAACTCATTCCCCACGTCAGAATGCGAGTTTCAAATATAATGCATAAAACATACACTGTAAGACAAAGAAAAATCACACGCATGTAATTAGTATATATCGCTAAAAGTGATTTTGGGTCCGATGGGCCGGGTGTTGCACATATATGCTTATTTGTCTAATGAACGTAAAATTATTGTATACACAAGTCACTTTGTATGATAAAATATTTACTTACTTACTTATTAAATATAATTTTAAAGCAAAATTCATGCGAAAACCCCCTTTTTTTCTTTTTTCTGTCTTTTGTTTTCCTAGGGGGCAAAGCAAACAAGCCACAATTTTTTTTTTAAATCTGACGTTTAGTTAAAACGAATTCGTTATTTGTGTCAGTGATTGTGATGTTCATATTATGAAACACAATATAGGCCTATAGCTGTGTTAAAAATACATTGAACACTTTCGACAATTTCAAGAAATGGAGACCCTAAAAATTATTTGGCCATGTCTGGCAATTAAAAAAAGTTACTCAGTATTTGATATTATTTTCTTTCTTTCTTTTTTTTTTTTGGGGGGGGGGGGTATTTCTAATTGTCAGGGATGAATATACATATATATGACGTGTATACACTAAAAATGCATGCTTACAAAAAATTGCTTTTATATTTGTTCGTCTTAAAGTAATTGTAATTTAGAATTTGTGTTTCCATTCTCTCTGCAGTAAATCAGCGCATAAAATTATAATAAATAACTAGATTGAAGAACAGTCTTCGTTTATTGTTCATAGTGCTAGCTGCCGATACTTATGTTTAGAATAATGATAACGTAGAAAAGAGCAAGGAGTTCGTTAAGTAAGCATTTTAGATTGAGGATTTAGGATATTACGATATTTATCGCAAACTGTTAGACGAAGGATAAATGTACATGTATCACATTGACATGACATTAACAGGTATTGATGGGGAAGTCCTTTCCCCAGCATTGTCGTGCATTTCGTATCATGTGTCAAATAACGAATGCGAACAACTCCGTTTGGTTTGGCGTTTTTGCATTGTAGATGTATGTATACAAGGAAATATAACTTTTAACCCCCCCCACCCCCCCCACCCCCCCAAGCAGCGTACATGTTAAAAGATTTCATTCACTCTTATATATATGTAATATAAATTTCTTTTACAGTATAACAGAATTTAATTCTTATTTTAACTGTTTAGTTCAATGAATTCTAATAAAAGATAATTCAATTATGCAAGGGACTTTAATTTCAATCCATTTGTCCTTAATTACAGATCAAAGAATTATATCAGACTTCGATCTCGCTTAGCTTGCGTTGGTGTTAGGAAAATTGATAACCCGCTCTAATTTATGTTGAATAATCAAATTATTGATTTTAAATGTTTGATTATTTTGATATTACTGTCATGTCTTTATTTAATTACATGTATTTACAAACAATATAATTTTTTACATCTTCGGGTCCGTCTACATGCCGGGAGAATCGTAATTCATATTCGCACGTGTCACAATTTTCAATTTTTAAAGGACAAAAAAGTGTATGCATCTGCAGTGCCTTGGTATTTATAAGAGAGTCAGAAATTTATCATCGCAGGTAAAAAACTCTTCGGTGTTTGATTTCTGAGAATAAATTGAAAATAACATGCTAGTTCGTTGCGCCAATTTGTATACCGGATCTTGATCTGATCAGGAGCCCGTCGACTGTGGAATCATGTATATGATTACATGTAACAGAATTTATAAATGATGCTGATTTCTGTAATGCAGAATAGACCATGGCTAAACATTATCGTTTTTTTTTTTTTTTAATTTCTAACCCCGACACTTAGTATCGTTTTGAGGGTGAGGAAATGGGGGAATAGGCTTTTTAAAAAGTCAGATTTCTTTTTTTTTTTTTTTTTTTTTTTTTGACGTTCTGAATTGTTTGAGAAAAAAATTAGTCATGCATATTTCAGTGCCCTGTCTTGTGTCTAAGTATGTTCTTGAGGTTATAGTCAGAAAGAATGAGTTTGATACGAAACAATGTAAAATAAAAAAAAAAATGAATTATAATTATCTTCTTCCTTTTTTCCAAAGGTTTGAGAGATATATCCAGGTGTTTTAAATTCCGAATTTTTTTCACATCAATTAGCGTACGATACAAACTGCATATAAAGCAGAGTAAATTTTAAATTAGTAGATTTTGTTATAAAACTGACGAAAGATTTTGGTTCATGTACGGATCCTTTTTTTATCCTTATTTCTCAACTGTTTTCGCTGACCTTTGTTTAAATTAACTTCTTATCCACTTATTTTGCATAATCTAAAGTGTAATTATGTTTCTCTCTCTCTCTCTGGACTCGAATTATTTTAATGACTGCTTATTTCAATGTACCAGTGAATAAGAGGATTATAGGCATTCGTGCCTGCTTTTCAATGCATTTTACATTACAAATATATGATATTTTTAAAACAGAAATTGTATAGCCGAAACTTATATTTTTAATTCATGCGTTTCACCCCTTAAAGAAGCGCATAAGAAACAACATCGATGTTGAAAGTATTAGCAAGGATAAAGTACAAATTAGCAGTAATAATTGTAAATATATTGTTTTTCAGTGTTCATTTCTTTCTTTCCTTTTTTTTTTTTTTTTTTTTTTTGATATTTTTTTAAATTAAAGTTTTCTAGCATAACTATACTACATGTATAAATTAAACTGATATTTCATAGTGAATGTGAAAACAGTCTTGTTATGAGTGATCAGTCAGTTGTTTATTTAGTCCTAACACCAGTGGTCAGACGCAGACAGAGAACAATAGGCAATTAGGACCTATTGTTAAGCTGATCACTGCAAATTACATTAGATACCTACCCTGGTTCTGCCTCAGTACATACAATGAAGTAGATAAAAGAAAAGCGCGGGGCGGATCAATGATTCTTAATCATAAGTGGGTCTGAAAATTGAAACTAGATGATAATACAGTAAATGAAATTATTATTAAATTATAAATTCATTTCATTTTAAACAAATTAATTCTGTATCACCATAAGAACCATAAGAGCATACTAATTAATTTTATGATCGGAAATCGGAAAATTTTGTTCTGATAAGGTCGAAATTATGCAGAATTTCATCACGATATTAAACAAAAAGGTGACGTAGAATTAATGTAAAAAACTGTGTACAAGTAATCAGGCCCTGTCTTTAGCGTATTTTACGGAGACAAGAGGGGGTGGCTTATAAACTCAATAGCTTTATACAATCCTCCAATTATAAATAGTTTGATCTCTCAGCAGTTTGAAATATATATAAAAGTTGCATATAAATTAAAAAGAAAATGATTGATCGATTTCACAATCGAAACTTATTGACTTTTTGCAGAATATTACGTAAATCAAATTGTAGATTAGGATTCGTCAGAAATGCAACAAAAAAGAATGGAAAATTACATTCAAATGATTTCTGGGCCGTTTTAAAATAACGAGAAAAAGAGAAAAGAATAATAACATTTCAGTGCTGTTAATAATTGTTTCTGAATTCGTTACATAAATACATAAAAATTAAATATTATCTGAATACGACTTATAATTCAATTTTATCAAGTAAGCGTCGGGAAGAATAATTTGTTATCACGTCCCTCAGTTCATTAGCCACTGTCATTTTTATTAATGGCATCATTTTTAACAATATTTATCGGGAATTATGCTCCTAGATAAAAAAAAACCTTCTTTACGAACAAGTTCATTTTATCTGAATACGAACTATAATTCTTCTTTTTAATAAGTTCGAAGAGAGTCCAAATATGTTCATTCAATGTGTCAAAACAGACTGACCTTGTTGATGATTCGATGATTCAAAGTGATATAAAGATTCTCAGCCACTTACAACAGGACAACACTTTTTCTTGAAATAATAGTGATTAATTATCGTTATTTCTAATATATTGATCGTAATCATCCCCGTCAGAAATAAATCTATTATACTATTTTTTTTTTAATTTTATTTGTTACAACATAGCAAGTATATCATTACTTTAGAGATGTAATGTACAAAAACAATTCTATAAATCATCATAATCTTTTTCATAAATAATTTTTAGCGATGAATAGCTTCAACTGTAGAAACATTGCCTCTTAAAACATTGTGTACTTCTTCCGTTTTGCTTCGGTGAACATTCAACAATACAGGGGCCTACTGGGGCATATACTGTGGCACACCGTAGGTCACTGTAGGAAGCAGTAGCCATACTGGGGCCTACCGTAGGCGTACTGGGGCCTACTGTCGATAGCTGTGGCATGCTGGGGATACATACAGTGGCATACTGAGAATTACTGTATATGCAGAGGAGACACACCGTACCATACTGTGGATATACCGTAGATAATTGTGGAAATGCTGTAGGTTACAGAGAAAGACAGGGAATTTTCATACACACAGGGGTTTTGAAAGCCAGTAGTGATAGTTCATCTCTTTATGACCCTGTATCATAACGAATACTGTAGCGTCTTACCAAACAACATTGATCATCAAATTGGATCATTAGCCCGATTTTTCATGCAGTTTTTAAGAGATACAATTTAACTTAAAATTCTGAAGTCATTGTAGGCCCCGAACGGCCTAAAGGAAAATGATCCTTTTCAATGAACAGAAGTCAAGGCATTGAAAAAGGCGTAGTGCAATGCATTTTAATGAATGCATGTCTTTCAAATAGAGGAATAAACTAGAAACTTGTTGCCATGGCAACAAGAAGGTTTTCCGTCTCTTCTCCATTATTAGAGAAGTTGATTCCTCACTCATAACACTATCTGTATTACGCTGTGCATTCCATTCAACTCCTCCATACATTAAATACTATAAAACGTAAATTGTATGTAAAAATATATTTCGAACAGAAAATTATACCAGATATCATTTCAAAGATACATTATTATATTTCAGCTGAAAAATGTTACAAAAAAATCCAGACATTCTGGGGATTGAGTCCAGCTCGCCCGGGTGAAAATTGACCACGCTAAGCATTACGCTAGCGGGACCATTTCTTATAAGAGTTTCTATTATCCCTAGTAAAATCATTAAAATATATTGAGAGACAAATAAGTTTAAAAATTCGACCTTATTAATTCGCTTCCGGTAGCGACCGGAACTATTGACGACGCACAAAAAGGCGATTCAGCAAATCTAGAAGTCATGTTCTATGCTCTCCAATAAGTCTCCAGTCCATATCTTTAGCCATTTTTTAGATCTGCCGTGAAAAAAAAAATCATTTAAAAATCAAGAAATTGCCCGTAACATGGAACTGGAAGTGAATTTTTCCAAAATTCTTTCAAATTAAATAATGGCTTTTTAAAACGCATTTTCCCTGAAATATTGACGATAAACCACTGAATAGTTCTCGAGATATGACGTGCCTAATACTTGTCTAAAAGTATTAAAAATAATTATAATATTTATTATCCATTTTCAAACAAATTATATATTATGCATTCTGAAAAGAGTCTCTATTAACCGTACTAATATCATCGAAATATATTGAAAAACAAAAAAGTGGAAAAATTCGACTTTTTAATTCGCTTCCGGTAGCGACCGGAAGTAGTGACGACGCACGAAAGGGCGATTCTGGTAATCTAAAAGACATGTTCTAAAATCTCTAATAAGTCTCCAGTTCATACCCTTAGTTGTTCTTTAGATACGCCGCAGACAAAATTCCATTTAAAAATCAGGAATTTGCCCATAATTTGGAACCGGAAGCGAATTTTCCAAATTTTACTTCTGATGAACAAAGTTCATATAATAACTCATTTTTTGTGAAAGCTTCATTGAAAACTACTGAATAGTTCTCGAGAAATCGCGTGCACAAAATTTGGTAAAAAAAAAAGAATAATAACTAGATGCGTTTCTTGTTGCTAGGGCAACAAGTGGTCTTCCGACCGAACTTTTCTCTAGAATTCAATGCTATCTCACTTCATTTAATACTTTAATGAAGGTATTTTTCGTTTGCGTTTATGTTACACAGTCTTTCAACATAGATCATAATTATTAAAGGATTTCTGTAGAATCTCTGTTAACAAAGCTTTAAAAAATAAGCAAAAACTATCATACATGTCTTCAGGGGAAAATATTATTAACAACTTAAAAAAGAAAGAAACAATCTCCCGCCCAAGCATGATTCGAACCCGCAACATACGAGAAAGTTTGGATCAGTCATATCTTTGCAATAAATGCATCAATCAAAATAATGAAAACATACATAGAAATCTTCGATGACTCTATATTAACATTGTAAATTTCAAAGAAAAATATTGAAAAACAAAAAAGTTACAAATTTAACATTTTTGAATTCACTTCCGTTCGCGACCGGAAGTACGAACGACGAAAAATAAAGGTCGATCACCATATCTCCATTTGATGCTCTATCACGTCAGTGAGTTTCAATTTCATATCTTTAGCCGTTCTCGAGAAAGTTAACGGACAAAATTGCATTTAAAAGAAAAAACAAATTTCCCCAAAAATCACGATCGATGTGAATTTCAAAAAATTGAGGGACACCCCTGGAGATATATTCATGATGCATCTTCCCTGAAAAAATCTTTCAAATTGAACCAAGCATAGCTGAGATATGGCGTGTACTATGAAAAAAGAATAATAATAATATTAATAACTAGATGCGTTTCTTGTTGCTAGGGCAACAAGTGGTCTTCCGACCGAACTTTTCTCTAGAATTCAATGCTACCTCATTTCATTTAATACTTTATTGAAGGTATTTTTTGTTTGCGTTTATGTAACACAGTCTTTCAACATAGATCATGATTATTAAAGGATTTCTGTAGAATCTCTGTTAAAAAAGCTTTAAAAAATAAGCAAAAACTATCATACATGTCTTCACAGAGAAAAATATCATTTACAACTGAAAAAAGAGAGAAACAATCTCTCGCCCCAGCATGATTCGAACCCGCAACATACGAGAAAGTTTGGATCGGTCATATCTATGCAATAAATGCATCAATCAAAATGATGAAAACATACTTAGAACTCTTAGAAGACTCTCTATTAACCGTGTTAATCCCTGAGAAAAATATTGAAAAACAAAAAAGTTACAAATTTAACATTTTTGAATTCACTTCCGTTTGCGACCGGAAGTACGAAGGACGAAAAATAATGGTCGATCAACATATCTACATTTGATGCTCTATCACCTCAGCAAGTTTCATATTCATATCTTATCATATATATCGGAAGACCTTAATAATAACTAGTAAACTAATTGTTCAGAGAACAATTAGAGGCCTTTCCACATTTTTAAGTGTTTTTCTTGTAACTTTGGCTGAAAAAAAAATGCAAAAAAAAAAAAAAAAAAAAAAAAAAAATTGCTCCTCCAGCTGGGATCGAACTCAAAACCCTTGGTTTGAAAGGCAGGTGCGCCAACCACTGCGCTTCTCATTCCGATAAAATTGAGTAAGTTAATTGTTTAAGACTATAGAATAAATACAAGCGTATTTTTAGAGTCGGTAGGGGAAGAAAGAAGTTCCGTAAAAGGAAATAGTTCCTGAACTTGAAAGCAGTATATAAAATAACAGGGGACGGTCTGCGTGAGAAAACGTTAACACTGTTCCCTAATGAAAATGTATTAATGGACTGTAGCCCGATTCATCGATATTGTGAGCATGCTGAATTTTTTTAAAATAGCTTTGTTGTAAGCTTAAAAAGATCGGGTTCGGATTTTAACATTTCTGACTGAATATCCTGAAATAAATATGAAACATTGAAATAAGCATTTCTTTGGGTTAAATTAAATATGTGTAGCACAAATTAAACTCCCAACATGCATTTTTAGAAGGGAAACACGACAATGAAAGCGAGAATTGTTTTTAATATACCGAAAATCGCTATTTCTGGAAACTGATTAATTCTAAATAAAAATCAAATAAATTCCAAATGTAAAAGAAAGAGAGAATGCTTGGTATTAAAATGTCGTATCATATCAGGAAAATTGAATGCTACTAACGACATCTGAAGAAATAGCCGATAAAAGGTTTAGATCATTTCTTCGTTCACCTGCACTTTAATTTCAAACACAACAGAACTTGTAGTTCTTGCCGTGAAACTTCATGACTTCTATAAACTTATAAGACTCACCGTAAAACTCTCAAGAAAGTTTCTCTGAGGTCTATATTACATATGTACCAAATATGTTGTCGATCCGAGGTCTGGTTTGAATTTTACAGAAATATTCTACGTTGTTGTTGATGTGATTTTTTTTTAAGAAGGGGGGGGGATGAATTATTTATTTTATGCCTCTTTTAAACTAAGAATTGTAACTGCTTTCACATCTTTAAGCCTGATTGTGACCTCTGGGTCAAGATCAAAGGTCAAAGGTCAAGGTCAATTAAAAAAAACAAAACAAAAAAAAAATACAAAACAAAAAAACAAACAAACAAAAAACCAAAACAAAACAAAACAAGGAAATCTTTACTTTCTATGTTTTTACCTGATACTGGAGCTGGATGCATGTCCTTACTTTTCATTTGACCCAATGTCAAGGACAAAGGTCAAGGTCAAAGTTCAAGGTCATTTGGTGAATTGCTATATTTTACACATATATAAGGAATTTCTTACGTTTTTAAATGACTTTGACCTTGACCTATATTTCAAGGTCAATGTCAAATATGCCGATGCAGTTGGTCCTATGTTTCTAGGATACACCGATTTAAAAAAAAAGTTCATTAAATGTAAGCAGCATAAACTTTCAGGGACAGTAACTCATACAAGGGACCAAAGAATGCTTTTGCAATGATAGAATGAAGAGAGTACTAAATGAGTCGAAGACACTGATGAAGGCTTGGAATCTCTACGTTTTACGGTTTCGGAGGAGTAGCGATAACAAGGTTTTATTGCAAAAGGGGTGACAATTTTTGAATGGGTCAAGCTTTGGGGACAAGAATGAAATCCTTAAAATAGTTTTAGAAGGACATATTATAGATGCAAAGATATTCAGTGTATGTCGAAAGGTTTTCTACTGAATCTCTGACAAAAAAAAGCTTTTAAAAAAAATTAGCAAAAACTACCATACATGTTTTCAAGGAGAGAGAAGTCATTAGCAACTGAAAAAAAAGAAAAACAAAGAAAAAAAAAATTAACTGCCTCCAGCAGGATTCGAACCCCAGACAGTGGGACAAAGTTTGGATTGGTCATATCTTTGCAATAAACGCACGCATCAAAGTATTGAATACATATTTAGAATTCTTGTAAGTCACTCTATAAACCCTGTAAATTCTAAAGAAAAATATTGAAAAACAAAAAAGTGGAAACATTGGACTTTTTGAATTCACTTCCGTTTGCGACCGGAAGTGCCGACGACGAAAAATAAAGGTCGTTCCCCATATTGAAATTTGATGTTCTATCTATTCCTTGAGTTTCAATTTCATATCTTTAGCCGTTCTCGAGAAAAATTCTGGACAAAATGCCATTTAAAAAATACAAATTTCCCCAAAAATCGCGAACGGAAGTGAATTTTGAGAAAATGAAAAACACATCTGGAGATATTTACATGATGCATCTTCCCTGAAAAAATCTCTGAAATCTGCTTACCCACAGCTGAGATATCGCCATAACTATGAAAAAAAGAATAATAATAATAACTAGATGCGATCTCGTTGCGAGCAACGAGTGGGTCTTCCGTCCAATTTTCGATAAGATGAGATAAAAATTTGACTGAGATTTTCGTTCAAATATAATGATATAAATAAATTGTCAAGACGAACAATTTTGCTTTAATAATGTTTAACAAAATATTGATCATAAAAGGTTATAGATTAAAGACTTTCGCCCCTTCTTGGTTCCTAATGTGAGAGGTCAGCCCCTTTTTCTTGATATCATCTTAAAGCTCTCATGATTTTGAACACTTTTTGTTCAACAACTAGTCAGAAATTCTTTTTCGTTTCTGAGATATTTGCAAAAGAAGTATTTAGGGGCCAGCCCTTCAACTCCTTAATGGGGACGTTTAGCAAAAAATGAAAGGTTGCATATTGTTAAGAACATTATTTTGAACATCTTTTGTTCAATATTGCTTATCAAAATATTTACCACTTTTGAGATATAGAGCGTCAAAGATTTAGCATTCTGGCCCCTTATGGCCCCTAATTATGTAACATATAATGTGAATATCATAATATATAGTTGTAAATTGTTGAGATGTACATTTTAGCTTCAGTAATGCATTACAAAATATTGATCGTCAAAGAGTTATTGTTCAAAGACTTTCGGCCCCTCTCAGCCCCTATTTTGAGGGGCCAGCCCCTTTTTCTTCATATCACTTTAAAGCTCTCATGATTTTGAACACACTTTTTGTTCAACAACTAGTCAGAAATTCTTTTTCGTTTCTGAGATATTTGCAAAGGAAGTATTTAGGGGCCAGCCCTTCAACTCCTTAATGGGGACGTTTAGCAAAAAATGAAAGGTTGCATATTGTTTAGAATATTATTTTGAACATCTTTTGTTCAATATTGCTTATCAAAATATTTCCCACTTTTGAGATATAAAGCGTCAAAGATTTAGCATTCTGGCCCCTTATGGCCCCTAATTATGTAACATATGATGTGAATATCATTATATATACTTGTAAATTGTTGAGATGAACATTTTTGCTTCAGTAATGTATTACAAAATCTTGATCGTTAAAGAGTTATTGTTCAAAGACTTTCGGCCCCTCTCAGCCCCTATTTTGAGGGGCCAGTTCCTTTTTCTTCATATCACTTTAAAGCTCTTATGATTTTGAACATTTTTTGTTCAACTTCTATTCAGAAATTCTTTTTTCATTTCCGAGATATTTGCAAAAGAAGTATTTAGGGGCCGGCCCTTTAACTCCTTAATTGGGACGTTTAGCAAAAAATGAAATGTTGCATATTGTTTAGAACATTATTTTGAACATCTTTTGTTCAATATTGCTTATCAAAATATTTCCCACTTTTGAGATATAGAGCGTCAAAGATTTAGCATTCTGCCCCTAATGGCCCCTAATTATGTAACATATGATGTGAATCTTATAATATATAGTTGTAAATTGTTGAGTTAAACATTTTTGCTTCAGTAATGCATTACAAAATTTTGATCGTTAAAGAGCTATTGACTAAAGACTTTCGGCCCCTCTCGGCCCCTAATGTGATGAGTCAGCCCTTTTTCTTTGATATCATATAAAAGATCTTGTAATTCTACACAATTTGTATTCAATATGTTTTCAGAAAATCTTTATAGTTTTAGAGATATGATAAAAAATGTCTCGAAAATTCACTTCTGATTCATGTCCTAAATTTCGACCCCTACCGAGCTTCCATACTAGGTACTTCCGGAAAATTTGAAAACCCAGGTGCAAAACTTCAACATGTCGTCTATAATCGCTGAAAATTTCAGCGCTCTAGCTTTTGCCGTTTTTTAGTTTTTGTGTCGACAAAATGGTTATCTGAAAATCGATTAAAGGGCGATAACTTCCGACCGGAAGTGAATTTTAAGGATTTGAACAAAAAAGGATCATCTTCAGATACAAAGGCATTACCCCTGAAAATTTCATAAAAATTGATCGAACCGTTTGCGAGATATCTTCTGCACAAAAATTGTAAAGAAAAAGTGGAATAATAATAATAATAATAATAATAAAAGTGAAAAAGAAACAATACAATAATAGAAGGGTCTTCCGTTGGAGACGGAAGACCCTAATAACTAGATGCTTGCTTGTTGCTAAGGCAACAAGTGGTCTTCCGACGGACTCTTCGCTGAAAAAATATGCTGCAATACCTCATTGGAAACATACCTAAATGTACAATTTTCTTATGTATTTAAGTATTTCAGGTTTTCAAAAATAAACCATCAATTTTTACAATTTTTTTTCAATAAAGTTCTTAAAAACAAACCTTTAAAACACCGGTGAAAAGTACGAAACAGAAATGCCATTTTTAATTGAAAAAAGAGGGAGGACACGAAAAAAATTTTTGCCTCCAGTTTGAATCAGCCATATCATATCATCAGAGAAGTTGACTTCTTACTCAAAAGGTAACAATTTTTTATTTTATTTATTCCCGGTATCTGTAGCTGTATCCCTACATGAAATGTAATAAAATCTAACATGGATAAAATATCACAAAATTCGAACAGAATATATACCAGGCATCATTTTGAAGATAAAATATTTATGCTGAAAAAGTAAATTAGTACGGATATTCTGGGGATTACACCGCAGTCGCCCGCGTGAAAATCCAACATGCTATCCATTGCGCTACCACGGACCACTGCTTCAAAGTGAAAAATGACGAATATCTAGAGTATGAGATGATCAATCTTTAAACAAATTATATATTCAATCTTCTTATAAGACTTTTTATTAACCATGTAAATTCATAGAAAAATATTGAAAAACAAAAAAAGTTGAAAAATTGGACTTTTTGAATTCACGTCCGTTCGCGACCGGAAGTACAAAAGACGAAAAATAAAGGTCGATCAGCATATTTACATGTGATGCTCTATCATGTCTGTGAGTTTCATTTTCATATCTTCAGCCGTTCTTGAGAAAATTAGGGGACAAAATTCCATGTAAAAAATATAAATTTCCCCAAAATTTGCGAACGGAAGTGAATTTCAAAAAAGTGAGGGACACCCCTGGAGATATTTTCATGATGTATCATCCCTGAAAAAATCTTTTAAATTGACCCACGCACTTCTGAGATATCGCCTGTACTATGAAAAGTGGAATAATAATAATAATAATAGAAAACAGAAGGAAAACAATAAGGTCTTCCGAAGGAAGTCGGAAGACCTTAATAACTAGAAACTCATTGCGAGCAATGAGAGGTCTTCCGTCCAAATAACCATCCTTATATGTGATATTCTTTGCATGTAAAATTACATTTATATATGCTCGTAGTAAAGACACCTATATGTGATATGGGACTTTCAAAAATGCAAGGATTTCAAATATTTCTTTTAAGAAAATGAAAATAGCGCAGAATTCACACAGAAAGAAAAACGCGAAACATCATCAATAAACGTAAATTTCAGCTAAAATGAGAAAGAAAATTCAGACAACGGGATTAAACCCAGATCGCCTTGTGAAAATTCAATATGGAACCACTACACAAGCGAAATTTAATCAGCCATCATCGATATTTACTTTGTACTCATTGCCTAAAATAACCAGCGTCAGGGAGATTAAAAGTTTTTTTTTTATTTAGTGTGGAATAGTAGAATGAGAGCTAGCTAGCCAAATTCTGCGCAAAAAAATTCACATCAGAATTTGTCACTTGAGTTTAAACACTTACTGTTAGCAGAAATAATCTATTACTGATGAACTGATGATACTGTTTACTTCCTTTTTTTTCTTTATGTATTCAACTTTTTATTTCATGTAATTCCATATACAGGCATGTCCATGTAATCCTTTTCTGCACTTCTATATACTTCTGCATCAGACCATTTGTCTACTAGGAAAGGCTGGTCACGATACATTAATTCGCGCCAAACGTCACGGGTAAATCTTCGCGCATTTCCTTTGGAATGTATTTTCTATTGAATGGTGATAGCTTCAATGAAATTTCAAAATGTATGTTCTTATAACCTGAATTTCGACCTTTAGAAAGTATATTTATTACATTGTACTTATAATATATCGTATGGATAAGTAACACTAAAGCAGTGAATTAGGTAAGATTTTCTACAAATTTTACTTCCCTTTACTCCCAGAGTGGAGTATCCCGATTAGTTACACATTCATGAAAAGACTGGAATGTTTCACCGAAAAACATGTCTCGTCCTGCGACGGTCAAAGAATCTGATACCATTTATGTTCAATAAGAATATTTTTTAGAAAAAAAAATATTTATATCAACTTCATTAAACAGTCTTTTAAAAAATTGCTTTTTTGTCTTTTCTGTTCATTTAATATGACACAAGCCTGCACGGGGAAAAGAAACAATGACCAAGTAATAATTACTATATATTGATTGATTTAGTCAGGCAAGTTTCTTGAATAGCTATTACTTATAACCATGGTTTAGGATCAGTTTTTCCGTTGTGCAAAACAAAAGATTGTAGTTACCGTACTGTTTCCACTTTCCACTTGTAGTCATGTCGTTTATCTACTATAAGATACAGACAAGAGCAATTATAGTAGACGTTTAGGGAAGCCTCGGATTAAAACTCTACTTCGAAACAGAATTGCAACGTAATTGTAATTCCTTTACATTTCTTTGATCCTTATGGCAGTTTCATTCAAACAAACGCTCGGCTGACTCCGTAAACTCCGACTTGCTCATTGGAGTTTACAGAGACAGCCGCCATTTTGGACTACCGCTTCAAATTTAGAAATGCAAATATCTAGAGTTTGGACTGACCAATTCTAAAATAAATTATATATTAAGCATTTTCAGAAGAGCCTCTATTAACCCTACTAATATAAAAGAAAAATATAGGGAAAAAAAACAGTTTCAAAATTCGACTTTTTTAAATTCGCATCCGGTAACGACCTGAAGTACTGACGACGCACGAAAAGATGATTCCCCTCATTTAGAAATCATAATCCAAAATCTCTAACAAGTCTCCAGTTCATATCTTAAACCATTTATGAAAAAAAGGGAGGACAAAATTTCATTTTAAAATCAGAAAATCAATAACTTGGCACCGGAAGCAAGTCTTCCAAATTTTTCTATGAACAAAGTTCATTAGACGACGCATAATTCCTGAAAGTTTCATTTAAAACCATTGAATAGTTTTCGAGAAATCGCCTGCACAAAATTTTGGGGAAAAAAAATAATAAGAAGAAACAGTAGAATCACTATAAGGTCTTCCGTGAAGACGAAAGACCTTAATAATAATAGAAAACAGACGGAAAACAATAAGGTCTTCCGAAGGAAGTCGGAAGACCTTTATAATAGGAAACAGACGGAAAACAATAAGGTCTTCCGAAGGAAGTCGGAAGACCTTAATAATAAGAAACAGTAGAATCACTATAAGGTCTTCCGTGAAGACGAAAGACCTTAATAAGAGAATGCCGTGTAAGGTTTAAGTCAAAACATGGCTGACGCAAAACAATTCCTGAATTTTCCCCTTCAATTCGAGCATTTCTGCATTGGACAGGGCTGATGGTTGTTTATGAGATGATAAACTATGTGTAAACTTTCTTAGTTTAGCGGAATCATGAACATTTTCGGCGTGATCAATAATTTGTTTACAGTAGTGATGAGGCTTTCGCGCACTTGCAGGAGCGGATCCAAGGATTTACAAATTAATAAGATTTAATAGAAATGAAGTTTTAATACTTTTAAATATTATTTAATGAAATTATTAATATGCAAGTAATAGATATACAAGAAAACGCGAAATGCTAATGAATGCAGCTGACAATCACTACTTTTTAAAGATAAATTAATTCTAAATAAAATAATTATAAATTCTATAGACAAAACAGAAGGAGAATGAATGGTAGCAAAATATCAAATCACATCAGGGGAACCGAATTTTATTAATGAAACTCTTAAGAAGTTCCTTATAAGTTGTAAATTTTATATCTGTGTATTCTACCTGGTTGCTTCGCGGAAAGGGTGGGATGTCTTGAACATAAACATGAAAATAACCATTATTTTGTAGAAAGAATTAAGGCTTATAATTTCGAAAACGTCAAGAAGAGTTGCTTGTGATATGAAGGTCAAGGTCATTTTATAAAGAATCCAAAACATAAAAGCGAAAAGAGAGAAAAAAAAGGGGGGGAGATGACAATGTCTTCTACAGTTGACAAAAAAGAGGGGCGAATAAAATGCACACACATATCATATACAACCGTTTTTATTTAATATAAACTCGTTTCCATCGCAACAGGTTTTTCTGGCCTATCCCAATAACCAGGTAGGTGTTAACTCTATACCACCTCCTACGTGAATGAGCAGTGAGCAGTCCCCGCAAACTATATACACGGGGAAAAAAATCAATATTTTGTAGTGTTTAAGAAACGTTGGTCCTACGTTTTCGGAAATTCTAAGATATTTAAAGATATTTAATTCCTTCTTAATCCTATCAAGAAACTGGTAATACGTAAAATCTTCAAAGAGGGGCCTTTACATACCCTATGAATATTACAGAAAAAAAAGTTAGAAAGACGAAGAAATTGAAAAAAATCGACTTTTTAATCCAATTTCTGTGACGACAAGAAGTATTGACGACGGAAAGAATAGTCATGGTGACATCTACAAGTCATTATCTATGACATCTGACAGAGTTAACTTTCATATCTTAAGCTGTTCTGGAGAAATGGAGAGGACAAAGTCCTTTACAAAATTTCGTCTATACAATAATATTAAGAATACTAGATACTTATTGCCTAGGCAATAACAGGTCTTCCGTTTTCTTGACTTCTTTGAAAAAAAAACCCACAATCTTCTCAATAAGATTACTCTAAATAATTAACAAAAGTTATCTCGAGGCTTCCAAAGAGAAATACAGATAAAAACAAACGTTTTCTTTATGTACTTAGTCATGAACGAAAGTGCTCCAAACGAATAAAATGTTCATTCTACACCTAAATTATTCACAACTGATCATTCCTAAAAGTTTCCACGAAAAACTTCTCATGTTTGAGACAACTTCTGGTGTTTTGGTTGGTTGGTTGGTTGGTTGGCACTTCCGATGAAAATTAATTGCATGGTCATTGTCTATCTAACATCTGCATTAGCCAAACATTTCTGTAAAAAGAAAAGTAAAAAGAAAAAAAAAACTCTAAAAATTCACTTTTTTGCATCGCTTCCTGTCAAAACCGGAAGTGTCGGCAACGTACGATTTTTACATGATGTAGTTAAACTGGTGACTGACTATCAGTTCTGAAAGTTTTAGACTTCAGTCATGTAGTGATGTACTGTTTTTCAGCAATTAGGTGAACAAAATCCCAATTTGAGGACGGAAAAACACACGACCGGAAGTGCATTTTTCTAGGATGGTTCACTTTAAACTAGACAATTTAGTCTCAATAACATATGTAAAAATCATTCAAAAACTTTATCAATAAGTGATATTTTTGGCAAAGTTAAAAATCCCAATTACATAGTTTCTCTCTTATAACCGGAAGTTGTCGATTTTGTTTCCAGTGAGACCAACATATATAGAAACTGTGAAAGAGATTCAATTATATGATGTAAGTTTTATTTCAAAAGAGAAAAGTTTAAAATTTTGATTTCTTTGATCACTTCCTGTAACGACCGGAAGTGACGGCTGACGCTATTAACCCAAAGGGTTTTGCCTACTCATTAAGTTCTATCACTAATATAAGTTTGGTGTCTTAATCTTTTACCGTTTCTGAGATCTCACTTTGACAAGTTCTGAATTTGCGGACAGTAGAACACGCGACCGGAAGTGAATTTTACCAAGATATTTGACGTTACTCTAGACATTTGCAGTCTAAATAACATAACTAAAAATCATTTCAAATACTTCATCTATAAGCGATATTTATGGGAAAGTAAAATACTCAAATTATATACTTTTTCGCTTATAACCGGAAGTTGACGTTTCTGTTTCCGGTGGGACCAACATACTTCGAAAGTGCAAAACAGATGCAATAATGTGATGCAAGATTTAATTAAAAAAAGAAAAGTTGAAATTTTCGATTTCTTTGATCACTTCCTGTGACGACCGGAAGTGACGGCTGACGGATTTGAACATGTTCCACAAACGTACTTGTCATGATCTATAATTCCTGAATGTTTGAGGTCGTAATCTCTTACCGTTTCTGAGAAATCGTCCGGACATGATCTCTTTGGAAAAAACGGAGATCGGACATATCTGACGACCGGAAGTAAATTTTGCAAAATCCTTCAAAATGTTTTTAGTTTATTGTATTTGCCATAATTCCAGTTTCAAGAAAATCCATCAAGGCATCTCTGAGAAATCGCTTGGACAAAAAATGGGGAAAAAAAAAAAAATAATAAAAACTAGATGCGTCTCTTGTTGCTAGGGCAACAAGTGGTCTTCCGACCGAACTTTTCTCCAGAACGCTATGCTATCTCACTTCATTTAATACTTTATTGCAAGTATTTTTCGTTTGTGTTTATGTAACACAGTCTTTCAACATAGATCATAATTATTAAAGGATTTCTGTAGAATCTCTGTTAACAAAGCTTTAAAAATAAGCAAAAACTATCATACATGTCTTCACGGAGAAAAATATTATTTACAACTGAAAAAAAAAGAGAAACAATCTCCCGCTCCAGCAGGATTCGAACCTGCAACATACGAGAAAGTTTGGATCAGTCATATCTTTGCAATAAATGCATTAATCAAAATGATGAAAACATACATAGAATTCTTAGAAAACTTTCTATTAACCCTGTAAATTTCAAAGAAAAATATTGAAAAACAAAAAAGTTGCAAATTTAACATTTTTGAATTCACTTCCGTTCGCGACCGGAAGTGCGAACGACGAAAAATAAAGGTCGATCACCATATCTCCATTTGATGTTCTATCATGTCAGTGAGTTTCAATTTCATATCTTTAGCCGTTCTCGAGAAAGTTAACGGACAAAATTCCATTAAAAAAAATACAATTTTCCCCAAAAATCGCGAACGGAAGTGAATTTCAAAAAAGTGAGGGACACCCTGGAGATATATTCATGATGCATCTTCCCTGAAAAAATCTTTTAAATTGAACCACGCATAGCTGAGATATGGGCTGTACTATGAAAAAAAGAGAATAATAATAATAATAGAAAACAGAAGGAAAACAATAAGGTCTTCCGAAGGAAGTCGAAAGACCTTAATTAACAGTACAATCACTATAAGGTCTTCCGACTGAAACGGAAGACCTTAATTACTAAAGTTGTCAAGAATAGTACTGATGCATAAGACAGAAAAATATATATATGTCTTAACATTCCATGGTCAAATATAGGTCCTTAGAAAGTGACAAATAAAGAAGCTCTTAACACGAAATCAATGAAAAATGTTTATGTTTTATAGACTTTGAGAAAATTGTATCCTTTAAAACAGGCTATACTAAAATTATCTAGTTCATTTTCATAGGGTACAAGCAGAATCACTCCAGAAAAAAAATTCAAGACAGTGAAGTGATAGTAAACAGAAATCAATGTTGCTAGCTTTCTTTGGAAAAAACACATGCAAATGATGCTTTCAATTACTTTATCTAGTTCTAATATAATGTTAAGAATACTTTGAAATACCAGTTATTCAACTTGTGTCATTTACTGTAAATTTCGGTCTATTGTGTTTTACATCATATCACTCTGATTACATACCATCACTATGATATATCCGGTAAGCAGTATATAGAGTTTTCATAAAATCAATATTGATTTAGCTGGACTGGACGAATTGACTTATGCATACGAGGGTTGTTAAAAAAAGTTCGCGAACTATCTCTATGTCTAAAAAACCACAATTCAGATCAGAATGAAATTTGGCACACATATAGTCATACACATGTTCTACAAATAGCAAATGTTAAATAATGTTTTGCTCCGTGTTTGTGACGTCACAATGTGAAAATGACGTCAGTATGTAGGTCACTTGTGACAAAAAATGGTTGACTCAGTCGTACTCGAGCAACGAACGGCTATAAAGTTTAACGTATATCTCGGAAATTCCTTTGCAGTAGAATATGATAATTTGTACAAGGTTTATGAAGACAAAAGACTTACCAGAAGTTCAATCATTAATTGGATTGAATGTTTTAGTGAAGGCAGGGAGATGGTTAAAAATGATGTTTGTTCTGTTGCCCAGCGAAAGCAGGCCGGTAAAAAGATGTGTCCTTAGTTGAACAATTTGTTTTGAATGATCGCCAAATTACAGTAAGAAAAATAGTTGAATATCTGAGCAATAATTTAATGATTAAATCCCTAAAATATCGTATACTTTAGACTTTAAACATATTAGATATGAAATAATGAAGGCGCCCATACTTTTTCCACATTGAATAAACGACGCTCCCGAGACAGAGGACTCGGATTGTGATGGTCGCCATGCTAATTCTGGGAAGGGATATCCTTCTCCACCCATCCTATTGCCGAGATTTGGCCATTTCTTACAGATGGTCTGTTCTTGTTATAAAAAAATTACTAGTAATGTAAGAAATATAAGACTCGGAAAAATCTCTTAGCTTCCGTGAATAGACCGCTACGAAGCATGTCACGTGACCGCCTGGATCATGTGATTCGCTCATGGGCAGAACAATGGCAGTTGTGCATTAAAATTGGAGAGGACTACTTTAAAAAATAATGAACACTAAAACCTCATTTTATTTCTTTTAAGGAAGTAATTCAATTAGTTTGCGAACTTTTTGATCACCCCTCGTAATTATATCATAGAATCAAAATAATCCTTTGTTCATTAGATATCTAAAATACTTACCATATCCGTCTTGCCTGTTGTAGACTAGAACTTCAACAACATCAAATGTGTTCTGCAAGTCTATCTTGATCCACGGATTGATTTCTTTTTTTGTGTGAGCAGTAGACAGTCCGATCTCACAAACAGTGACGTTATCCACAGCATTTGACGCGTGCTGGTATTTAGGGTTATATATCGATATCATACTTGCTGATTTATTTACTGCAACTATAAAACAGAAGTATGATTTTGTCTGCAATTTTTTTTATAGAAAATACATATGACATTTAAAATAAGAGAATTTCATTTCTCCAGGCTAATGATTTTGCCTCATCACTCTAGAATATTGGGTACACTTTAATTCCTTGTTCCATGCAAAGAAAACCTTCTAGAGTGGGAGTTTACTGATAGAATCTGTTTTCCTCCCGCATTCTGTTAGAATTTCTATGGATACTAATTGTGTCCCTCTATAAGACGAACTTTTTCTGTATTATTATGTATCAGAATCATTCTATAGCTTTCACTTAAAAAGAAGAAATCGCTTGACCAGGTCTTTAATATGACATTAACAATATTCATTTTCAATCAGAAATTGAATTAATATATTCCATCAAACCCAAAATAGAAGGAAAAAACATTCATTCGACACATCTGTTTCATATTTTGATACAGGCATCCAAATAGATATACATAAATGGCACAATAACAGATAAAGTTGATAATAAACAAATTGACTTCAGTTTTTAGGTCATTAACTTCCATTATTTATGTATGGTGACGTCTCTATATGAGTGAAAAATTCTCGAATTGGACGTAAAACAACATACAATCAATCAATCAATCCATTTTTTATACAGTGATATTACTTTTTCTCGTGTATACGGTATGTATGTCTCTTTGTTGATTCGATAAGCAAGAGTGTGATCGATATCTAAATCGACGGAGGCTGCTAACAAATAAGTTGATATTACAGAATTATCAATATTCTTGTAAAAAGTCAACATTGAGCAACATAGTCGTTACAATGACCTTGTTTGCAATTATGCATTTCGTTGGATTGAATGCTGACAGACAATTTTCGAGGGATTGTAAGACCAGTGTTTTCATTCTGATTTGTTTACTGATAATTAATTTATTTTATGAAGGACAATGGCTTACGGAAGGGATGCCTCCCCATCCGTTGCACTCGATCACACTTTTGGTGTTTTGGGTGCTCTCCAATTATATTTATTTTAGTCTGATCGCTGTTTGTTTTTCTTCATATTTCAACAAGACCTATATTTTAGTGGTATATCAAGCCTTTTTCATTTGAAATAATAATACAATTCCATATTAGATCTACATATTTCTTTCGGGATATAGTTGCAAAAGGTAGCTTGAATATCAATTCCAACAGCATGATGAAATAATTTTAAGCTGGATGGATCACATGGATCATTTATTAACATTTTAAGAATAGACAAATCATCCTAAGTGTCATTTATGCAATTTTGAAAGTATTAACAATGGTTATTTCAATTTCTTTCCTTAAATTTTTTTTGTTTTATATGTGATTTTTTTTTTGTTTTCGATTGTTAACTTCTAAGCTCACCTGAGTCGAGGGCTCAAGTGAGCTTTTCTGATCAAAGAGTGTTCGACGTCCGTCTGTCGTCCGTTGTCTGAGTGTGTCTTCTGTAAACTTTTCACATTTTTGGCATCTTCTCAAGAACAAGGCCAATTTCAATCAAACTTGCCTCAAAACACCCTTGGGTAAAGGAGATTTAAGTTTGTTCACAGGAACTTTCAAGGGGAGATAATTAAGCATTCGTGAAAATTTCGTGGAATTTTTATAAAATCTTGTTCTCAACTACTACTGGGTAAGAAAAAAGATGAAACTTAAGTGAAACCTTTATTACATACTCTAGATTTATGTTTATTCATATCGAAACCCCAGGGGATAGGGCGGAGTCACAAGAGGGGGTAAAAGGAATATATAGGAAATGTCTCTAGAAATCTTCTTCTCGAGAAAAGCAAATCCATAATTAGTCATATTATTAAAGAATTATTCTTAGGTATTGTAGATTCAAATCTGTTCCAATCATGTCCCCTGGGGGTAGGGCGGGGCCACAACAAGAGGCCAAACTTTACCATAGGAATATCTAGGAAATATCCTCTTCTCAAGGACAGCTTAGCCATTATTAGTCACATTAATACAGAAGTATCATCAGAGTATCCTTGAGTGAAGGGGATTCAAGTTTTTTTCAAATGAAGGGTCACGCCCTCTTCCAAGGGGAGATAATTACAAAATAGTGAAAAATTAATGGCATCTTCTGAACATCTTCTTTTCAAGAACCAGTGGGCCAGGAAAGATGAAACTCATGTGGAATCATTGTCAGGTAGTGTAGATTAAAGTTTGTTCAATTCATGACCCCCAGGGATAGGGCGGAGCCACAACAGTGGGTCAAAGTTTTACATAGGAAAACATAGGTGTAATGCTTAAGGGGCATTTGCGTAAAACGCATTGAAGACTTTAAACAGTGGAATGACCTGAACAACCCCTGGAATGGACTAGCCGAAGGGCATATAAGGCAAATCTTTGGGAAAGTCGGGTATTCAGAAGCTAGGGAAGAAAGTTGGCCCTTTAATCAGCAATAAAGAAGTTAAAGGTAAGAGCAAAATAAAAGTATAAAAGTTATAAGCACCAGTGGCAAGTATCCTAGTGAATTTATATTAGGTTCTGGCTGAATTTAATCTGAAAAAGATTGAGATACTCGGTTCTTATCTATCAATAGGAACCTAGGGGAGAAACACGGGGCAAGTAGTACATTACCTAGTCCCCATCTCTATATAAGAGAAAATTTAGATACTGTGTGATAACCCTCGAGCTCAGACAGAGCAGTCTTAATAATCATTCCAATAAGTAACACAGACAGAGTAAAGGGAAAACCTATATATTCCTTGAAAGAACCTGATCATACCATTACATAGGAAATGTCTTTAAAAATCTACTTCTCAAGAACAACTAAGCCATTATTTGTCAAATTTATACAAAAGCCTTAGATATTGCAGAATCAAGGTTGTTCAAATTATGAAAGCCAGGGTTTTTGGGGGCCCAACAGAGAGTTAAATCTTACATAAGAATAAATAGAAATCATTTTGAAAAAATCTTCTGCTCAAGAAGAGCAAAACCATGATTATTGATATTATTATAGAAGCATCCTCAGGTAGTGTAGATTCAAATTTGTTCAAATTTAGGGTGGGTAGGGTGAGGCCACAATGAGCGATTAGAGTTTAATTTACATAGGAATACTTAGGGAAAAAAATCTTTAAAATTCTTCTTCTCGAGAACAGCAAAACCATGATTAGTGATATTGATATGGAAGCATTCTGAGTAGTGTAAATTTAAGTTCTCCAACCCCCCAACCCCCCCCGTAAACTTTACAATACTGAAGTGATTTCTGCTTTTTCTTAGCCGATGTGCTCAGATGAGCGATGTGGCCCATTGGCCTCTTGTTTTATGCTTGTAGTAACTGTTACATTTTTATATAATTCAAAGACATTTGTCTCCACAATTGATGCGAAATCCATACTAAAATTATTAAATCATTTAATGCTTGTGAATTTCTAATTGACTATTTTATATGAAGACCCCCCCCCTTATAAAAATGTAGTATACAAATATGCACAGATGAAGGAGCAAGGCGTGGTATCTTGCATTTTTTTGGAATGAATGTATAATTTTTTTTTAGTTGCAATAACAAAACAAAAATTAATTACTATTTTAGGAAAACTCCGACGGATGTCTTTATCACCTGATTTTTAGGAGCAATAAAGAGACCGTCTACCTGAAATTTCTAAACGGTTGCCAAACTATATATAATGACCTCTATGATAAAAAGCCTATAACGAGACGAAAACATCCTATGTGTACCGATATATTTACGTTGATTTTCTTTATCGGTAACATGACAAATAATGTCAATTCATTGATACTTAATTGAAAAATGTCTTCCACTTGTCAATGTTTTATTTGCTTCATGTTGTACATGTATTTTGTCTTTAAATAGTGTGACAATTATTCTGTCACCACAAACACCCACACCCACCCACACACACACAAAGAAAAAGAAAAGAGGAAAAACAATGTTGTAACGAGGAGAAGTAAAAAAATAATAATAATAACAACTAGAAACTCATTGCGAGCAATGAGAGGTCTTCCGTCCGATTCTGAAAATAAAAACAAAAATTCACGCTAAAAAAAGTGATAAAACAAATTCAGCGTGAAAATCCAAGAAAGCTGACCATTAACCATTCACTTTTTTGCATCACTTCCTGTCACGACCGGAAGTAACTGCGATACAAGATTTTCTCACGATTCAAATAAACTGATGACTGACTATCAGACCTGAAAGTTTCAGACTTCAGTCGTTTACTGTTGCCGAGCAATATTGTGAGAACGAATTCTAATTTTGAGGACAGGTAAACACTCGACCGGAAGTGAATTTTATAAAAATCTCTGCAAACTTTTTCAATCAGAAAGGTGAAAACATACATAAAACTCCTAGAAACTCTCTATTAACCCTGTAAATCCCAGAGAAAAATATTGAAAAACAAAAAGTTGCAAATTTAACATTTTTGAATTCAATACCGTTTGCGACCGGAAGTAAGAACGACGAAAAATAATGGTCGATCACCATATCTACATTTGATGCTCTATCACCTCAGCAAGTTTCATATTCATATCTTTAGCCATTTTCTGATGATACTGTTTACTTTCTTTTATTCTTTATGTATTCAACTTTTTATTTCATGTAATTCCATATACAGGCATGTCCATGTAATCCTTTTCTGCACTTCTATATACTTCTGCATCAGACCATTTGTCTACTAGGAAAGTTGGTCACGATACATTATTTCGCGCGAAACGTCACGGGTAAATATTCGCGCATTTCCTTTGGAATGTATTTTCTATTGAATGGTGATAGCTTCAATGAAATTTCAAAATGTATGTTCTTATAACCTGAATATCGAGATTGAGAAAGTATATTTATCATATTGTACTTATTATATATCGTATGGATAATTTACACTAAAGCAGTGATTTAGGTAAGATTTTCTACAAGTTTTAGTTTCCTGTTTACCCCCAGAGTGGAGTATCCCGATTAGTTACACATTCATGAAAAGACTGGAATGTTTCGTCCAAAAACATGTCTCGCCCTGCGACGGTCAAGGAATCTGATACCTTTTATGTTCAATAACAACATCTTTTAGAAAAAAAATATTTATATCAACTTCATTAAACAATTTTTAAAAAAATGGTTTTCTTATTTTTGTCTTTTCTGTTCATTTAATATGACACAAGCCTGCATGGGGAAAAACAATGGCCACGTAATAATTACTATATATTGATTGCTTTAGTCAGGCAAGTTTCTTGAAAAGCTATTACTTATAACCATGGTGTAGGATCAGGTTTTCCGTGGTGTAAAACAAAAGGCTGTAGTTATCGTCCACTTGTAGTCATGTCGTTTTTCTACTTTGAGATACAGACAAGAACAATTATAGTAGACGTTTGAGGAAACCTCGGATTAAAACTCTAGTTAGAAACAGAATTGCAACGTAATTGTGATGTGACAATCCAACAATTCCTTCACATTTCTTTGATCCTTCTGGTACTTTTATTTAAACAAACGCTCGTCTGACTCCGTAAATTCCGATCTACTTATCGGAGCTTACGGAGACAGTCGCCATTTTGGACCCGCTTCAAATTTAGAAATGCGAATATCTAGAGTTTGGATTGATCAATTCTAAAATAAATTATATATTAAGCATTTTCAGAAAAGCCTCTATTAGCCTTATTAAAATAAAAGAAAAATATAGAAAAACAAAAAAGTTTTAAAATTCGACTTTTTTAAATTCGCATCCGGTAACGACCGAAAGTACTGACGACGCACAAAAAGGTAATTCCCCTCATCTAGAAAATATAACCTATCATCTCTAACAAGTCTCCAGTTCATATCTTAAACCATTTTTGAAAAAAAGGGGGGACAAAATTTCATTTTAAAATCAGAAAACTGTCAATAACTTGGCACCGGAAGCGAGTTTTCCAAATTTTCCTTCTGATGAATAAAGTCCATTTGACGACGCATAATTCCTTAAAGTTTCATTTAAAACCACTGAATAGTTTTTGAGAAATCGCCTGCACAAAATTTTGGGGGAAAAAAAATAATAATAATAAGAAACAGTAGAATCACTATAAGGTCTTCCGTGAAGACGGAAGACCTTAACTAGAATTATATGCAATCACAAAATTTTCTTTTTTTTTTCGTACATACTATAAATAAAAAAAACTGAGAGAAAACAACAACACAGAAAACTTACTATTAATTTTTTCCGTCCTTTCTTGGTTTACCTAAATTGTACATTTTATACAGAGGTAATCAGAAGAAGCCACATCAATGATTTAAACTAGTCATTTAATATAAAAACAAAACCAATACATTTTAAATCCTTTCTAATAGCTTTGTAAAATTCCTACTTTTCACTTGCATTCAATTCACCATTTTCAAAGATTTTAAAATCAATGTATATAAAACTTTACAATATATAGTAAACCAAATTTATAAAATTTCTCCCAAAGTGTTTTATCTACTCAGTTTGCTTTAATATAATTAACATCTCGGCAAAACATCCTGTTTGATTTAAAATATAGATTTTAACCCAACACATTTTTTCTCTCAAGGAAGTAGGGAACGTCTACTTCTTTCTCTGAGGTATGGGTCTTATACTTTATCATTTTCAAAAATACATAAGATTTTTTGAAAAGGATGTTAAATCTTGTAGAACGATCAAATATTTAAGGATTTGCTGAAATATATGAAAAATAAAAAAAGAAATAAAGACCTGACTTTACAAGAGTAATATGAATCAAAGATCTTAAATAGTCTACTTGATGATATACTGCACGAGATATGTGTTTAAGTCATTTTTAAAAAATCTTTAAGGTCGCTCGCATGGCGTTTGCTCTAGAGTCGCGGAGAAAGGAACTGATCCTTATGTCTCAAATTCGAATCTCACTACATGGCGTGGAGACCAGTCCTTTGGATAAGACCGTATAAACCGAAATCCGGTTTCGTAGTAGGTGCTGGCACGAAAAAGATCCA
Organism: Saccostrea echinata; assembly: GCF_033153115.1. Classification (NCBI taxonomy): domain Eukaryota; kingdom Metazoa; phylum Mollusca; class Bivalvia; order Ostreida; family Ostreidae; genus Saccostrea; species Saccostrea echinata. Next base: position 5,398,380 of record NW_026889778.1, read on the forward strand.
TCACTGTTCAAAGGCGGGAGAAGGGGTCTAAATTTTCAGCCTTCCAATATTAGGCGTCTCAATATTAGTTAAAAATTCTCGAAGGAACGTTAAGCAAGCAAATAAACAAACAAACATCTTAAAGAGAAAATAACTAAGAATAATGAATTATTTCTTTATATTCTTCTGTTATTACCGAGTGTTCTGTTATCTAACTACTTCAAAACAAGTTGCAGTAATTTAATTCTAGTTGGATCACGTCATTTGATTGGATAGAAAAATTAATTTATATCGCATGATCTTTGGTATATACATCGCAAAATGATTTACGTCAAAAAAGTATCAATGCGCATGACGTTAGCGTGAAATCATTTTTGAAGAGATATTTCCAATTTTTACACTTAATGATGGAAAATTAAATTATGAAAAAAAAATTTAATGGCTACCCAAGTTATACTTTAATGACCTGGATTGGAATAAATGTTTAAGATATTAAAGCGCAATCTGCCCCAACCCAAATTATACAAAATAACATGTGAAGGTATTAAATCCATTCCTTTAATCAATTAGTTTTACTCCTTGATAATAATACCTTGTGGAGATACGTGCAATTGTTCCCCTCCTCCAAATTCTTTCCTAGTCCGAGATTCTTCCAGGCACAACATGCTCTGCACTCAAAGAGATTGTCCTGAATTTGACAAATCTCAAGTCCGATACATCGACGATCGCCATTTCATTTGTATGTACAATTTAAAACCACTGATGCTAAACTAATTCCCTCGGCTGTGAACAAGAACTCAAATTGACCCGACAAGGATTTTGAAGAAAGTTCTTGATACAGTTGAGCATGAACGCGAGTATAAAAACGTAAAAGCCAAACACATATAAAACTGAAACATTTAAAAGATAACATATTTCTGAGGTGAATATGAACGTCCAAACGAATAGACATCGACCTTTCACAACACTTTGTTTAATATCTAAAGTTACGTCGTACTTCTTTGAAATATTTTATGTAATGTCGTCATTATTCAGGATCATTTCCTGTAGGCGTAGATACAAATTATAGACCATTTGATAACCTGGATCACATGCTATTCAGCCAGCAATCAATGCAACTTTTGAAAATATCTAAAATTTTTACTGTAAGCTCAATCACATGCTACAATTGATTTACTATCTCTTACAAATATCTTAAAAACAATTAATCTTTAAGGAATTCTATGAAAAGTTTTAAAAAAATGACATCTGAACGTTTAAGTTCTGAATTTAATGGAGACACCCACTATTTTCCTTCATTGTTCATAATTAGACAATTTATCATGTTTAATGTCGACAAGGAACCGACGTCTGGTGAGTTAATTACTTTGTTAGCAAGGGTACAGTTGGATTTTGTAGCAAAACTCATGCACAAAATGTATTATCTAAATTTAACAGGAATCTTGCTTAATATCTATCACAAACAGCAAGAGACACAAACAAAGCTTGACACATTTTAACAAGTGTTAGCTATTGTTTTAAAAAATAGAACTATAAAAAATATTTTTTTAAGAAAGTAGAGCAGTGTTCTTTTATTTACAATAAAATACGAGATTAATTACCCTACTGAAATATATGTACCAGAGACATAACTATCCCTTATTTCGTTTCTGTTTGTAATTAAAGCTTATTCTAATGCATCTAAAAATGGAGAATATCCCAATGCCATGGCTTAAAAATAGTATGAAAAAAGTCAGCATTTGACTTAAAACTTGCAAAATGACGACTTTAAACGAGACTGTTGATATCTTTGTTTCATTAACTTGTTTGTAAATAGCTTGCCTCGTTATAGAAATATGTTCATCTCTTATGTAGTAATATGTCCTTGTCACCTGCATATGGAGTGTATGTCTCCCAGTTGATTCAATACGTAAGAGCATGTTATACGTTTTTCATACAAATTGTTAGGCCATTATTTACTAAATTGTCGACGGATTTTTCCGTTATTTCCCGATCATGACAAGGAGCACACGGCGGGTGTGACCGGTCGGCAGGGGATGTTCACTCCTCCATGGCATCTGATCCCACCTCTGATGTTTGGAGTTGATGGACTTTTGAGCCTGAATACTGTTTGTTACCCTCATTTTGTATTGTTTGATGGACTTTTGAGCCTGAATACTGTTCGTTACCTTCATATATTTCACGTATCAACAATTTCTAAACCGAGGCAAGCCATTGACAAATACGTTGATGATACAAGGATATCTACCGTTTCGTTTAAAGTTAACATTTGGCAAATTTTGACTTTCTTTGCTAATACAATCTGTCGATAAATGGAATGTTCACTGATTTTCTTAATACAAATTATTGGCCATTATTTAAACAATAAATTATCTACGATGTCCGATCATGACAATGAGCACATTGCTGATGTGACTGGTCGACATGTAATTCTTACCTCCCAAATGGCACCTGATCCCACCTCTATTTTAAGAGGTCTTTCTTTGCTCTGCTTGTAATTTGTACTGTTTTAATGGACTTTTGAGAATGAACACTATTCATTATCTTTTCATTCAATAAGACCTAAATTTTCTCTGTTCAGTTACTAATTGATTTTGCTGCTTTTCAGAACTTCAATTTATATCAATAAAAAAGTTAAAGATAACGAACAGTGATCGACCTGAAAAGCCTAGAAAAATTCTTGGAATCATCTACCGTCTTGATTTTTTGATATGAAATGCAAATTTTTTCCTAACGAATAAACGTCACTGCCTATCCCAGTATCTATTTAATATTGAATATTTTTATTGAACTGAAATTAACGAAAATGAAATCCGCTTGCAATTTTAGATACCCAGGAGAAAAAATATTTTTTGTTGAAAATTGTCGATTCAGTTTGGTAAGCACATATTTCAATTTTATAAGCAACATAATAAGGAAACTTCGTCAAACCTTTTAAAGTTTACTGATCGTTGACTCTTCCGTCCTATGAATTTTTAACATTGTATTAAAGGACTTCCCTGAATCGATATTCTGAAACGATAAAAATGTCAGTTTGTGCGTTGCATTGACTTTCTTTAACATCATATGTTGCTCAATTAGTGGTAGCAATATGTTAATATTTTTTTAGCATCAGACAACAAAATGAATATTAAAATAAGGTCAGACGAAACTTCAACCATTAATGTAACCTTTCATTTATGTCACATGATCTCGTTGTTTTTAAAAAAATGTGACAAAAGAATAAAAACAAACTATGCTTTTTTTATTGTTTATCTGTATTTTCTGCTCTTGAAAGTAGTATTCTGTTGTATTCAAATAGTTAAAATAAAAAAAAAGGCTTAATTAAAAAGAAATATGAAATATTTTGAGAGAATATATAATCAGGAGATGAAAAGGAGTAGAAAAACGCAGTGAAGTTTAAAGACGAAAGACCAATCAATATGTCTTGCTAAATAGAAAAAAAACGAGACAACATCCGCATCATAATTGATACATTACAATTCAAACTTCGCCACAATGCTAGAACATTAATCCACCATATATTAAACCAGTTTTTCATGAAAAGGATTATAAAGAAAAAACCGATACCTACCTCTATAATCTGCAGGTTTTCCACACTTTTCATTGATTTTAATCGACTGCTGAAAGTTACTGACTTAACACAGTTTGTCCGTAATTTCCAAATTTAATTCCCCATATACTGTGATGACTTTGAATATGAACCGAAACAACATCATTATACACCTAATGGGTCATGATTTTCTGAATTTTGGAATCATTATAAAACAAATGTTCTAGAGTTATAATCCTTTTACTTCCACAATAACCTTGAAATCTAAATATTTGATTCAAAATCACTTTTTACCTTTCATTCAAAAGAAAAGAATAATAAATTTAATTTTTTAATTTAATTAATTAATGGGTAATGTTTCTAAAATTAAGACGTAATACTGGACAGATCCTAAGTAAAGACAACGGCACTGGAAAAGACATAAAATGACGGCTCAATAAAACACGGACAGCATTTACCAAACTTCAGCCCATCTGGAAGTCAAACAACTACAGTCTGAGAACCAAACTCCAACTTTATAACAGCAATGTTAAATCAGTTCTCCTGTATGGATCTTAATGCTGGCGTGTTGTTGACAGCGACATGAGAAAAGTAGAGGCATTCCACAACAACTGTCTCCGAAAAATCCACCGTATCTTCTGGCCGAACAAGATCTCTAACAGAGACCTGCACAAGAAAAGCAAAAGCAGGAACATAACAACTGAAGTCAAGCAAAGAAGATTGAGATGGCTGGGACGTGTGATGAGAATGCCAGAGTATAACAGCTAAAACAGCCTACATTGGGCACCATCTGGAAAGAGGAAACGAGGTAGACCACGAAAAACGTGGAGAAGAACCATAACATCAGAGCTAGAGGAAATGGGCTACTCGTGGGGACAGGCACAGTATGTGGCAAAGGATAGAGGAAGATGACGCAGCTTGTTGAAGCCTTATGTCCCATAGGGGACGAAGAGGATAAGAAGAAGAAGAAACTGGACAGATAACAATGCCCAAAACAATATCATAATACCGTTGTCTCAGACATATTTTTGGCGGAAAAAACAATAAAATACTTTTACTTTGTCGTTTTGTCAATTAGCGTTTCACATTACATTAACAGGCATGTCACAAAACTTTCTATAACAATTTTATCTTGCATTCTTGTCTTCATCAAAACACCGTATTGTACACATACTTTGTTTAACTTTAGGGGCCAGTTTGCATAATATGATACCAAAGATTTTATGTGTTCTATAGAAGTTTTTGTAGTTTCTTCTGACCCTTTCACTATGTGTAATTTTGTTTTTTGTCATTTACTTGAATAAATTACTTTTTTCTGTCATTTACAATGCCGCTTTTATTTTTTTTTTAGTCCATCAAAACATCTACGCAGCCATGTTAAGGCTGTCCGAAGGCTTAATATGCATTAGATATATACTATTTTATTTTGAACTATGTTTTGATTTCAATTTGTACTCTATGTATACCTACACGGTTACGTTGTAAAGAGAGTTGAATAAGGTATTATAAAAAGGCATTTTGTGATATCACATGACTGTGTTGATCACGTGACGGACACATAAATTTTCTTAAATGTTGCACAAAAATCGCATCGGCACAAGTGAAAAACAATGTTATTGTGAACGGCTTGTTACATAAATCAATTAAACGTATTCTTGGGTATATATAAAGTGCTGGGGGTAAGTCTGAATTTTACTTCTTAAGAAAATATTTCACGAGAAATTCAACTTACCCACATACAAGGGGTCATTTTCCACTCTTCATCGCAATTTATACAAAATGGGATAAAATACATACAATCCCCTAGCAAAATTCAGTTAGAGGACATATTTCTCTAGTAGATTCACACAGAATATCTTCAATTAATCCTTATTATTCACTTGTGCCAGTCTAATATATCTACGATTTATAAATTCTACTTCTATCTACGGACGTGTAAGGGGGAACATTTCACATTCATTTTTTGTAATTGTTTGAATACGTACATGTTAGACAAGAAAAAGGAATAACGATATTATACTGCAAATATTTACCATCATAACAGCCTCAAAACAACAATCCAGACACATGAATTAAACATCAACGTAAAGAAATTCTACATGTGATGTGAAAGGAATGTAAAAATTATGATACTTCCCCGTCATGTCTGCTCAAATTTGCAGTGACTTGACGTCATATGCCATTATGACGTCATATCTAGGTAGTTCAGAGAAGTTACTACGGATGGTACACTGTGACTTTCTTCGGACAGCCTTATCCTAGCCGCGTAGCACATTTGACTTTGATTCTTAATTATAAAAATAACAAAATAATATAAAAATTATTGTTTTGAGCACATTTGGAATAAAAAAAAATGATTTGAGCTTTTGTAATAAAAGGTTGTAAATTTAAGAAATAAAGTCCGCGTTATCGTGAATGTTGCAGGATAACCTCCTCGGTCGAGAAATGTTGTCTGAAATATAAAAGCCGAGGCGTTAGCCGAGGCTTTTATATTTCAGACAACATTTCGAGACCGAGGAGGTTATCCTGCATCATTCACGACAACAAGGACTTTATTTCTATTCTACTAACAGGTCTAAAATTTGGACGATCGTTTTCTCTATAGAGAAACGAATTAGGTCACCATGTCGCGATTTTGCTGTTCCATTTTACACCAGAGTCAATTTGTTTGTTTACTTGTGTATCGATTGCATAAAATGCAGACGGTTTCAGCTTTCGTTGGATTAAAAATATCCTTTAATTATCTATAAATTTGTTTGTTACATGTATTGATTAATTTTTTATGAATGTAAAATAACAAAATCGTTGTCTATTTCATTGCTTTATCAGTAAAATCACGGAGTGTAAATGTTGTGGGGAGGTCAGTGGAACAACCCGACCTGGCTATAAAAAGGATATTTATCAGCCGTTTCAGGCAATACACACTATTTAGAATGCGTAAGACGACACATCGATATGGTCTAAATAAGTATTAGAATCTACATTGAAATATTTATTTCAACTGTACAGGTTTGACATGTGTTTCTAATCTGATAATTTTTTTGATGACGTTCTTGATTTATTGGAGAATAATGTCCGCGGCATTTCTTTTTTCTCGTCAATAACTGCGGTAGAATACGAATTATAAAATTAAAATATTAGATCAGGTAAAACTATACACATGTAAAAGGTAAAGATAACAAACCGTGATAGATCTAAAAAAAAAAATCCATAAACAATACGAATATATGAAGGGACAAAAAACACGGACTCCTTGATATTTCATGGATGGGACAACACAGCCATCTGAGACAAAGTTATTATTGTGCCTGTACTAGGGTACTTGAAATGAATTTAACTTTTTTTTTGTAAACATACAAAATGTTGTAATTCACTCACTCTTAAAATGTTTTCTTCGATTTCGATTTATCTTGCATTTCTGTGGTCTTTAGATTAATATTACATGCTTTTAATAACAAGACAAATATTTGTTATTCACATGCACGTATAACATCGTGTCCTTCTTCACCCTGCATCACGAATGGGACATGCCTCCCTCAACGAAAAAGTTTACGGTCTCCAGTAGAAGCACGTCCATGGAAGAAACAAAGGTAATTTTCGTCAACATTAAACTTAATGAGTAAATAATTAAGTATACGACCTTATAAAAAGCATAGAATTAAATTATTTGTAAAAGAGCTAATGTTTAAAAAAAAACCCTATTATACATGATTGTTAAAAGATCTTCGAACAGAATCATAGAAAAAAGTACAATATATTTTAGTAGATGATTTTGTTTTTTCAGATAAAGGCGATAAATACCAAAATAAAGGTGATGCATAATGATACCGTTTAAAAAAATGGAAAATTAGAATACTGAATATTCCTTGCTTGAAATTAAAATTGAAAGTAGAATCTTAAAAAGTGGCAACTATATTTGGGTAACTTTAAATTCATGTTGACTCCGCGAATTATCTTCAGCTGATTTCAAAGGTACGGTATGACTCCTGAATATCTTTGCGAGTTGTTTAAATTTCACTCTTCAACTTCTTATAATCTGCGATCTGAATCAAACTACCATCTTAGATTACCAAAATTCCGTACAAACGTATTTAAGACCTCTTTTCAGTACTCAGGTGTACATCTATGGAACAAACTACAACAACAAATCAGGCTTTCTCAGTCTCTACGTTTATATATATATATATATATATATAAACGTAGAGACTGAGAAAGCCTGATTTGTTGTTGTAGTTTGTTCCATAGATGTACACCTGAGTACTGAAAAGAGGTCTTAAATACGTTTGTACTCGTATATATATATATATATATATATATATATATATATATATATATATATATATATATATATATATATATATAGAAAGCACAAAGAAATTCACTTTTGTAAGGATACCCACTTCCGCCCCAGCCCGGGGTTGAACTCTCGACCTACGGAATCTGTCTCCTAGCAGTACAGGAACAGCGCGCTAGACCGCTCGGCCATCTAGGCAAGTTAAAAAACTTGCTTTCGATGCCGATGGAATTCTCGCGGCGCTGTCCTACACTACACGGTCATTGAGAATGGAAGTGAGATACAGTTATTTGGACATTAGTTTTATTAGAGGATCGTTACCAATACACGTTGTAATGAAATTAATTTTTATTTATAAAGCACATTTTACAACAACTCTTAAACTAACATAACTGCCCTAAGTGAAGAAATATTAATACAGAAAGCACAAAGAAATTCACTTTTGTAAGGATACCCACTTCCGCCCCAGCCCGGGGTTGAACTCTCGACCTACGGAATCTGTCTCCTAGCAGTACAGGAACAGCGCGCTAGACCGCTCGGCCATCTAGGCAAGTTACATTTTACAACAACTCTTAAACTAATAAATACTGCTAGGAGACAAAATGTAAAATGTGCTTTATAAATAAAAATTAATTTCATTACAACGTGTATTGGTAACGATCCTCTGATAAAACTAATGTCCAAATAACTGTATCTCACTTCCATTCTCAATGACCGTGTAGTGTAGGACAGCGCCGCGAGAATTCCATCGGCATCGAAAGCAAGTTTTTTAACTTGCCTAGATGGCCGGGCGGTCTAGCGCGCTGTTCCTGTACTGCTAGGAGACAGATTCCGTAGGTCGAGAGTTCAACCCCGGGCTGGGGCGGAAGTGGGTATCCTTACAAAAGTGAATTTCTTTGTGCTTTCTGTATTAATATTTCTTCACTTAGGGCAGTTATGTTAGTTTAAGAGTTGTTGTAAAATGTGCTTTATATATATATATATATATATATATATATATATATATATATATATATATATATATATATATATATATATATATATATATATATATATATATATATATATATATATATATATATATTACAATTTATACATAAATATGTATCAACAAATCAACAGCTTAAAAACTTACGACTTTTCAACTTTGTACACCACCATTCCCCACGATAAATTAAAGTCCAGGCTTTTTGATATCATTGACAGCTGCTTTTTCAATAAAAATGGAACTCGTAAATATACTTACCTTGTCATTGGTCATTTGCAAAATTATTTTGGGAATTCCAATAGATTGTTGGAAGACCTGGTCTCCAAAAACCACATAGATATTGTCAATCAGAAACTGAAGCATCTCTTTAATGTCAACTTCAGAGTACTTGTGTGAACAATCAGAATGTTTTTTTAACAAAATAATTTTGCTACTAACATAGGTTGATATTAGAGAGCTCTCAGCAATACAGAGTCAGCTTTTTGCAATTCTATGGTTGATATAATGACCTTGTTTTTGAAATTCAACGTATGATTGGGTCGTATTGTTGTCCAACGTTGTTGGTTTTTTAAAATACTTATTTGATTTACGGATTATTCCGTCTACCTCATAAATAGAGAGGGCTCTTGGCGGGAGGGGGGGGGGGAAGAGATGATGCTTAAACATCCTCCGGTCATTACATAAAGGGATATTTTTTGTAGTATTCTTTATTAATTTTTAGCTTTGTAATTTATAAGTTTGTTTGAAAACTCAGCCTTTTCTTGTTTTTTCCATGTTTCTGAACAAATGGACTATTCAATATTTCGTTTACATAACATATATTGGATATTGTTTGACTCTTTTTTCAATGGATGGCGTTGTCTTATTAAAACACGCGTTTCCTTTCGATTTTTTTCTTCAGAGTGGATACGTGTATGCAATTGTAAAGTGCCTCGGTTTTTGAAATTTAAAATGACCTTAAACGCCCACTTTATTTCAAGGACAGGCAGCTTCTATACTTTTAATGTAAGATTTATTTTTTTTAGATATATTGATGGATTTAAAATAATGGATAAAACAACAAAAGAAATTAGAAGTGAATGAAACTTACAATTTAATTTTCTACTGCAACTTTTAAAAATTGTGTCTACATTTTCTTAGTTAATATAAAAGTTCTTGTGTTTCCCTTACAATTTGAGATTTCTTCTTTTTTTCTTTATAAACGTACAAATATTTGCACTTCACACAGATTTAAAGTTTCTTCTTTCCCCTCTTTACTCTGGATCATAAGTGTGACGATCCTCCCTCTGCTTCCGGAAGAACAGAGAAAAAGTATAAGATCTCCAGTAAGAGCAGGACCTTCGAAGGAACAACAGTAGTTCTCATCCACAGTAATGAGTAAATCATGCAGTCTATTCCCTGGTACAAAAGCATGGATTTAATTTTATATTGAAAGAATTATATTTCGTTTAGTGTATAATTGTTAAAATGTCTTTCTACTAGAGGTGCAAGATAGATATTAGATTTATAGACTAATGAGTAAATCATGCAGTTTTATTCCCTGGTAAAAGCATGGATCTCATTTTATATGTGAAAAAACTTATTGATTGTTTGCTGTATTATTGTGAAAACATCTTTCTGCTAGAGGTACAAGATTACTATTAGATTTATGCTAAGGCCTAATTTGGAAAATGTCCATTTAAGAGAAATCAGTACAATTATTTTTGGTAGAGGATTGGATCTTATGCAGATAAATTTGTGCCAGCTTATGGGTATATCGATTAAATGTAATATATATAATCTGAATACACGTCAATCTATAATCTAAATTATATATAGGGGTTTAGGCAATAAAGATAAAATATGAACATAATATAAAGTCAACAATTTCTTAATATTTAAATTGTATGTATGCATCACCATTTACAACCGAAAAAAGTTCAAAAAGACATACAATCAATGGATTCATTACTTCTGTTTTTAGCATGTGTTCTTATAATAAAAGTATTTTACTTTCATTCACTTACCAAATGAATCTTGCCTGTTGTAGACTAGAACTTCAACAACATCAAAGGTGTTCTGCAAGTCTATCTTGATCCACGGATTGATTTCTTTTTTTGTGTGAGCAGTAGACAGTCCGTTCTCACAAACAGTGACGTTGTCCACAACGTTTGATGCGTGATGATATCTGGGGTCATATAACGATATGATACTTGCTGGCTTATTTACTGCAACTGCAAAAGAAAGATGTGAATTTCGTGCCCTCATTTGATAGAAATATGTTCTTTAGAGAGACCTGTTCTTCGTTATTCGAGTACATGAGTATGTTCTTCATTTTTCTCTGATGCACAGGACAATAATTTCATTGTAATTCCCGTAGAACAGAATAATTTTAATAAAAATTATTAAAACTTATTTTTTTCAAATGTCAATTTGTTGTAATTTCTCTGGAAGTCATTGAATATTATTATTTTGTAACAACAAAAACAGATTTCTGTTATCATGGAAAAGAACACAAAAATAAAAGATATATAAGAACACATTGAATTATTCAGAAAAGTCTCCTTCTCCCCTTTTTATGAAAGTTAATAATATCAAAATTTATGAATAAAAAGAATTGTAAAGAAACTTACAACACAAGAACTTACCATTAATTTTATCAATATTTTCTTTCTCTACCTAAATAAGAGTTATTAAAATAAAGTGATCAGAATTAGTTATGATTTAAAAAAAGTTTGAAATCATCAAACTTTTCAAAACAACAACATCAAACAGTAAAGACTTTTCAAGACTTTATATAAACATATCCTACGATAATAAAAGACCAGAATTTTTGACATCATAGACAATTTATTCTTCTATTAAAATAGAGTAGAATTTGATTGAAAGTTACAAAATTACTTTCTTAAAATCATTCTGAATCTACACATATGTTATCGGCAGTTGACATTTCATTATTCTGATATATCATTGTAAACTTTGTAGACTAGGTCGTCGAACGATCTGAAAGTTACGTTAAGGGAGTATTATGTTATTTGCAAAGTTAAGATATAAGATGATTGGGATTGATTGATTGATTGATTGTTGTTTTACGTCCCTCTTGAGAATTCTTCACTCATATGGAGACGCCACCACTTGCCGGTGGAAGGCTATAAATTTTGACCTATATTCGGCACTCAGGGATCTTTTTCGTGCCAGCACCTACTGCGACACGGGACCTCGGTTTATACGGTCTCATCCGAAGGACCGGTCTCCACGTCCCACAGTGGGATTCGAACCTGCGACGTAAGGATCAACTCCTTACTCCTCGACCCTAGAGCAGACGCTCTAACCACTGTACCACGCGGGCGACAAGATCATTGGGATAAGCAAGTAAAAGATTTTTTTGAGTGTTGCACATAACTTTCATTGGAGTCAGTGGTATTCACTGTCTGTATATGAGATAGTACAAGGAAAGTTCCTTAGACTTGTCATGATATTACTTGAAATCGAAATACTTATGACCTTTAACCTACATACTTATTTGAGGGTATAGTCCTTTCTGCAACTTAATTTCTATTAAAGCACAGCCATTACACAACGATCCTAGACAAGATTTGTCTAACAACAAAGCTTTATGATAAACGTGATTACTTTAACTTTTCAATCGTCAATTTCCGTTATTTATGCAGCAATATACCTTCATCACCTGCATATGGGGTATATATTTCTCAGTTGATTCGATATGCAAGCACATGCTCTACGTATGAACAATTTCTAACACGAGGTAAGTCATTGACAAACAAGTTGATGAAACAAAATTATCAACAGTTCGTTTAAAGTCATAATAACGTAAGTTCTCTGGTCGATACAAAGACCTCGTCAGCAAATTCAATCTATCATTAAGTTATATGCTGACTGACTCTTTCAATAATTATTATTAGGCCATTATTTACACATTGAATTGTTAGGGATATTTCCCGATTATAACAAGGAACACACGGCAAGTGTGACCGGTCGGCAGGGGATGCTCACTCCTCCATGGCACCTGATCCCAACTCTTACGTTTTTAGAGGGTCGTGTTTGCTCTGCTTCCCATTTGTATTGTTTTAATGGACCTTGAGCTTGAATACCGTTTGTTATCTTCACAATAACAAGTACCGGTATAATAATTACTCAGCTATACAGGAGAAATTATAAATGTCAAACTTCAGTCTTTAATTAAAGTATAAATATTTAAATTGTATTAATTTAACCATCATAATTTTCCAAAAATTGGAAATGGCCAATTTTTAACAGTGGAGAGAAGTGATTTTTTTTTTTACTTTAGTGTATTCAAAATACCATAATTTCTAATATCAGAGCAATCAAAAAATACATATGGCGGAATTTTAACATCTAAACTTACAAATTTAAGAGGAAAGAAAACCTTCAAATATCTGAATTGAACTAACGTCTTCATTTTTAGAAGCAGTTGCCATTAACTAATATCATATTCCATCTTTTTTAGTTTGAGTTAAAATACTTCAAACAACCTGTCAATATAAACACGCACCATTCTGAGATACCTGCATGTGTTCAAATTATTGTTAGTCCTTTCTTGTCCGAGTTTCTTCCAGGCACAACATGCTCTGCATTGGTAAAGATCCTGCCTAATTTTACAGATCTCGAACCCGATACATTGACGAATGTCCTTACATCTGTAAGTACACTTTGTTGCGGCTGTAATAAAGCTTTCTCCTTGAGTAGTAAACAAAATCTCCAGCTGACTGGACAAAGATCCTAGAAATTCATCAATCAAATGTTTTTGGACTATTTGGGCATTAGAGTAATAAGCCATAGCTGCTACAGAAAGACACATCCATCTGTAACTCATCATTAAAGAGGACATGTTCTTCTTTCAAAATTTAAATGGCTGAAAGAAGACTTGCTTAAGCTTCTTTAGAACTTCTGAAGACCAATCTCCAAACCTGTATTATTCCTTATTGTAAACAGTTACTTCGTTTTGCTTCTAAGGACATAGAAAACCGAACTCTAAGAAGAGCAGGCAGAAAAGATCATTTTTATTGTCATTATATAACCCCCTTTGAAAATCTAAATCAATATAAGTATTCGTTATCAAAATCTATAGCTTATTTTGTAAGATCAAATATTTATTAACTTTCGGACTATAATGATTAATTTGAATTAGAAAAGATTTTTTTACTGAAGATGATAAATTAAAAATGCTACAAACAATGATTTATGTGCTCATTTGATATCTACGACCTAGTGCAATACATGAAACTCGTCTGTTTTATAATAGAATTTTTCAATATCTTATTTCTTACTTTTTTAAATCTTAAAATAATTAGTTTGCAAAACAACAAAAAAAGATACATCTGGAAAGGAAGACATACTTTTTCCTTATTAAATTTGCTTCTTTGTTTTTTGCTTTTGTTTTTGTTTGTTGTTTTTTTTTATCATTCTCATCTAGTCGACTTTGGAAATAAAATAGGATTTCTGAGCATACCCTGCATAAAAAGATAATTTATGCATTTCTGATATTCTATTCAGTAAGAATTTCTTTTACATTGATGTCTGTGCCAAGTTTGTGCAACAGAATTGAAATATAAACCACGAGTACATATACAAAAATCGGAGCAATGCACAATTAATCACGAATGTTATTAGCATATTATTTTAATTTGTATATACAAGACGCACGGTCCATACTTTCAACGTTTGCATTAGTGACACCGCAAAGTTTGTGCGATAATACTAGTATTTTATTAATTTTGAAATAGACCGTGATTAATAAATAAATAAAAATCATAAAAATGTACAATATTTTATGAATGTTGTCAGCATAAATACTTTGTATATACAAGATTGATACATTGATTGTATGTTGTTTTACGTCACATTCGAGAATTTTCACTCATATAAAGAGGCCAAAGTGTACCGTGAAGGGCTACAGATTTAGAACTATAAAGTTTCTCAGGCGCTAGGCACTCAAGGCCATTGAGTAGTGAGGATTCTTCATCATGCCAGCGCCTACCGTGAATTTGGACCACTGGTTTTAAGGTCTCATTCGAAAAACCCGTGACTTTCACTTTAATGCCGGGCGCTTGGCAAAGAAACAACTACTCCCTATATGTTAACGTCTTAGGCTTGATGCGGCGTTGGGAACGAGAATCGAACCCGAAACTTCCAATCACAAGTTTTAATAAATTGTGGAATATATTCAGTAAAACATTGAGCACATAGTTTCAAGAATATTATACCGGTATGCTCCATAATCCACCAATTCAACCCGATGAATTGTCAGTTTTGATAATCATAAGGATATATATATATATATATTTTCTTATAGCCAGAGCAGGAATCATATAATGAAGAACAAAATATTTCTTTGAATGAAAACACTATTATTATTTATTTCAATTTAAATTTAAGTAATGTATTGTTTGATACGTTACTATTTCTTTATGATAATAAGAAGATCGGTTGACAGCATTGTACTAGACACGATTTCTACATACCCACTATGATCTGCAACAACTGAGAATTATTGAGTTGGTGAGTTGCTGCATATGGCTCACAGTTACGCTTAAAACTTGAATTTACTGCACTGAAATACAAAGTTTTTGACCGATACGAATTTCCTTTTGATTGCATTATATATGTATTTATATACTTTATATACTTACAAGCATGACACACAGAATAAAATTAGAAATATATTTTCCAAACATGGTCCCACTGGGGAGCATAACAAAAGTACGATTAGCATAATACATGAGGACACAGTAACATGTAGAAAAAATTCATAATATAGTACTTTTAACCGAAGCGGACGTGGAGAATAATTTGAATAACTCCCCTTTCACCGATGAAGTTATAGATTATAGTATTTAAGGTGGTATTGGTAAATTTAGCAAATGTATTGATTTATTCCATGTATAAGATTAAACAATCACTAACTTTCTGAATGGCTGAGATAGAATATGATGATAACGAAAAGTATTCAATCTCGAAAGTTCAATGAAACGATACAAATTTGGAGCAGAGCAAACACGGACCTCAAAATTTAGAGGAGGGATCAGGTGCCATGAAGGAGTGAGCATCCCTGCCGACAGGTCACACCCGCCGTGTGCTCCTTGTCATGATCGGGGGAAAAAAACGGAGAAATGTGTAGACAGTCCAGTGTACAAATAATGGCCTAACAATCAGTATGAAGAACGTCAGTCAGTATTTGTCTCAATGATAGGTTGTATGTGCTGACAAGGTCATTGTATCGACCGTAAAACTTGCAAAAAGATGACATCAGACGAGACTTGTTTGTCAATAGCTTGACTCCTTTTAGAAATTGTTCATACGTAGAGCTTGCTCTTGCGCATCGAATAAACTGAGAGACATAAACCCAATATGCAGGTGATAAAGGCATATTGCTACATACGTTATATATATATATATATATATATATATATATATATATATATATATATATATATATATATATATATATATATATATATATATATATATATATATATATATATATATATATATATATATATATATATATATATATATCAATCACGGTGGAAAGCTTATAAACCACTTCACTGAGTTTTTTATCGATTTTACCTTCAATCAACATTATGATTGATGGCATCATTCTTTGAGATATTGCGGCTGTAAAACCATTAAAAGAGTATGAATCGTTGAATGAGAATCGTTTTAGCTTAAGTTTTTTTGTTACTTTGTTTGCTCTCAAGGACGATTAAATTTAACAATACAAAATGACCCCAAAAAAGTTTCTTTTTATGATTTTTATGAACATAAAAATCCATTATCAAAATTTGCATCTACTTTTGTGAGTTATTTTTTAAGCTCTTTAACATCAATGATTATTTTTTAATATGCATTTGAAGGATACATATATTTTTTCTACCATTAGTAAAGATTGAAATTGCTTATATAAATGTGTTTATTTTTTTTTCTTATTAATACCATCTAGTATAAATCCGTCATAGAATATTCGCTTTTATGTTTCTTTTACTTTTTGCTATTTTCTTTTTGATCATTTTCCATTATTTAGATTGCAAAACTACGAGAAAACTACTTGCAATTTGAAAAAATGGCATATCATTCCTTCCATGATGAATTATTTTTTTTATCCAATTTCATTTAATCTTGTCTACCCTTGAAATCAAATGGTATTTCTAGATAAACCGTACATCATCTTATAGTTTGTAGATTTTGTATTTTTGTTTAATTACTGGCTTTTCCATATAATATAATAATAAATATGCAACAAAATAAATAATACATACAAGAACACCAAAATATATAATATGAAATACTAAAAATCTCGAACGAAGCATGGAATGTATGCAACAAATACCATCCACATACAGATTATTTTTTCTTAATCAGTTAGAAAAACATATGTTGAAGGAATTACTTCTTTCTGTCCATAACATTTTGTTCACTCACATGAAACACAATAAAACACGAGTTAAAAGTACTGAAGAAATGATTATAATACATCTACTATGCATGATTTATTTCTTTAAAAATATCTAAATAACTATCAGAAAAATACACTAACTTTTTAAAAGAAGGCTTTATTTCAAAAGACTTAAAATGCATGAAATTTTTTTTAAATACATCCAAATCAAATACAAGTACTGAATGTTCAATGATGTACATTTAATAAGCAAAAGAGCCTAATTCATTTGAAACTATAAGATTTTTCCACATACGAAATTATAACAATAATTTGAATGAAAAACTTATCTTTCTGATATTATGTCCACACACAAATACAAAATTAAAACTTCTTATCCTATGGAATACAGAGCGATACATTCAATTTTCATTTTTTACAGTAATTTGTAACGAGATATGGTAATATGGGGGGAGTTTCTTTCGAGATCTTTTGATGAAGAACCACTTGACTGAAAAGACAAAACTTATAATATATATGTTTTCTGATATACTAGTAGTGTAGATTCCAATTTGTTCAAATTATATCACAATGGTGGAAAAAAAGTTTTATGCAGTAATATGTAACTATTCGCAGGCTGTGTGAGTTTTTCCATTTTATTTACCCTCAGGTTAGGTTTTGGCTTAAATTGTGAAAGACATTTTACACAAAACATTATAAAGGGTGGGGGGTGGGGGGTAGGGAAGCCTTCTGTTATAACAACAAAGCCAAGTCAGTTATGTTTATATCGAAGTATTCCCAGGATATGTTCATTCAAGTTTGGAATGTTATGACCCCTTTAGATCATGGTTGGGCAACAATATTGGGTCATATTTTCCATGTGAACAAAAGAGGGAAACAATCTTTGAAGGTAAAACAGCGGGGCTAGAGTGAATCGGGTGATTGGTGCGGTCCTTTGGTTCTCGTCTACATTCATCATTGAATACCCATGAAAGTTAATATATGTGATGAATTTAACAGAAAATTCATATATTTCTAACACCATGTGATTTTTCTTTCATTTTCCTTTATAAGGTTATGTGATAAGGTAACGTATAAGGCTATTTTTGTATCTTTATTTAAAGTTGACTATCAATTGTAGTTTCGCCAAAGCCATGATGTAAACAAATTCATTCTATATAATATTCACTCTATAAAGTAGTTTTCAAAGAAATGTGTTTTATGATCCAGTCTTCTAATAATGTTTGAAATGACTCTCTGCTATAATCTTTATTTATACGTTCAGAGTTCAATTTTTTAAAACTAAGCTAAAACAATCCTTGATATTGATACAAATTTAAACATATATATTTTCTAATGCTCTTCTTTACATTTCCACAAAAATTTGTACTTCACATATATGCAGCAAGTTTCGTGTACCGCTTTGAATCTGTAGAGTAACATACTTCACTCGAGTATCGACAGGGCAGAGAAAGAGTATACGGTCTCCGTTAGCTGCTGGTCCCTGGTAATAACCGCAATTGTTTTCTTTTGCATTCTCGCCAACAGTAATGAGTAGACTGTGTAGATTTTGACCTTCATGAAAAAAACGATATTTTTTTCTTCATTGGTTATCAACAATGCATATCGTTGAAAATGTTAACCTAAGAGAATTGTGACTAAAACTAAAAGATGTAATATACATTTTATATTTTGGCCAAAGGTGGGTATGGACCTAGCAAAATAATTAGAGTTCGTTTGTTGACAGTTTTTCCAAACATGAACATAAAAAAAATAGTGCTCCAATAAAAACATTTTAATAAGATGATTTGCTTGAGAGTAAGTAACCGATGCAACAATTACGAGTGTGTATCCTTACAAAAGTAAATTTCTTTGTGCTCTCTCTCTCTCTCTCTCTCTCTATATATATATATATATATATATACACATATATATTACTCTGAAATATCTCTTAATATTCTCACCACCATAATCTTGTCTGTTGAACACTAGAACTTTAACAACATCAAACGTGTTCTGCAGGTCTATTTTTATCCAAGGACGGTTTTCAAAATCTGTATGCGCATTTGATAGACCATCTGGACAAACAGTAATATTGTCAACAGCAAGCGAGGCACGATGATACTCTGGTCTGTGTACTGAACTCATAATAGCTGGTTTGTTCACTGCAACTATCAACATAAATTGGACAATAAAATCGATTTAAGTGGTGTCAACAATTCTTGTTCATAGTTTGTCTTTTGCAAAATCAATAGAATCAATAGCATGGCGAGTAACACTTTATTTCTTTTTAAAATTCATTTAAAGAAAAACATATTCATAACTCTTAATAATGATGTGTCTCCATATACAATACTGGCAACGTATTCAGTTATCGTTAAAAAATTCATATTCTTCTAAAACTCAAAAACAAGCTCATTCATTTTTATTACAAATTGCCCTTTAAAAACATCGCTTCACGACAGAAATAACTGCAGGTAACCTCTTGCATAACTACGAGGACTGATCGAAAAGTTCGTGGAATGTCTTAATATTTTATCTATTTATTAGTGGAAGTGATTGGAAATTACAGATGAATATATATATATATATATATATATATATATATATATATATATATATATATATATATATATATATATATATATATATATATATATATATATATATATATATATATATATATATATATATATACATGTTGAATATTTTTAATAAAAAAATATTTTAAATATTGATGATAGTAACACTTTGGGTGTTGCCATAGAAATGGATGTTTGAAAATGCGGGGGGGACAATTATTCTTTCATTATCAATTCAATTCTTAATACTCACTGTGGGGAGAAAACACGCTAAGTGTCATATGAAACGAAAATAATGTTACTATTACGATTGCTTGACCTCTTGTAAACCTTTGCGTGAAAGTTTAATCGATTTTACTGGATATTTAGTTTTTTTATTGATGATTTGTTGTTCATCATGACATTGTTAGAAATTCGGTCAAGTAATAAGTTTTGTGAAAATCTCGGTAACACTCCGACTTAAACGCATATACTACTGACACAGGCAGGACAAAAGTGCAGTGAGCCATTGGTCTTCCAGTGGTGTGATAAATTTAAGGAAACTAGAACTTCCATGGAGGAGGATGAATGGTGTGGCTACCTATTGGAAAGTAATTGTTTCCTCTTAGACAAATTGAAAGCGTAAATGGACGTGGACCGCCGAAGTACTGTGGATGACATTGCTACTGAAATAGGAACATCATATGGCACGATGGAGGGTATTTTGAAAAATGATCGTAATCAGAAGAAAATGGGTGCGAGATGGGTACCCAGGCTTTTCTCGAGAACAGAAATGGAGAAAAGAATGCAGCCTTCTGCAAAATTTCTAAGTTGATTTGAACGTAAGAGTGAGATGATCCTACAAAGTGAGATGACATATATAACGAAGTTACGTCGAAATCTCCCCCGGATTTTACAACTACCCATATTAAGAAAGCTCCTGTGACTTTAATGGTAATTAGAACGCGGTAAAAATTTTCCAGTATTGTTGCATAATGGCTCTATTTTATATGTCTTTTCTTAGCTTTAATCACATTACGATAAAATTTTAGGAAGAAATTCCACGAACTTTTGGATCACCCTCGTACTTTCCAAGCCGATTTACACCTTGCGCAATTTCGTCATAATCTACGACAGAATTAATATTATGATTCTCTCTCTCTCTCTCTCTCTCTCTCTCTCTATATATATATATATATATATATATATATATATAGCCATAACCACAGTAACGGTAACTCTGTTCATCTTCAATGTAACAGATCGTCTCCCCTGGGTGGAGAATATCACTTTCACTGTAACAATATGTTATAATGAAAATCTTCCTGACACCTACTGCAAACAAATAATTTAATGCATGGATTGGTATACATTTCTTTAACTTCTTTTGGTTGTAAATGATGCAATAATCAAATAATCAAAGTATTAAGAATTGTAGACTTTCTATGATGTTCAAATATCTTCTCTTTTGTCAACACCTTTATACATGTAATCTATACATTTATTTTAATCTCAGTTAAGGACATTAATGAGAAACTTTGAAAAATAAATTTTATGCAAGTAAACATATTCATTTTACTTAAATAAGCATATACTTAGTTGTATTTTATGATAGAAAAAAAGTTTTCATGTAGCAAGTGTCTTTGAATAAATTAAAACATGGTTAAACGTTGACAATGGATAAACACTGAGCAAAGTAAAAATAAATGTTCATTGTAATAGTGAACAAATAATAAACTTGTGGAAAACTGAGCACAGGGTTTAATTCTGATAAAGGTACAAGTTAATTTAGCATTCATTAACAATAGTTCACTCTACTTCAAATGATTATTTATATCAATATATGTGCAAAGTTCGACTAATTAACAAATGAATCAATCAATCGCACAATTGCGCACTTTCTGACAAATACTCCCTGCAAGGAATACATGTAAGTTATTGTATAATATGCATGCTCTACTGAAGCAGTAATATCTCTCGAATAGTATTGTGAGAGTGATGAATTAGCATTACTTCTAGAATTAATACGAGTAAAGAACAAGACAAACTGATTTCAATCTGATGATTCGCGAATGCTGGTTTACAGTATGTATGTTTTTTTCATTATTGACTGCAATTAGAACACAAGAAATTGAAGTATACTACGAAAAAAACAACAACTCTTACTTGCAGCATCTTCCAACATATTACCCTAGTGGACAATGGCGATAGTCGTGGACTTCATGAATGTAGCAGAAGTGGAATCAGGGTGTTGTGTGATGACATCACTTATTAATAAGTAAACATTATTTATATCCGTTACTTTAAATATTAAATATCGCTTGGATTTCTTCTTTTCTTAAATATAATTTTCATTTTATCAGAAATGCATATATTTGATTATAATAATTATAAAAATGTTATGGAAGCCCGAGTTTGTGTTTTCAACTATAGTTCTTTCTTTTCACTGCGCAGCACAGTTAAGGCTACAAAAAGGAGGCGGGGTCTAATTTTTACGGGAAATATCAACTATGACATCACACGAAACTAACAATCCTTACAAATACATCAAAATGAAGTGATTTGCGATTTTAAACTGTAGGAGACAATTAAACTACATCAAAACTTACTATAACATGCGTTTTTGTTGCTAGTTAAATCCCACATAGCAATGTATAAACAAGTCACTGATTGCACTGCACTTGTCGATATGACGTCATTCCGTAAAACTTGACGCAGTTTGTATGCAGTGAGAAGCGGATCAAGTAATATTTTCACAACAGAGAAATGTATTTTACAAATAAATAAAATATTATTTGAAGATTTTTAAGAGGCAATTAATTTGGATGCAATGTCCTTTTTATCAATTTGTTCATATATTTCCCGTACATTTCCTAATAAACGGATACTGCCGTATATTTGTATACAGGTACATTGAAGGATGATCTAAGGGTCTTGACAAATCTATCAAGTAGAAGGGCATACCTTCAATGGATCATGACAAGTTTTTAATCATAAACTCTAGAAGTATTAAGCTATTTGAAAATTTCTGCGATCCTGTTGAAATTTTGAAACTGAATTAATTATTTCTATATTAAATGAAGCTGACCAGCAAGAAATTCAGCATGCATTCATACAAATATGATTTTAACAATAAAATAGTAGAATCTATATAGGATCGCAGCACTTTTCATGAACTATAATGGGTGTTGAAACTATTTAAAAATTAAACTTTGAAGTTAAACTTGGTTATGCCCTTGCACTATTGACATTTATGGGCGACCTCAATACTGCAAGTATATGTGCTAAAATCACGTGACTGCCACATCACGTGACAAATCTAAATAGAAAATCTAATTGTCCTCAATATGTAGTTAATAACCATAATTTCATTTGTCCGATATTAGTAAAGAACTAAAAAGAATCGCCATCCTGAAAAAAGAATATATTTTGTTTCATAAAAAAATCGCCGGTATTTCCATTGCGCACCTTAACTGTACTGCGTGACCTCCGTGTTGTTATATTATTTGACGACGTGTAGAAGTTCTATATTCCCCTGGACTGAATTGTAAGTTAAGGAATGAAGATATGTATGGCAAATATATCTTTTAACTTTGTTTCACTTTAATGTTGTCTATTTCTCATGTTCTAAAGCTAAGCAGGCACGTGTAAGTAATTGGGAATGCTCCCAAAAATTCACTGAAGTCAAACAGCAAGGTGAATATACGCATGTTATTTCTTCAAAAGTTCATCATTATTTTAGTTAATCATATTTTACAGAAAAAATATCAAATCTCGAATGTATTTTCGGGAAATGTGTATAAAAGCACCAATTATTCATTTTCCAATTGAAATTTGGTCATCAAGTACAATTCAGGTTAATAAACTACCTATAGCAAAAAGCATGTGATATCATTGCAAGATATCACAGATCATTTCCACTTTCATTTCATCCAAATAAGCGTTGGTATCCATGGCCAAGACAAAATTCCTTAAAATATATTTGAGACTTGATAATTTTCCTTATTAAATAAGTTTAACAATAATGATCAATTTTGGAGAAATATCATACTAGGTATATTCAAATTACATAACCATTTCTCTAAAAATGTAATAAAAAAAAAGCTTTAATGGGATGAAAATGTCTACCTTTTACAAGACTGTTTCTAAGACTTCAAAGAACCTTGAATCATATAAGATGTATAAAATGGAAATTGTTGCATGAAAAAATGTCAATTTTAAACTTCATTCTGAAAATTATTAAAAAATACTGATGTCACGGGTTATTGTTCCTGACGGAGGAGTGGATATCCTTAAATAAAGAGAGGACTTACACACAGCATCGAACTCTCATGGTGGTCCCACAGCTGCCGTGGGTACATCCATGGTAACATTTGTCTTCGATTGGCTTGGGAGACGGTGGGATTTTTTCCTTCCCTGGTGATGAAAGAATGACCACATTTTGAAAAAAATACTTATAGCTTGTTTTTTATCAGGAGAAAATACAGATGATGTTGAACAAGATAGTATTAAATGTTATATTTCATAATCCATATGAAGAAAAGAATGATAAGTAAACCAGTAAATGTTACAATACTGGTGTTCGTAACATCAAAGTGAGTTTGTGTTCAGGTACACCAGAACACTGTAAAACATAGACTGCATGTAGTATAATACTAAATTTCCTCTTTTGAATTTGAGATGTTTAAAATAATGAGAATTGAAGATTTATAATTATTTTTTAACCTTTTTTCTTCAGCAACAACTCAAAAATTTATGTTCCTTGATTTAATGGAATTGAATTGTATATTTTATTTTCAAAATTCTTATGCAGAAATAATCTCTAGAGAACACCGCAAGCAATTAGCTCTCTTCAATAAGAGAAAGCTAATCATTTTATATCTTATCTAGAATATTCTTTATGCATTCCATATGAAAAACGTGAAATTCAGAGCATGGTTATTTCTTGCATCTTCGATATTTTTGATTAAGAATACAAAACCAAGAATGTTTGTAGTTGTAAATATGTCATTCATCAATGACACAACGGTAAACACATGAAAATTGGAGATCTATGTTTTTACAGAATTTGTATATGCAACCGGTTTTGAATCACCAACATTTAAAAGTACAGTATGACAACAATAAAAAAACAATTTTGTCAAACACGTATTGTGAAAAATAAGGTAGAAACAAACACTACATTTTTCCTCTTCTATGAAATAGGCGATATTTTAAATGCAAACTATTTACATGAATTGATAACAAATTTGAAGAAAAAGTTTATGAACCATCAGTGTCGGTATAGAACAATAGTACCTGTAAGACAAACGTTAGATCTTGACCGAGGCCCCATTCGCATCCATGTCTGTAAGAAGATATATGTAGCGACTGTTTCTAACTAAAAACACTCGGTATCAGAAAGAAAAACGATTGCCATTTTGATTATATTTCATATTTGGAGATATCAATGTTAGGAAAACTTTTCTGGTTTTCCTTAGTTCATTGAGAGTATAGGTTTATCTATGACTATTATGTCTCAATCTAAGTTGAAATTTGGTTGCATAAACATAGTCAATCCATCAAGAACATGGAGCTCCCATGAACTGTCTCGGAATATGCAGCATCCTATACTCACCTTATAAGAATTTGTTTTTCATTACTACAAATATACGTTGATTATTGCTTCCAAACTTTTTAATTTCAAGAAAACTTTACGGGACCTGGATATCGAATATCTGACACATAATCCTCCATCGTGTTCATGTTCTTCTTCACACTATAACTATAGTCCTGCTGGACACGTTATTACTGATGACGTAAATATAGTTAATAATGAGGAACTTAGATCATTAATTTTAAAAGGTCCTAAACATAGGGAACCCCGATCCTTCAACTGGCGTCGGAATTTCATAAATATTATGGATTCTGTAGAGGATTACACCAGGCGATGGGCCTGACGTGAAAAAGAAGACCTTGAGACTTTGTCAGAATGTCAGAATGGATTAAATGTATCAGATGAATGTTAAAATCGCTCATTAAAAGATTGAGGGGCAATATGAAAACCATCTATCCTTCTGTATTCAATAATCCAGAAGTGAAAAAAGAGAAAGATTACAAGATCAGTACGTACTGGTCCCTGCTGACAAAGCAGGTAACAACATTTTCTTTGTTTGTAAGGCTCATTATATTAAATGTATTTTAGAAGAACTTGGATTTAATTCTACAAGTGGTAATCAAACTTTTACTCATAGTTCCCTTTCTAAGGAAGAAATTCTTCAAAAATCATATGTCAGATTTGAATATTTTTAATATTCCAAAGAACCAAAATGAATTTGAATTACCATATCTATATTGGATCCCAAAACTTCATAAAAATCCTTACAAACAAAGATACATAGCGGGTTCCAGTAACCAAGCCTTTTTCTTTACTCCTCACTAAGATATTAACAGTAGTGAAGGAGACACTTCAAGAGTACTATCCAACAATATATTCGAGAAGTGGTGTAAATCAGATGTGGATACTTAAAAATTCCAAGGAACTTTTGGAAAATTTGAAAACACAAGATTTTACCAAAATCAACAGCTTAAAAACTTACGATTTTTCAACTTTATACACATTCCATTCCCCAAGATAAATTAAAGTCCAGGCCTTTTGATATCATTGACAGCTGCTTTTTCAATAAAAATGGAACTCGTAAATTTACTTACCTTGTCATTAGACATTTGAAAAATTATTTTGTTAAAAAAACATTCTGATTGTATACACAAGTACTCTGAAGCTGACATTAAAAAGATACTTGAGTTTCTGATTGACAATATCTATGTGGTTTTTGGAGACCAAGTCTTCAAATAATCTATTGGAATTGCCATGGGTACCAATTGCGCCCCGTTATCAGCAGACCTTTCTTTGTATTCATTTGAAGCAGAATTTGTGCAAAATCTTTTACGTGAAAAGAAGAAAACACTTGCTGTGGCCTTCAGCTCGACATTTAGATATATCGACGACGTATTGTCAATTAACAATGGTTATTTCCATTCTTATGTTGATACGATATATCCCGGTGAGCTTGAGATAAAGGATACCACCGAGTCTGACACATCTGTTTCATATTTGGATATTTTACTTGAAAAAGGCGTTAATGGTAATCTAACAACCAAGCTTTATGATAAACGTGATGAGTTTAACTTTTCAATTGTCAACTTCCCTTACTAATGCAGCAATATATCTTCATTACCTGCATACGGGATTTATATCTCTCAGTTGACTCGATACGCAAGAGCATGAGGTAGATTATTGACAAACAAGTTGATGAAACAAGAATATCAGCAGTCTCGTTTAAAGTCATCATTTCGTAAGTTCTATGGTCGATACAATGACCTTGTCAGCAAATACATTTATCATTGAGTCAATTGCTGACTGACATTTTTCAGACTAATTATAAGGCCATTATTCACAAACTGAACTGTCGACGGATTTGACGGTTATTTCCCGATCATGACAAGGAGTACACGACGGGTGTGACCGGTCGGCAGGAGATGCTCACTCTTCCATGGCACCTGATCCCACCTCTGATGTTTTGGAGGTCCGTGTTTGCTCTGCTCCTATTTTGTATTGTTTAATGGACTTTTGAGCTTGAATACTTTTTGTTATCTCCATATATTTCATTTAATAATATATATATATATGTCTTTCAGATATGAGATTAAAACGTACATCCTGTGTAGGCGTTGGCAAGTTAAGAAACCTCACTGCTCAATGGCTCTCAGTGCCGAGAATAGGTCTAAATTTGAAGTTTTTCACCGGTATAAGGTGATATCTCATATAAATGGAAATTCTCGTAAGGGATGATAAACAACATTTATTCAAAAAATCAATTTGCAATATATCTGCAATTCCTAGTGAAGTGCTAAAACCCCGGCCCTTCACACTGTATAGTCCAGTTAGTAAGAGAAATGGTTCCACTTACCTACAACACTGTCCTCCTGTCTCTCCACAACAACCATGTTCACAATAAATACAATCTGCAGGATACTTGCTGTTGTTGAAACAGAGGGTGGAATCTGGCTTCGGCGTTAGTGTCCTTCAATATACACAATATCGTAGGACTACTTTTATTGAGAGTGGTTTTACGAAACACAAAACAAATTGTTTCTTGAATTTGAATGTTTTTTGTGAAACCAAAATTATGATTTTTTCAAGTGTTTTGGTAGTTTCTATAGAAACTTTCTGAAGAATAACAATTGATGATTAACCAAAATAAAAAAAAAAACTGGACTACAAAATTTTTTTTTTAACTTGAAATATGGCATTTTTCTTTCAGCAGGTTAAATAAAGCTTCAATCACTGCTTCCTAGCATTTACAAAACATTGTGAACATGGATTTACTGTTATAAATTTAAGATTGGTAGATCAAGACATACCAGTTCTGCATTCTGTTAAACGGAGATTCCTCTCTTCTGCAAGATAAAGCAAAATACGTTCACGCGAGATGCAATTTGTTTTTTTTATTCTTATTAATTTATATAAAAAATGCACTTAGGTGTTATGTATAATTCAAGCATAATGAAAGATTTGAAATCTATTTAGGTATTTTTATAAAAGTAACAAATTGAAATGATTGATAAATGAGAGTATGAGCACTTTGCAAATAGTCCCTGATTTACAAATTGTTTGTTACTTACGTGCAACAACGTTCGTTCTGAGTGCCTTTTTCACAGCATCCGGTGGGACAGTATAGATAATAACCCGTGTTATGATCCCAGCAGATAGTGCTAGTCCTCGGGGGAGGCGGAGACTCTCCATTTCTGGAAAAAAGCAAAGGCATTGATATAAATATTTGAAGACTTTAGAACTGGATTTCTATTTTCAATCAAGAAATACGTTTCAACTTGTTCCTTTAGTATTTTCTGAAAGTCTGAATAATAGTGACAAAAATATCCTACCACAGACTAAATGACGAAAAAAATATTTAGAACATAAACTATATCATTTTTTTTTTCATTTTTTGTTTTACAATTTACTTTTTATACAAAGAAATATCTTAAACAAGTCTATGCAAATAGATCATATAATGCTACATGGTCATGTGACATAAAGAAAACCTTTTAAAAGATTTTGATAGAACATTTTCGAGAACTCTTAGGTATCTGATATTTTTAAATACTAGAATTTATGAATTTATGGAGAATTATTGAATAATTTAACGGCATTGCATGTGCAAGTGTTGAATTTGCAGTTATTTGAGTTTTTAACATTTGAACTATGACAAAGAGATTAATTTACGTTCTACAAGTTAATGATTTTATCCCCTAACTGCAGCTTGAACTGACAGCATTAATTAATATACGCAGGATCTTCTAAGTAAGGGTCTACGATTAAATGTCAGATCTGAAAAGAATACATACTCGCAACATCTCCCAGCACAACAGGGACCAGGACAAGATGCCGTGTCTAGTAAATCATTGATAAAACATGTTGTCTCAGCTGACACGGTATCTAAAAATTGAGAAACAACAACACACAAAATAGAAAATATATCTGAAGAGTAAACTTCCAGTAAAGATTTTACCTTGAATGCTGGATTGGACTGTAATTTTTCTAGTATTTTTTGTTCAAAAACGTTCAAAAATGGTTCTAACGATGTTTGTTGCACTCCATTTTCCCCCTCATTATGTTCCCCAAACGAAGTTTGGGAACATATTGTTTTTACTCTGTTTCTTCTTCTTCTTATTATTATTAAGGTCTTCCGTCTCCACGGAAGACCTTATAGTGATTCTATTGTTTCTTATTATTATTATTATTATTCTTTTTTTTTTAGACAAAATTTTGTGCACGCGATTTCTCGAAAACTATTCATTGAATTTCCTTGAAATTTTCAGGGATAAAAGGTCTTTATATGAATTTTATATAAAATTCCGTTTTTTGGTAAATTCGGTTCCAGTGCCAAGTTATGGACAATTTTCTGATTTTAAAATGAAATTTTGTCCGCGAGTGTTCTCAAGAATGGCTTAAGATATTAACTGGAGACTTGTTAGAGATGATAGAACATGATTTCTAGATTGGAGAGGGCACCTTTTCGTTCGTCGTCGGCACTTCCGGTCGCTTCCGGAAGTGATCAAAGAAATCGTTAAATTTCAACTTTCCTTTTTTAAATCAATTCTTACAGCACATTATTGCATCTCTTTTGTAGTTTTGAAATATGTTGGTCCCACCGGAAACAGAAACGTCAACTTCCGGTTATAAGAGAAAAACGACATAATTTGGGTATTTTTCTTTCCCATAAATATCTTTTGTAGATAAAGTATTTGGAATGATTTTAAAATATGTTATTTAGACAGCAAATGTCTAGAGTAACCTTAAATATCTTTCAAAAATTCACTTCCGGTCGCGTGTTTTTTTGTCCTAAAAATAAGAAGTTCTCTGAGCAAGATCTCGGAAACGGTAAGAGATTAAGACACCAGACTTATATGAGCAACAGACCTTAAGATGAAGCCAAAACCACATGGGTTCAGAGCGTCAGCCGTCACTTCCGGTCGTCACAGGATGTGATCAAAGAAATCGAAAATTTCAACTTTTCTTTTTTTTATTCAAAAATTGCATCACTTTATTGCATCTTTTTCGCAGATTCGAATGATGTTGGTCCCACCGGAAACAAAAACGACAACTTCCGGTTGTAAGAGAAAAACTACAAAATTTGAGTCTTTTACTTTCCTATAAATATTCTTTATAGATAACGTATTTGAAAAGAAATTTAAATATATTATTCAGACTGCAAAGGTCTAGAGTCAACTCAAATATCTTTCAAAAATTCACTTCCGGTCGCGTGTTTTTCTGTCCTCAAAATGAGAAATTGTCTGAGCAAGATCTCAAAAACAGGTAAAATATTAGAACACCAAATTTTTATGAGTAGCAGACCTTGAGGAGTAGGCAAAACCATTTTGGAGAAACGTGTCCGTCGTAACTTCCGGTCGTCACAGAAAGTGATCA
This sequence comes from Saccostrea echinata, assembly GCF_033153115.1. Lineage (NCBI taxonomy): Eukaryota > Metazoa > Mollusca > Bivalvia > Ostreida > Ostreidae > Saccostrea > Saccostrea echinata. Next base: position 5,429,119 of record NW_026889778.1, read on the forward strand.
AAGAAATCAAAAATTTTAACTTTTCTTTTTTAAATTAAAGTTTGCATCACTTTATTGTATCTCTTTCGCTGTTTTGAAATATGTTAAATTCCACCGGAAACAAAAACGTCAACTTCCGGTTTAAGGTGATAAACTACGTTATTTCGATATTTAACTTTCTCATAAATATTGCTTATCGATATAGTACTTGAAATGGTTTTATGCATTTTGTAGATACTGCAAATGTATAGAGAAACGTCAGAGATTTTTTTTTTATAAAATTCACTTCCGGTCGCGTGTTTACCTGTCCTCAGAATTATAATTTGTTCTCACAATATTGCTCGGCAACAGTAAACGACTGAAGTCTAAAACTTTCAGAACTGATAGTCAGTCATCAGTTTATTTGAATCGCGAGGAAATCTTGTATCGCCGTTACTTCCGGTCGAGACAAGAAGTGATGCAAAAAAGTGAATGGTTAATGGTTAGCACATTAGATTTTCACGCTGACAACCAGGGTTAAATCTCCAGAGTGTCTGAATTTCTTTTATCACCTTTTCAGCTTGAATTTACGTTTTTATTATCAAAATCGGACGGAAGACCTCTCATTGCTCGCAATGAGTTTCTAGTTATTATTCTTTTTTTCTACTTTCTTCTCCTGTACTTTTTTGTCCGGGAGTGTTCTCATAGAACCACTCATCCGATTGACATGAAACCTTTTTAGGGTTAATAGGCATGTTGTGTAGGTGTTCGGAACGAAGGTCATTTTGCGCGCACATGCATCCACGTGCGCGCGCGTGCAATGAGTGAAATGACTGATATACTTGATGAAGCCGTAACTTTTATATTTCTTGATGAATTGCTTTGAAACTCAAGATATAAAGATATATTAGTAGTCTAGACAAGAAAACATGGTCAAATTAGTGTGAACTCACGCGCATGCACGTGCGCTCTTCTCTGATTGGCTGATACAAAAATCTCAATAATTTCCTTGTTTTTTGACAAAATACTTTGAAATTTAGAATATAAGTATATATTATAAGGTGCTACAACATGTTATATAGGAAATTTCTTGAAAACACGCGCATGTAGGTGTGCTGCAATCTGATTGGTTGAAACTTTAAATGTCTATAACTCCCTTGGTTTTCAACAAAACAGGATGAAATTTACGACATGGATAGGCACATGGAGCTTCTACATTATGATACTATCAAAATTGAATGCAAGGTCATGCATGCGTGTATGCTGAATTCTGATTGGCTAATACTTAAAGGGTTACATCTCTCTTATTTTTCAATGAAATTCTTTAATATTTAACACAAATGTTTGTATTGTGAGACACTATAAGAAAATTAATGTGAAAAATGTAGAAAACATGTGCAAGCACATGCGCTGACATTTCATTGGCTAATACCCATATGGCTATATCAGAGTAGTTTTCCAATGAAATACCCTTAAAAATAAAGTCTCCATCTATATTACAAAAGTATTGTCTAATTTATTGAAGCTTTTGGGGAATGGGGCATCATAAGGGATTGGGGAGCCGTTTGGGGAACATCTGTAACGGTTCCCGTTACAATTAGCACTAGTTTTGTATATGTTTGTTTACTTTTAAAAACTGATTTTTTATTTACTGAATTCATTATGAAACATTTTAATCTAACATAAAAATAATCATGAAAGAAAATCAAAATCATATTACTGATTATTAGTTTAATATACTGAATGCTTAACACCGAATAAAAAAAAACTAGTATGTTTTTGGAAAAATCACAAAGTGCAAAACTAGTGTCTGGATTTAAAGTCCATTTTACAACCTTGGATGCACAAGCAACTAACCTTTAAATCATGATCATTTTGTGACATTGTTAACAAGACCCTTTAATTCATCTTCGTAGCAGACACCTTAAATGCTTATTTAGTCAATCCTTTATTCATGAAATGATGATGATAATAAAAATGAAAAGCGTCTAGTTAATCTAGAATTCAAAAATCATGTTATAAAAAAAATTCTATGTCAATTTTAGCTCATCCGAACAAAAGGCTCAAGTGAGCATTACTAATTGATATTGGTACGATTTCTGTCGTCCTCATTCTCGTTGGCATCAACATTTTAAATTCTTGACTTCTTCTCCAGAACCATTGGTCTATTTTGAGAAACATGACACGAAGCATCCTTTGGAAAGAGTTATTCAATTTTTTAAAATAAAAGACCAAGCTCTACTAGAAGGGGATATTTTCAAGAGAAAGCAAAAACAGTATGAATGTCTTATTTTTTCAAAAACCAATTAGGCAGAAAAAATGAAACATGTGTAAGCTTTCTGACATGGTGCAGATCCAACTTTGTACAAATAATGAACCCAGGTTAGTTTTGGGCCACAGCAGGGGATCAAAGTTTTACATGTAAATATATTATTTGATGTTCTAAAAAAAAAATCAAGAACAACTGGGTCATGCTAAGTTATATAAATAGGGCCTAAAAGTAGTACAGATCCAAGTTGGTTTAAATCATGGCCCCCGGGTGGGGAGGGACCACATCATGGTATCGAGCTTTTCCATGTCAATGTATAGGAAAAATTTAAAAAAAAAAAATAAAAATTATATATTAAAGGCCATGATAAGTCACGAATATGTCACTAACTTAAAGTAGTGCAGATCTACGTTTTTTTTTTTTCAAATCACAGTTTCTCAAGGCAAGATTGACTAAAATTTATTTTTTATATGTGAATGCAAAAGGAATTAATGTATACACATTTTTTCAATAGTCCTAGGGCCTTATTTTACTAAACAAGATTAATATGCAAATACTACAAAGTTGTGTGAATTCAAGCGTATTTTCAAATTATGAGCCTCGGAGTTATAAGCGAGTATGAAATAACTCGGGACAAAGGTTTGGCCACAACATGGTGTCAAAATTATTCATGGGAAAAGGTGATTTGTTTTAGATCTTCATAACAGCAAGGCCATGGTGACTCAGATGAGCATTGTAGCTCATGGGCTTTATATAATTCTCGTTTTGGTTTCAGAGGTATAGCCAAGCAAAAGTCACCTCAGCTTGACAAAAGTCCTTCTATGTAAAACTTATTATTGTTTTATATGTCAAGAAAGAGCGAAAGTTACATGCAAGTAGGCACAGCATCCTAATTTTTGTTATGTATTTAGATTATGATTCAAGAGTTTATCATAAAAGTATGGGGTTTATGTCTCACCATTGATTCAGTACACAAGAACATGTTCTTTGAACGACCAAGAAAGATAAGTTCAAACTCGCGCAGCTAGGTTAAGGACGCCCATGAAATATACGCCTTTATATATTCAGGGAAAATGAATACAATTTTAATATTTTTTTAACAGCAGTAGTTTTGATAAATGTGAATTGTGGTGATTGCATTTGTATATATCGGGTCTCTGCTGAGTTCGGCCAAAGTGACATCGCTTACATCAGCTGTTTGTCACGTGACAGGTTTAAAATTGGACCATATATGTACTACTACAAAGATCGTAAAAGTTCAACGATATACGGGCATTCTTCTGCTATAAAATTTATTTTGTTTTCTTTGAGACAAATTCCTTAACCCGAAAAGTGCTGGGAGCAACTTCCTCATGCTTAAGAATTGTTTAAAATTTAGCCGTCTTTCTATAAACTCCAGACAAAAATGTAATACGCATTGGAATAATGTTAGATTACGGAATAAATAAACGATGTACAACCAGCTCCCAGCACTTTTCAGAATAGTAGGAATAATGGCTACACGTGTTTAAAAAAATTCAGAATTTATAGTGAAACGGATATCGTTGAACTTTTGATATTTTCGAGGGGCTGGACCCCTCATTCTAGCACGTTACTGTACAAATGTGCTCCCTACGGCTATATATAAAGTCTACACATTATCAATTTAGTTTGACAATAAAATATGGATTAATATATTTCAGAATATGTCTCTCTTTTTCTCAGACTACGCATGTTTCGTATTTATTTTCATTTTTACAAGCCACGATAAAAGTTTTATCCACGCCTCAAATACAGAGAAACTGCGTGTCAAACTAAGAAATGACGTCATCTCAGTAAGTACAGCGAGATCAAGCTGGCTTTCATTCTGCATACGCCAAGTGCTATTATGGCAAGATAAGTTGCACTTCGATTTATTTTTATAACATTTATGAGAAACGAAAGTATTTCGTGTGTTTTAAAAAGAACATTATTGTATTTATTCATCGAGATTCAGTTGTATTGTTTTAACGTGACGTCATAATAGCTCTCCCAAAACTCTGCATAGGCTGACGTAGATAATGGGAGTCCTTAACCTAGCTGCGCGTTTAAAGTCATAATTTAGCAAATTCTATGGTCGATACAATGACCTTGCTTTCAAATACATTTTGCCGTTAGATGGAAAGTTGTCTAACGCCTTTCATACAAAATGTAAGGCTATTATTTTCATACTGAACAGACTACAGACCGTTTTCCAGATCATGGAAATGAGAAAACGGTTGGCGTGACCCATCAACAGGGGATGCTTACTTATCTCTGGTACCTGATCCCATCTCTGATAGGTTCGTACTTGCTCTGCTGACAATTTTTATTGTTTCTTTTAACATAATTTCTACTTATTATCTTAATATTGCATTTAAAAACCCGTTTAACCAAAGGTCTCACAGCATACTGACCTCAAACCAACTACATTTTAAAATGTGCATACAAAAAAAAATCTGCCTAAATTAATACGCTACAATAAGCAGTCTTGACTCCCTCCAAGCATAAATTCATCAAGATCATGTACTACAGTATCAAGAGTGAGTATCTGCAATAAAATGTAAAGGTATCGAACAGAAATCGTGCTCTAAAGACCTACTAAACAAAACAAATTGAGAGCAGAGGAAATACCTGAAAATACAGACGCAGGTGCAGGTGCCATGGACGAGAAAGCAACCCCTTTGATTATTATAATTAATATATGTACTTGTGCAACGTAAATTTTGTCTTTGTTGCTACCCACTAACATATACATTAAAATGCTATGTTCATTTGTTTCTCGGGCATTTTTACCGCCATTGAAACACATAATATAAGGTGTATTCCTTAGTGTGACCGCCGATTCTTCATTAAAATATTTTTGGAACTCATAGTCTTAAATTTTGATTTATTATGAAAAAGTCAATTAAAAATAAAATACATATTAATGTAGATGACAGCAACAAACATGAATTTATTGTACAATTACATTAAATATTAAATATCTGAAATGTTCTACATATTACTTATCTTACATCAACATCTGCGCTAATGACTACAACACATCGCTCACCTGAGCACATTGGCTAGGAAGAAGCAGAAATCAGTTCAGTAATGAACGGTGAGTGTGTGTGTTTGGGGGGGGGGGCTTAAATTTACACTACCTCACTATGCTTCCATATCCTGACTTTGTTGTTCTTAAACAGAAAATTTTTTAAAAAAATTTTCCCTATGTTTTCCTATGTAAAACTCTGATCTCTCATTGTGGCCCCACCTTACCCACCCTAATTTTGAACAAATTTGAATCTATGCTACCTGAGGAGGCTTCTATAATAATATGACTAATCATGGCTTTGCTGTTCTTGAGCTGAAGATTTTTTCAAGATGATTCCTATAAATTCTTATGCAAAACTTTGACCCTCTGTTGTGCTCCCAACCCCTTGGGGTCATGATTTGAACAGACTTGGTTCTAAAATACCTAAGGTAGCTTCTGAATAATTATGACTAATAGTGGCTTGTTGTTCTTGAGAAGAAGATTTTAAAGATATTTCCTATGTAACGTGTATGATCAGGTCCTTACAGGGCATATTTAGGTTTTCCTTTTACTCTGTCTGAGGGTATATCAAACAGTACTTAATTTTTCTTATCAAGAGACGGGGACTGGGTATGGTACGATACTTGCACCGTGGTTCTCCCCTAGGTTCCCATTGATGGATAAGAACCGGGTATCTCAACCTTCTTCAGATTTACTTCACACAGAAACATCAATTCCTTAGGATACTTGCCACTGGTGTTTATAGCTTTTGTACTTTTATTTTGCTCTTACCATTAAGGTTTTCCATTCCTTATAGGATCACATTCTCTATCCTTAAATGTCCATCACGTACATAATACTCTGATATTAATTTAAAGCAGTTTTCAGTACAAAAGGATTTACCAAGAGAAAGTTTCAAAAATGCAATTAATAAGCATTAATTAAATAACAAAGATTGCATTGTAGTCTATGGGGACAAGCGATTTTTTAAAAATAAAAATTCAAATAAGAAGAATATCAATAAATACTGTGTTCGAAAGATGCATTAAAACATTAGAATTTTTTAATTATTAAAAACAGAGGAAGATTACTCTTACCAACATTCAAGGTCATAACTTAGGACACATCCCACCCTTACATGCTAATAGTAATAAATGGAAATTATGTCTAAATATACTGAGTATTCAACACCTACATATCTGTTATGTATTCAATTTCATTGAACCTGTTGCTATTAGGGATGGAATACATTAACTTTTTTATTGCTGATTCAACATCAAACTTCTTCAGCTAGCTTCTGAATGCCTGACTTTCCTAAAGCTTTGCTTTATATACCCTTTGGTTTGGCTAGTCCATTCCAAGGGTTGTAAGGTCATTCCACTATTTGAAGTCTTCAATGCGTTTTACTCAAATGCCCGTTAACCATTACACCTATATGTTCCTATGTATGTAAATGTCTTACCTACTGTTTTGGCCCCGCCCTACCCCCGAGGGTCATGATTTGAACAAACTTGAATCTACAAAACCTGAGGATACTTCTGTATTAATATGACTAATAATGGCTTAGCTGTTCTTGAGAAGAAGATTTTTAAAGATATATCCTATATATCCTAATGGTAAACTTTGACCCCCTAGAGTGTCCCTGCCCTTAACCAAGGGGTCATGATTGGAATAATCTTGAATTTACACTAACTGAGGATACTTCTATTATACTATGACTAATCATTGCTTTGCTGTTCTTGAGAACAAGATTTAGTAAAGACATTTCTTATATATTCCTATGTAAAACTTTGACCCCCTCTTGTGGTCCCGCCCTACCCCCAAGGGTTATGATATGAAAAAAAAAATAGAGTATGTAATGAAGCTTTCACAGAAATTTTATCTTTTCTTGCCCAGTGGTTCTTGAAAAGAAGATTTTTAAAAGATGCCACCAAATTTTTAATTATCTCCCCTTGTAAGAGGGCACAGCACTTCCTGTGAATGAACTTAAATCCTCTTCACCGAATGATGCAAACTTGAGGCAAGTTTGGTAGAAATTGGCTCAGTGGTTCTTGAGAAAAAGTCGAAAATGTGAAACATTTACAGACGACTGACAACAGACCACAGACAGACGCCGGGCATTCTTTGATCAGAAAAGTTCACTTGCGCTTTCAGCTCAGGTGAGCTAAAAAGCATTGTTTTCTTATATAAATATGAATAAAACAAAGCCTATGTAAAAGGTTATAATTTACATATATACAAAAATGTAAAAAAAAAAAAAAAATATTATATTCATTAAAGATAAAATAATCACTATGATCATTTTTTAAACTAAATCTCACAGATTTAAATAAACCTGTACTTTACAAATTCATGAAATAATCTGTTTACTCTCAAAATAATTCTAGTGCATACCTAGATATTTAAGCCGAATGAATCTTACATGGATTCTTATAAAATGACAAATATTTGTACTTCGCACACACTTAAAATGTCTTCTTCTCCCTCTTTGCTTTTGATCATGAGTGTGACGATCCTCCCTCTACTTCCAGACGAACAGAGAAAAAGTATACGGTCTCCATTAGCGGCGGGTCCTTTGAAGAAACCACAATAGTTTTCATCCACGTTTATGAGTAGGTCATGCAGTCTTTTCCCTGATAAAAAGCATCGACTTGATAACATACTGAATTAATATACGCTATGTACGCTGGCACAAATATCCGCAGAAATTTGCTCCAACATACTTAAAGTACATTTTAGGCATATACACTAGACAAAATTGCTAACGCACCACTCAGTATTATCATATGCAAAAAGAACATAAGCCTAGTCGACACGAGTAAATCTAATATTCCATATTGGCGAATGCAATCGGATTTGCTGTTGTCAAGATGTCAACACGCTATAAAATGGATTTCTTGCTTGCAAAAAAAAAAAGAAAAAAAAGAAAAAATCAAAGCCGATTACACACTTTTTTGCACTGACATAAATTTGGTAGTTATACGGATGACGGTCAATGAGGTTGGAACAGCAATGCTATCCCTGTTACTGTAATGATAAAGAGTTCTTTATCTATCATAATGCATAGAAGTAACAAAGTGCTTTAGCATTATCCAGTCAATCGCACTTCCGATTACCACAGATTTACGGGGCAATCTTGCAGTAACTGTAACCGAATATATTGAATGCCGTGGGCACTCATAGAGGACAATTCTTCAACCAGTTTTGGCATTTAAAAGCCTTCCTTTAAGCAATCGTAATATATCTATACATCAAACACAGGATAATGTCTACTGCATGGTGACTGAATGGCAAACTTTCAGTGACCATTCAGTTGACTGAATGGTGCAGTTTCATCCTGTAAAATTTATCATAAACAAGTTTTGAAAAGGTAATTATTAAGTTTTTTATTGTGATGCATTAGTACTTTTTCCCAGTGAAGTGGCAATCTAGTGACAATCTAAGAAATCTGCGTAATTTTCTACCTGTGGAATAAACGGAAATTATGATTTCGTGTAATTGTGACCCCGTGAAAAAATACATTCACAGTATTCAAATGTTAATGTTAAAAATGCTGATATTTAAAAAAAAAAACCTTTTAATGTATAATTATAAACAGATTTTTTTAAGTAAAGGTGTAACATTACTGGATATATGCTGATGCAGATACTTGCTGCAGATTTTCCTAAATTTTATTCTCTATAAGGCCGTTTTACGACCTACGATGAAATAAATTTAATTTATGTAGATTTAGTTCCTTTTTTTTAATCGATTAAATAAAGAGAAATTGAGGGTGGTTTTATTTAAACCAAGTTTATATGGATGTTCCTTGAAGTGTTAGTTAAAAGCGATATATGCAAGTTACATATCATTTCTAAAATAACATGCGTTCAAAATGTGTCACTTGAGGATTAAATTAATTTTCATGAAAAAAAGTTATGCTTCATTTACTTGATGAATATTTTGAATGTAAATCTTACAAAAAAACACTGTATTCATTATGCTAATTGTCATGTATTTTGCTTAATGAACTCATTAAAGAAGTCTTGTTTGTGACTGAATAAACAATATGGTGTAAAAAAAAAATTCAACAAATTTTATATTTACAATAAATGAAGAACCCATTAACACTGAAAATATGAATAGAGTTACCTATTGACTAATTATTTGAGCACTATGTGTAGAAAAATTCTAAACATTTGCATTAAATAAATATTTGTACATGCATAGAAATGAAAGAACATTATAAAAATACTTTGCTTTTATTTTAATTACGAGGGTTGTTCGGAAAGTTCGTGGAAGTCTGCCATGACATTTTTATTTGACGTCATATTGACGTCAAATTATATCCAAATTAGGTAGAAATGTTTTAAAGTGCATTTAAGTGCATTTAAGTGTAAAGAACATTTATATTTTCATTTATATCGTACACATGTCTTATTATATAAATATTGCATGTAGTTGAGTGTAACATTGAAAATTTTCACCCCAAGAAAACCATTGTCAACCTCCCTAACAAAAAAATACTATGGTAAACTATAGTTAACTATAGTTTACTATAGTTAACTATAGTACCAAAGTAAAAACTTTGGAACTTTGAGTTACTATAGTAAAAACTTTGGAACTTTGAGTTACTATAGTAAAAACTTTGGAACTTTGATTTACTATAGTGAAAACTTTGGAACTTTGATTTACTACGGTAAAAACTTTGGAACTTTGATTTACTATTGTAAAAACTTTGATTAAGTACGATAAATCCCATGGAATTATGTTTTTGATTCCCATTCTTTACATTTTATGATATTTCAAGTTTTAGATTCATAAAGCCTTAGAAAACATTTTAAAAAATCGACTACTCCCCTAAAAGAATAATGTACAAGATATGAATTTTAATGTAAAGGTTGTCGCTTGAGCCGATAAAAGAACAATATTTATTTCAATGTATTTAATTTTAATGTTATGCAGATGTAACGTAAGTATTTCTTTTCTTTTGAAAAAAAAATATATTATTAAAAAATTGTCATTTAGAATCAAAATATCTGCTTCATCAACTTCCGTCAAAGTGTATTTTTTTTTAAATTCATAAATGTAAATATTGCATTTGAATTAACTACTTTGTATGTTTAAATAAAGATATACGACAAAAACCAGCCCAAACCAACCCCATATCCACCCCCACCCCTAAAACGGCTAAATAATCAAAAAATAAATAAATAAATAAATAAATAAAAATACAAAAGTTGTTAAACTAATAAAAAAACTGAAACTTTGATTTACTATAGCAAAAACTTTGAAACTTTGATTTACTATAGTAAAAACTTTGAAGCTTTGATTTACTATAGTGAAAACTTTGGAACTTTGATTTACTATAGTGAAAAATTTGGAACTTTGATTTACTATAGTGAAAACTTTGGAACTTTGATTTACTACCGTAAAAACTTTGGAACTTTGATTTACTATAGTTAACTATAGTAAACTATAGTTAACTATAGTTTACTATAGTATTTTTTTGTTGGGGGCGCCTCGGTGACAATGGTTTTCTTGGGGTGAAAATTTTCAATGTTTCACTCAACTACATGCAATATTTATTATATTATACTGAATGATTTTTACAAAACGTATAACAGTGAACCGTGCGCGCATAAATTCTGCGCGGTCACTAATTTTTGGAATATCACCCGTCGTCAAGCAATGTTGACTGTTGCTACGCTGTAGGGCGTGGCTTCATCATTCAGCGGGTAATAGTGTTTTTTAATAAATGTTTCTCGACGAATCAGATTCAACTAATTTACAAGAAAGTATAATATAGTACTATATTTAATCAATAGCAAATGCTATTAAAACAATTATACGTAAATGCTATATATAAACCCTGATAGATAGAGTTATCTGAACAAACTCAGCCTTAACATAGAAGGCTAAAGTATCGCTTATACGAAGAAAATAGGAACACCCCTTTGAAAGGTTGGGGCGGGAAATCCTATCATGGAATTTTTAAGGACGTTCATTAAAACACTATCATTCGGGAGTAGACCAAACATTTCAGTCCTTTGATTTCAGAATTTTCAGCGTAAAAGTAAACATTTTCGTGTAAAAATGCAAGGAGTAGACTGATTCGTGTTATATCAAGAAGAAATTTTACTCCTACTAAAATTTATTACATGAAATAATCTACAAAAACTGATAGCCTTAATTTTAAGTAAAAAGGCTTTTCTTTAAACTATCGTTAAAATAGAGTAAAGTTTTAATTTAGATGTCATAACCACCTTTAGCCAAGTTTATAAGCTGGTAGTCACTTTTTTATGTTTTCATGAAGGTCAAATGCAAATTTTGTTGTTAGTTAAAGGTGATTATGATATGTGTAGGAGTAACCAAACGCTCCCATCCTCTTGAGTTTTACCATTATCCTATATAGTGCGAATACGGATATAGTACATCTCTTTATGACCTGTATCATAACGAATACTGTAGCGTCTTACCAAACAACATTTATCATCAAATTGGATCATTAGCCCGAAGTTTCATGCAGTTTTTAAGGGATACAATTTAACTTGAAATTCTGAAGTCATTGTAGGCCCCGAACGGCCTTAAAGAGAATGGTCCTTTTCAATGAACAGAAATCAAGACATTGAAAAAGGCGTATTGCAATGCATTCTAATGAATGTATTTCTTTTCAAATAGAGGAATAAATTACTATAGTTGTCAAGAATAATACCGATGCATAAGACAGAAAAACAATATATATTTCTTAACATTCCATGCTCAAATATAGGTCCTTAGAAAGTGACAACTAAATTAAAGAAGCTCTAAACAAGAAACCAATGAAAAATGATTTTATATGTTTTATGGACCTTGGGAAAATTGTATCCTATAAAACAGGCTATACTGAAGTTATCTAGTTCATTTTCATAGAGTACATGCAGAATCACTACAGAAAAAAAATGTCAAGACAGTTAATGGAAATCAATGTTGTTAGCTTTCATTGGAAAAACACATGCAAATAATGCTTTCAATTACTTTATCTAGTTCTCATATAATGTTAAGAATACTTTAAAATACTAGTTATTCAACTTGTGTCATTTACTTTAAATTTCTGTCTATTGAGTTTTACATCAGATCATTCTGAGTACATAAAATCACTGATATATCCAGTAAGCAGTATATAGAGTTGTCATAAAGTCAATATTAATTTAGCTGGACTGTACGAATTGACTTATACATAATTATATCATAGAATCGAAATAATCATTTGTTCATTAGATATCTAAAATACTTACCATATGTGTCTTGCCTGTTGTAGACAAGAACTTCAAGAACATCAAACATGTTCTGCAAGTCTATTTTTATCCATGGATTGATTTCGTTGTTAGTGTGAGCAGTAGACAGGCCGTTGTCACAAACAGTTACATTGTCCACAGCGTCTGATGCGTTCTGGTATATAGGGTTATATATTGATATTATACTTGCTGGTTTATTTACTGCAACTATAAAACAAAAGTATGATTTTGTCTGCAATTTTTTTAATAGAAAATACATATGATATTAAAATAAGAAAATTTGATTTCTCCAGGCTAATGATTTTGCCTCATCACTCTAGATTATTAAGTACACTTTAATTCCTTGTTCCTTGCAAAGATAACTTTCTAGAGTGGGAGTTTACTGATAGAATCCATGTTTTCCTCCCACATTCTGTTGGAATTTCTATGGATACTAATTGTGTCCCTCTATAGCCGAGCTTTTTCTGTATTATTATGTATAAGAATCATTCTATAGCTTTCACTTAAAAAGAAGAAATCTCTTGACCAGGTCTTTAATACGACATTAACAATATTCATTTTCAATCAGAAATTGATTTAATATATTCCATCAAACCCAAAATAGAAGGGAAAAAAAATTCATCAGACACATCTATTTCATATTTTGATCCAAGCATTCAACTAGATGTACATAAATGGCACACTAACAGATAAAATTTATAATAAACGATTTGATACAGGCATTCAACTAGATATGCATAAATGGCTTACTAACAGATAAAGTTTATAATAAACGAATTGACTTCAGTTTTTTTAGGTCACCTGAGTTACTCAGGTGACCTATTGCTATCTTTTTTCGTCCGTCGTCGTGCGGCGTGCGTCGTTCGTCGGTCGTAAACTTTTGAACATTTTAAGATTCTTCTCTGGAACCAGTGAACCAATTTCAACTAATTTTGGCATATAGCATCTATGGGTGAAGGGGAACAAAAATTGTGAAATTCGTGGCCCCTGCCCCCCTGGGGCCTGAGGGGTGGGGTCAAAACCATCAAAATTAATGCAATCTTTAAAAATCTTCTTCTTTATTACTGGACATCAAGCAGTCAAACTGTTGGCATGATTGTAATAAGCATTGAACCCTTTACCAAAATTGTAAAATTCATGGCCCCAGGGTCAGGGGTTCTGGTGCTAGGGCGGGGCTATATAGATCCTATAGTGAAGGTGAATTATTTCTTTGAAAATCTTCTTCCATGCCCCTGTGTATTATACAGTAAAACTTGTTCAATCCGGATGTTGTGCATTCCGGCATGTTGTTCAGTCCGGCGTAATATTTTAGTCCCTTGAATTTTCTTTATAATTTATGTTTAATAAATGTTCTTCAATCCGGATTTTTCCTATTCTGTAAACCGGCTGCTATTTAAAGAACTAACTGCTCATAATTAGTACAAATTATCTCCTCTAATCCGGCCACTTATTTTTACATATGCCCGCTGGTCATTAGAGAAGTCTCGCGTGGGGGTAATTATTGTCCCGTAATGATCTATCCTGTATTGACAGTTTAGATTTTAACAAACGTGATAAAAAGGCGAGGAAGCTCGCAAAAGAACGAGTGATAGTGATGGTTGCGCGTAGAATGTCTGTAGAAAAACTTGGAGACATATATTCATGACCTCCTTTCTACTTTCCTTTTGTATGCAATTCGAATTACTCCCCTTTGTGTCGCTAGTTTAGAATGACCATAACGACAGAAGATTTAGGTCCAATATATTCATTATAACATTTGAAATTAACAAATACAGTATCTAAATATTCAAACATATTAATTTTAAAAGAAAGAAATTAATTAGTAATCTGTCCCTAACAAAATAATATTTACAGCTACGATGAGGTTTTGGAGTGTGTTTAAAACATTTAGTGATTTTCAAATTTGATAAATGACCAAGAGATATTATATTTCGATACTGAATAAAAATATTAAACAGAAATGAAAATTCTGAAGAACAGAGTTAAAAAAAAAAACGAAATAGACGATTTTTGCAAGTGAAAGAGTGTATTTCCACTCTATGTTCATATCTATGTAATTTTAAACTTGCTATAACGGTTTCATTTTCTCCAATCCGGATGTTGTCTAATCCGGCCAAAAATTTTGGAACCACTGGTCGGCGGATTAGACAAGTTTTACTGTATAAACAAACTAAATACATTGTTATGATACGCAAGGATGCCTCTTCCAAAATTTTGAATTTCATGACCCCAGGTTCAAGGTTTCTGGTGAGATGGGGGTGGGGGGTGGGGGCTTCTATTGATTATAAAGTGAAAAAGCAAAATTTCTTTGAAAATATTCTTTTCTTCTTCTGGTTAAAAAACAAAGAAGCTAAGTGTATAGTTATAATGAGCATTAGTGCTTCTTCCAGAGTAGTGAATTTTATGACCCCTGGGTCAGATGTGCTGGTGTAAGGGTGGGGCTCTTGATAATATAATGAAAATGCATTAATTCTATTAAATAATCCTGTTTGCTCCTTAGTGTTAAGCAGATAAACAAAGTGATTAGTTATGATGAGCAAACTTATGGTCCCAGGGTCAAAGGATCTGCTGTTTCTCGGGGGTGGGGGGTGGGGGGGGGCTCTATTGATAATATAGTGAATCTTTAGTAAAAATGCATTATTTCCTTAAAAATCTTCTCTACACCTGGGCATATCTGAGGCAAACAGAGTAAAAGTTTTTATAAGGAAGGGTATTTTTACCAGATTTTTGAACATCTGAACCATTTAGTCAAGTGTTCTGGTCCTGGCCAAGGCTCTATTAATTTGCATTCGACTGAGAGGAGTTATTCCCTTTGCCATTTACATTTGCTAATTAATCACTATAAATAATGTACTTGAAAGGTAAATGGAATAAGAGAATTATGCAATAATTTTTATTGTATAATACAAAAAGTACTTTCATAGTTTTAATGATCAGGTAGACTTGTAAGTGGTAGATAAATAAAAATGAGACAAAAATAACTTGTCTTATTATATGTTCATCAAACACAGAGAGAGGCCAATGTAAGAGATCTCAACAAGGGATTAAAAATTAGTACAGAAGCATTGTAAATTTGTTAATATACTGTATCGTGATAGTGATAAATGGGGAACAGGTTAGAACCTATTTTATGAACTGTTAAAGAATATTAAGACTAATCATTTTGTTGATCCTGATCATCCTATTTTTCTTGCTTTTGGGCAACAAAACCTCACCTTTCAGTTCATTTTATAGTCTTTGTATCCTCTAAATTGTATTATACTCAGGTGACCGTTAAGGCCCTTGGGCCTCTTGTCTATCGTTAATTTCCATTATTTATGTATGGTGAAGTTTCTATGTGAGTGAAAAATTCTCGAATGGGATAAAACAACATACAATCAATCAATCAATTAATCCATTATTTATGCAGCAATATAACTTTTTCTCGTGTATACGGTATTTATGTCTCCTTTGTTGATTCGATAAGCAAGAGTGTGATTTATATTCTAAATCGACGTAGGCTGCTAACAAATAAGATGATATAACAGAATTATCAACATTCTTGTTAAAAGCCAACATTGGAACAAACTGTAGTTCTTACAATGCAAATACATATGTCGTTGGGTTGAATGCTGACAGACATTTTTGTCGTAGGGATTGTAAGACCGGTGTTTTCATTCTGGTTTGTTTAGTGATAATTAATTTATTTTATGAAGAAAATGGCTCACGGAAGGGATGCCTTCTCCTCCGTTGCACTCGATCACACTTTTGGTGTCTTGATGCTCTCTAATTACATTTATTTAAGTTTTGTTGCTGTTTGCTTTTCTTCATATTTCAACAAGACCTAAATTTTAGTGGTGTATCATGTCTTTTATTTGAAATAATAAAACAATTCCATACTACACATTTTTTTCGGGATATAGTTGCAAAAGCTACATGTAGCTTGAATATCAATTCCAACGGCATGATGAAATAATTTTAAGTTGGATGGATCACATGGATCATTTATTAACATTTTACGAATAGACAAATCATCCTAAATGACATAAATGTAAATTTTGAAAGATTAACAACGGTCTGTTTTAATTTCTTTCTTTGATTTCTTTTTTTTTTTTTGGTTTGGTCTGTGAATTTTTTTTTTGTTTTCGATTGTTAACTTATAAGCTCACCTGAGCCGAAGGTTCAAGTGAGCTTTTCTGATCAAAGAGTGTTCGGCGTCCGTCTGTCGTCCGTCGTCTGTAGTGTCGTCTGTAAACTTTTCACATATTTGGCATCTTCTCAAGAACCACAGGGCCATTTTCAATCAAACTTGCGTCAAAATATCCTTGGGTAAAGGGGATTTAAGTTTGTTTACAGAAAGTGCCACCCCCTCTTTCAAGGGGAGATACTAGTAATTAAGCATTCGCGAAACTTTGGTGGCATTTTTGAAAAATCTTCTTCTCAACTACCTCAACTACTACTGGGTAAGAAAAAAAGATGAGACTTGAGTGAAACCTTTATTTCTTACTCTAGATTCATGTTTATTCACATCATTTCCCCCAGGGATAGGGCGGAGTCACAAGAAGGGGTAGAAGTTTTAAAAAGGAATATATAGGAAATGTCTTTAAAAATCTTCTTCTCGAGAACAGCAAAGCCATGATTAGTCATATCATTATAGAAGTATTCTCAGGTTTTGTTGATTCAAATCTGTTCCAATCATGGGGGTAGGGCGGGGCCACAACAAAGTTTACCATAGGAATATCTAGGAAATATTTTCTTCTCAAGAACAGCTAAGCCATTATTCGTCACATTAATACAGAAGTTTCAACAGGTAGTATAGATTAAAGTTTGTTCAAATCATGATATTCTGAGATAGGGCGGAGCCACAACAGATAGTGAAACTTTAACAGAGAAAAATATAGGTGTAATGGTTAAGGGGCATTTGCGTAAAACGCATTGAAGAATTCAAATAGTGGAATGACCTGACAACCCTTGGAATGGACTAGTCAAATGGCATATAAGGCAAATCTTTGGGAAAGTCGGGTATTAAGATAGGGAAGGATGTTGGCCCTTTAATCAGCAATAAAGAAGTTAAAGGTAAGAAAAAAATAAAAGTATAAAAGTTATATGCGCCAGTGGCAAGTATCCTAGTGAATTTATATTAAGTTTTGGCTGAATTTAATCTGAAAAAGATTGAGATACTCTGTTCTTATCTATCAATAGGAACATAAGGGAGAAACACAGTGCAAGTAGTATAGTACTTAGTCCCCATCTCTAGATAAGAGAAAAAATTTAGTACTGTGTGATAACCCTCAGACAGAGCAGTCTAAATAATCATTCCAATCAGTAATACAGACAGAGGAAAGGGAAAACCTGTATATCCCTTGTAAGAACCTGATCATGCCATTACATCGGAAATATCTTTAAAAATCTACCGGTACTTCTCAAGAACAACTGAGCCATTAATTAGTCATATTTATTCTGAAGCGACCTTGGGTATTGTAGAATCAAGGTTGTTCAAATTATGACCCCCAGGGGTTTTCTTTTGGGGGGGGGGGGGACAACAGAGGATCAAATTTTACTTAAGAATAAATAGGGATCATCTTGAGAAAAATCTTCTGCTCAAGAAAAGCAAACCCATGATAATTTTTATTATTATAGAAGCATCCTCAGGTAGTGTAGATTCAAATTTGTTCAAATTTAGGGTAGGTAGGGTGAGACCACAATGAGTGATCGGAGTTTTACATAGGAATACATAGGAAAAAAATGTTTAGAATTCTTCTTCTCAAGAACAGCAAAGCCATGATTAGTAATATTGATATGAAAGCATCCTGAGGTAGTGTAAATTTAAGTTTTCCATACCCGTTAACTCTACAATACCGAAGTGATTTCTGTTTTTTCTTAGCAAGTGTGCTAAGATGAGCATTGTGGCCCACGGGCCTCTTGTTTTATAGTTGTAGTAAATGTTACATTTTTATATAATTCAAAGCCATTTGTCTCCACAATTGACGTGAAACCCATAATAAAATTATTAAAACCTTTTATGCTTGTGGATTTCTAATTGACTAATTTTATCGATATATGGAACCACCACCCCCACCCACCCCCCCCCCCCCCTTATAAAAAATGTAGTATACAAAAATGCACAGATGAAGAAGCAAGGCGTGGTATCTTGCATTTTTTTGTTTGGAATGAATGTATAATTTGTGTGGATGCAAAAAAAATAAATTGCTATTTTAAGAAAACTCCGAGGGATGTCTTTGGCACCTGATCTTTAGTAGCAATAAAGAGACCGTCTACCTGAAATTTCTAAACGTTTGCCAAGCTATATGTCTAATGACCTCTATGATAAAAAGCCTATAACGAGATGAAAACATCTTATGTGTACCAATATATTTACGTTAATTTTCTTTATCGGTAAGATGACAAATAATGTCAATTCATTAAGACTTTTAATTGAAAAATGTCTTCCACTTGTCAATGTTTTTGGCTTATGTTGTATTTTGTTTTTAAATAGTGTGGCAATTATTCCGTCACCACACACACACAAACAAACAAACACACACATACACAAAGAAAAAAAAAAGGAAAAAAATGTTGTGTGGAGGAGAAGTAAACAAAAAATAATAACAACTAGAATTATATGCAATCACAAAACTTTCGTTTTTTTTCTCGTACATACTATAAATTAAAAAAATGAGAGAAAACAACAGCACAGAAAACTTACTATTAATTTTTTCAGTCCTTTCTTGGTTTACCTAAATTGTACATTTTAAACAGAGGTGACAAGAAAAAGCCACATAATGATTTAAACTAGTCAGTAAATATTAGAAAATAATACATTTGAAATCCTTTCCAATAGCTTTATAAAATTTCTTTAAATTTTTTTGAAAAGTTGTTAAATATTGTAGAACGATCAAATATTTAAGGATTTAAGGATTTTCTGAAATATGTGGAAAGTAAAAAAGAAATAAAGACGTAACAAGAGTAATATGAATCAAAGATCTTAAATAGCCTACTTGATGATATACTGCACGAGATTTGTGTTTAAGTCATTTTTAAAAAATCTTTAAGGTCGCTCGCATGGCGTTTGCTCTAGAGTCGCGGAGAAAGGAACTGATCCTTATGTCGCAAATTCGAATCCTGGAGACCAGTCCTTTGGATGAGACCGTATAAACCGAAATCTGGTGTCGTAGTAGGTGCTGGCACGAAAAAGATCCCTCACTGTTCAAAGGCGGAGAACAGGTCTAAATTTTCAGCCCTCCACCGTTGTGGCGTCTCAGTATAAGTTAAAAATTCTCTAAGGAACGTTAAGCAAACAAACAAACAAAAATCTTAAAGAGAAAAAAAATTAAGAATAATGAATTATCTTTATATTCTCCTGTTAAAACTGAGTGTTCTATTACGAAACTACTTCAAAAACAAGTTGCAATAATTCAATTCTAGTTGGATCACGTCAATTGATTGGATAGAAAAATTAGTTTATATCGTATGATCTTTGGTATATACATCACAATATGATTTACATAAAAAAGTATCAATCCGTATGACATTAGCGTGAAATCATTTTTGAAGAGATATTTCCAATTTTTACACTTAAGGACATTGGCAAGTCAGGGTTTTCCGGAGAAAAAAGGTTTAATACATGGGTTTTTTCACTTATAAAATAGTGATTGAGAGTGATCTCCCGTGTAGAATTCTCTAAGCGTGAAAACCAATAAAGCGTATGTTACAGAGGTAAACATAAGTACGTGTACCTCCCTCAACGGGTAGAATCATCTATACAGCAAGAAAGAAAAGCTGTAATGGCTTTGTTGTACATTGTATTCAGGGACAAAGAGCCAACAGGTCGTTATTTACCATAGTTATGCTCAGTATGCTGGGAAGGGCAAAGATGTGACATATGCTGAAAGGTAGGTCGACCATGCCGACTGAGAACAGTTCTTAGGTCGTGTGAAGGAATCAGAATTTAGTAACTACGAATAAAAGTTGAAAATAAATCCATGACAGTATTTTTATGACAATGTGTTTCAATTCAGTCAATTACATGATAAAAACAATCAACCAGTCTCTTGACCAATTTTAGCTGTTAAGGGACTCAACTCAAAAATGATGATCGATGCCGGTATATCCATGTCTTGTTTCTATGTATACATTTTCTGATAAAATATCTAGAAGTCATAGGAAATGAAGATACAATAATGCATATAATACAAAAACTGTATGAAATAAATGGGTTTTGAAGAAATATTATGGTGAAAAATTATGTAGATCCCTTTTATCAACATTTTACATAGGAAATGCATTAAGAATTGTGAAAACACTAATTTGACAAAATCTAAAAAAGAATGTTGGATTGGTAGGTTAAACGATCAAGAATATAGCCTGTTTAGTACATTTAAACCTACTCAAAAGTTCTTGAAAAATTCTATACAATAACCAGGAACCTTGCCAATGTCCTTAATGATGGAAAATTAAATCATGAGAAATAAATTTAATAGCTACCCAAGTTATACTTTAATGACCTGGATTGGAAGAAATGTTAAAGATATTAAAGCATAATCTGCCCTAACCAAAGTTATACAAGATAACTTATGAAGCTATTAAATCCATTCCTTTAATGAATTAGTTTTACTCCTTGATAATAATACCTTGTGGAGATACGTGCAATTGTTCCCCTCCTCAAAAGTCTTTCCTTGTCCGAGATTCTTCCAGGCACAACATGCTCTACATTCGAAGAGATTGTCCTGATTTTGACAAATCTCAAGCCCGATGCATCGCCGATCGCCATTACATTTGTATGTACAATTTATAACTACCGATGCTAAACTAATGCCCTCGGCAGTAAGCAAGAAGTCAAATTGACCCGACAAGGATTTTGAAGAAAGTTCTTGATACAATTGCGCATGAACGCGAGTATAAAAACGTAATAGCCAAACACATATAAAACTGAAACATTTAAAAGATAACATATTTTTGAGGTGAGTATGAACGTCCAAACAAATAAACATCGACCTTTCACAACACTTTGTTTAATATCTAAAGTTACATCATGCTTCTTTGAAATATTTTATGTAATGTCGGCATTATTCAGGATCATTTCCTGTGGGCGTAGATACAATTTATAGACCAATTGATAACCTGGATCACATGCTATTCATTCAGTAATCAATAAAACTTTTTTAAAAAAATTCTTAAACAGTGTTTTTAAAATATTTAAAACATCTACAATTGATTTATTATCTCTTACATATATCTAAAAAACAATTAATCCGTAAGGAATTTTATGAAAAATTAAAAAAAAAAGTCTGAACGTTTAAGTTCTGAACTTAATAGAGACATCCACTATTTTCCTTCATTATTCATAATTCAAAATGACAGACAATATATCATGTATAATGTCGACAAGGAACCGGTGTCTGGTGAGTTGATTACTTTGTTAACAAGGTAACAGTTAGATTTTGTGAAAACATGAACAAAATGTGTTATTTGAATTAAGTAACAAGAATCTTAATATCTATCACAAACAGCAAGAAACACAAACAAAGTTGGAAACAGTTTAATAAGTGTTAGCTATTGTTTTCACAATAGAACTTTCAAAAATTCTTTTTAAAGAAAGTAGAGCAGTGTTCTTTTTTTATACAATAAATCCATTAAAGATTAATTACCCTACTGAAATATATGTACCAGAGATATAATTATCCCTTATTTAGTTTCTGTTTGTAATCAAAAAGCTTATTCTAATTGAATTTAAAAATGGAAAATATCCCACTGTCATGGCTTATAATTAATATGAAAAAGGTAAGTCAGCATTTGACTTAAAACTTGCAAAATGATGCCTTTAAACGAGACTGTTGATATCTTTGTTTCATGAACTTTTTTGTAAATAGCTTGCCTCGTTATAGAAATTGTTCGTACGTGGAGCATGTTCATCTCTTATGTATCAATATGTCCTTGTCACCTGCATATGGAGTTTATGTCTCCCAGTTGATTCGATACGTAAGAACATGTTATACGTATCAACAATTTTTAAACCGAGGCAAGCCATTGACAAATAAGTTGATGATACAAGGATATCTACAGTCTCGTTTAAGGTCAACATTTGGCAAATTTTCACCTTCCTTGCTTATACAATCTGTCGATAAATCAAATGTTCACTGATTTTCTTCTTACAAATTGTTTAAACACTAAATTATCTACGATGTTTTCGTTTGCCCGATCATGACAATGAGCACATTTCTGATGTGACCGGTCGACGTGTAATTCTTACCTCCCACATGGCACCTGATCGCACTTCTGTTTTTAGAGGTCCTTCTTTGCTCTGCTTATAATTTGTATTGTTTAAATGGACTTTTGAAAATGAACACTATTCATTATCTTTACATTTCAATAAATTTGAATTTTCTCTGTTAAGTTACTAATTGATTTTGCTGCTTTCTCAGAACTTTAATTTATATCAATGAAAAATGTAGAGATAACAAACAGTGATCGACCTCAAAAAGCCTAGAAAAACTTCTTGTAATCATCTACCGCCTTGATTTTTTATCTGAAATGCAAATTTTTCCTAACGAATAAACGTCACTGCTTATCCCAGTATCTATTTAATATTTTTATTGAACTGAAATAAATGAAAATGAAATCCGCGTGCAATTTAAGATACCCAGGAGAACAATTATTTTTTGTTGAAAATTGTCGATTCAGTTTCGGTAAGCACATATATCGATTTCATAAGCAACTTAATAAGGACACTTCGTCAAACCTTTTAAAATTTACTGATCGTTGCCTGTTCCGTCCTATGAATTTTTAACATTTTATTAAAGGACTTCCCTGAATTGATCTTCTGGAACGATAAAATTGTGGAACGATAAAATTGTCAGTTTGTGCGTCCTTTATAAATGCCGTAGAAACCATGCATTGACTTTCTTCAACATCATATGTTACTCAGTTAGTGGTAGCAATATGTTAATATTTTTTTAGCATCAGACACCAAAATGAATATTAAATTAAGGTCAGACGAAACTTCCCCAATAACCTATTTTTTTTTTATTTGTGTCACAGGATCTCATTGTTTTAAAATTTGTGACAAAAGAAAAAAAAACAAACTATGCTTTTTTTAATTGTTTATCAAGTAGCATTCTGTTGTATTGAAATAGTTAAAAAAAAATGAAAAACTTAATTTAAAAAATATGAAATACATTGAGAGAATTCATAATCAGGAGATGAAAAAGAGTAGAAGAACGCAGTGAAGTTTGAAGACGAAAGACATGCCTTGCTAAATAGAAAAAATGGGACACCATCTGCATCTTAATTGATGCATTACAATTCAAACTTCGCCACAATGCTAATTCACCATATATTAAACCAGTTTTTCATAAAAAGGATTATAAAAAACAAAAGATGCCTACCGCTATAATCTGCAGGTTTTCTACTCTTTTCATTGATTTTAATCGACTGTTGAAAGCCACTGACCCAACACAGTTTGTCCGTAATTTCCACATTTAATTCCCCATATACTGTGATGACTTTGAATATGAATCGAAACAACATCATTATACACCTAATGGGTCATGATTTTCAGAATTTTGGAATCATTATAAAACAAATGTTTTAGAGTTATAATTCTTTTACTTCCACAATAATCTTGAAATCTCAATATTTGATTCAAAATCACTTTTTACCTTTCATTCAAAGGAAAAGAATAATAGTCAATTTGTTAATTTAATTAATTAATGGGTAATGTTTCTTAAATTAAGACGGACTACTGGCCAGTTGGTAATGCCCAAAACAATATTATATACCGTTGTCATAGACATATTTTTTTCGGCAAGAAAATAGATTCCTTTTTCTTTGGCGTTCGTCAATTTGCGTTTCACATTGTATTAACGGGCATGTCACAAAGCATTCTATTACATTTTTATCTTGCATTCTTGTCTTCATCAATACACCGTATTGTACAATACTTTGTTTAACTTTAGGGGGTCAGTTTGCATAATATGATTTCAAAGATTTTATGCGTTCTATAGAAGTTTTTTCTAGTTTCTTCTGACCCTCTAACTATGTATAATTTTGTTTTTTGTCATTTAGATGAATAAATGACTGTTTTCTTTCATTTTCAATGCCGCTTTTATGTTTTTTCTAGTCCATCAAAACATCTAGCGCAGTTGACTTTGCTTCTTAATTATGAAAATAACAAAGGAACATAAAAAAAATTAGTGTTTTAAGCAAATTTGGGAAAAAAGAATTGATTTGAGCTTTTGTAATAAAAGGTTGTATATTATGAATTATAAATTTTAAGTTTTACATCAGGTATAACTATATACATGTAAAAGGTAAAGATAACAAACTGTGATCGATCTAAAAAAAAATCCATAAACAATACGAATATATGAAGAGGGCATAATACACGGACTCCTGGATATTTCATGGAAGGGATAACACAGCCATCAGAGAAAAAGTTGTTATTATGCATGTACATGGACTAACTTCAAATGGATTACGCATTGGGTTTTTTTTTATAAACATACAAAAATGTTGTAATTCACACACTCTTAAAATGCCTTTCTTTCTTCGCTTTTGATTTATCATGTATTTCTGTGGTCTTTAGATAAATCTTACATGATTTTAATAACAAGACAAATACTTGTAATTCACATGCACGTAAAACATCGTTTCCTTCTTCACACTGAATCACGAGTGGGACATGCCTCCCTTTACGTCCAGAAGAACACAGAAAGGGTATACTGTTTCCAGGAGAAGCACGTCCATTAAAGAAACAATGGTAATTTTCGTCAACACTAGACTTAATGAGTAAATCATGAAGTGTACGTCCTTATCAAAAGCATAGAATTGATATTATTTGCAAAAGAGCTAATGTTTAAAAAAAAACTTTTTCCGCATAATTGTTTAAAAAATCTTGGAACAGAATCATAGAAAAAATCTACAATACTTTTTAGAAGATTGATTTGTTTTTACAGATACAGGCGATAAATACTAAAATAAATGTGATGCAAAATAATACCGTTAAAAAAATGAAAAATTAGAGTACCGAATATTCCTTGCTTGAAAGTAGAATTGAAAGTAGAATGCTAAAAAGTGGAAACCACATTTGGGTAACTTTAAATTCTTGTTGATTCTATGAATAATCTTTTGCTGATTTCAAAGGATAAAAATACTTTCATTGGATGTCTGGTTGATTGATTTGTAGTTTAAGTTCCTTGATAAATTACAGAGATGAAAAGCTTCAAATTTAGACCTTTACTAGGAACTCGGAACCATTGAGCAGCGAGGGCTCTATAGCTGACAACGCCCCTGTTTTGAAGGTTTCATACAAAAGACCAACAACATTCATTTTAAAGTTCCAAGCGCCTCCAACTGGTTTATTGAATATCTGAACTGAAAAAAATTATCATAATAATGAGAGTCTTCCTTATTGTAAAACTAGAACTTAAATAGCATCCACTATGATTTGGAAGTCTGCCTTTTCCATGAACTGAATTCCTTGTTTGAGTATGCAGTGGATAGACTGCTTTTCCAAAATGTTACTTTATTCAAAGCGTTTGACGCGTATTGGATAGCTATTTTTGCTGGTTTATTGACAACAACTACAAAACACACAAACACAAAATTATTTCTTGAAAAGAATGAATCAGTAGTCTACTTAAAGTAGTAGTTTAAGTAGTAAGAATGTAACATAAATTAATTAAACATGTCATGTTAAACAAATTGACAGGAAATTCAATTCAAGGACATTAATGATATTGGGAAAAAAGTTGATAAAATCAATTTGTTTAAACATTTCCTTGATTGAATCAATGAGGTCAAGAAAATTGGTATTGCCATACTTAGCCATAAATTCGAAACATCAGATGATAGATAGATAGATAGATAGATAGATAGATAGATAGATAGATAGATAGATAGATAAATAAGGTTTAATGGATCCCAAGTTGCTGGTATTTCTTAAAGAAACTGACAACTTAAAAAATAGTTTCATACTTGATAAACTGTTCATTATTCTTGATTTAAGCCATATGGAAAAAATAAGTAACAAATACGATTAATGAACAAAATATGAATGTGAATATTCATTTCGTCAGTCCCCAATTTTAGTTTTGATGGAAATTTCTAGAGAGCCGTGGCATCGGAGCAAATTTACAAAAAGGAAGGAAAGAAGAATGTAAGAGAGCAAAAGAGAAATTTAAAACAACAAAGTTAATTTGTTACTTGGCATGAAAACAATTGTATAGCATTTGACAAGACCATAAATAGTGAATATATTTGTATTTAGATATGTCGACGACGTAATATCAATTAACAATAGTTACTTCCATTCATTTCGACTTAATACCACAGAGTCTGACAGATCTGTTTCATATTTGGTTATTTTATCAGAAAAAGACGTCAATAGTAACTTAAAACAAGTCTTTATGATAAACGTGATGACTTCAACTTTTCTATCGTCCTCTTCCCTTACTTATGTAGCAATATACCCTTACCAATGCATACGGGGTTTAAGTCTCTTAGTTGATTCGATATGCGAGAGCATGCTCCATGTACGAAAAATTTCTAAAATGAGGCAAGCTATTGACAAAATTCGGATTTCCAATGTTTTGGCAGGAGCATCACTGAAGAGACAGAATTTATCGAAATGGGCATTTGGTCCATCAAAACTGGTACCGTATAAAATTTACAAACAAGTTGAGGATACAAGGATATCAACAGTCTTCTTTAAAGTCATCATTTCAAAAGTTCTGTGGTCGATTTAATGACCTTGTTACAATACAATCTATCAATTAGTCGAATGCTGACTGGCGTTTTTCAAACTAATTGTTCGTCATTATATAAACACTATATTTTCTACGATATTTTCTTTTGTCCGATCATGACAATGAGAATACAGCGGGTGTGACCAGTTGACAGGGGATTTTTACTTCTCCATGGCACCTGATTCCACCTTTGGCGTCTTTTTTTTTTTTTTAGAGATCTGTGTTTTCTCTGCTCCCGATTTGTATAGTTTCAATTGACTTTTGAGCTCGTTATCTTCATATTTCATGAATACAAAATAAAGTTGTTTAAAAGAAAAAAGAAAATATCATATTATGACTTATGCTATTGTTCAAATATGTGCATTCACGCATCCCAAGTTTTCAGATTTCTTTCTCAGTTATATTCATTGACATGTTTACACTATATATTCCTGTGAATTCAAAATAAAAGAGACCACAGGATGGACCATATCTGTTTCCTATTTGAATGTTTTACTGACTATAGCCAAACATAACGACTTAAGTTTTTCCATTCCATCGTCAATTCCCGAATTTATGCACCAGTATACCAACATCACCTGCAGAAACAGGCTACAGACATAGGTTGATTTTAGAGAGCTCTCAGCAATTAAGAGTCAGCATTTTACAATTCTATGGTTGATATAATGACCTTGTTTGCAGTTCAACGTATGATTGGGTCGTATTGTTGTCCGGCGTTATTGGGTCGTATTGTTGTCCGGCGTTATTGGGTCGTATTGTTGTCCGGCGTTGTTTGTGTTTTTTAAATACTTATTTGACTACGGATTATATTCCGTTTACCTCATAAATACAGAGGCTCTTGGCGGGGGGATCAAGAGATGATGCTTAAACATCCTCCGGTCATTACATAAGGGGATATTTTTTGTCGTATACTTTATTAATTTTTAGCTTTATAATTTATAAGTTTATTTGAAAACTCAGCTTTTTCTTGTTTTTCCATGTTTCTGAACAAAAGCACTATTCAATATTTCGTTTATATAGCATATATTGGATACATATTTGACTCTTTTTTCAATGGATGGCATTGTCCTTTTAAATCACTTGTGTTTCCTTTCGATTTTTTCTTTAGAGTGGATACGTGTATGCAATTGTAAAGTGCCTCGGTTTTTGATTGAAATTTAAAATGACCTTAAACGCCCACTTTATTTCAAGGACAGGCAGCTTTTATACTTTTAATGTAAGATTTATTTTTTTTTTTTTTACATATATTGATGGATTTAAAATAATGGATAAAACAACAAAAGAAATTTGAAGTGAATGAAACTTACAATTTAATTTTCTACTGCAACTTTTAAAAATTGTGTCTACATTTTCTTAGATAATATAAAAGTTCTTGTGTTATCCTTACAATTTGAGATTACTTCTTTTTTTTTTATAAACGCACAAATATTTGCACTTCACACAGATTTAAAGTTTCTTCTTTCCCCTCTTTGCTCTGGATCATAAGTGTGACGATCCTCCCTCTACTTCCGGAAGAACAGAGAAAAAGTATAAGATCTCCAGTAAGAGCAGGGCCTTCGAAGGAACAACAGTAGTTCTCATCCACAGTAATGAGTAAATCATGCAGCCTATTCCCTTGTACAAAAGCATGGATTTAATTTTATATTAAAAGAACTATATTTTGTTAGTGTATAATTGTTAAAATGTCTTTCTAATAGAGGTGCAAGATAAGTATTAGATTTATAGACTAATGAGTAAATCATGCAGTTTTATTCCTGGTAAAAGCATGGATTTCATTTCATATGTGAAAAAACTTATTGATTGTTTGCTGTACTATTGTGAAAACATCTTTCTGCTAGAGGTACAAGATTACTATTAGATTTATGCTAAGGCCTAATTTGGAAAATGTCCATTTAAGAGAAATCAATTATTTTTGGTAGATGATTGGATCTTATGCAGATAAATTTGTACCAGCTTATGGGTATATCGATTAAATGTAATATATATAATCTGAATACACGTCAATCTATAATCTCAATTATATATAGGGGTTTAGGCAATAAAGATAAAATATGAACATAATATAAAGTCAACAATTTCTTAATATTTAAATTGTATGTATGCATCACCATTTACAACCGAAAAAAGTCCAAAATACATACAATCAATGGATTCATTACTTCTGTTTTTAGAATGTATCCTTAAAATAAAAGTATTTTACTTTCATTCACTTACCAAATGAATCTTGCCTGTTGTAGACTAGAACTTCAACAACATCAAAGGTGTTCTGCAAGTCTATCTTGATCCACGGATTGATTTCTTTTTTTGTGTGAGCAGTAGACAGTCCGTTCTCACAAACAGTGACGTTGTCCACAGCGTTTGATGCGTGATGATATCTGGGGTCATACAACGATATGATACTTGCTGGCTTATTTACTGCAACTGCAAAAGAAAGATGTGAATTTCGTGCCCTCATTTGATAGAAATATGTTCTTTAGAGAGACCTGTTCTTCGTTTTTCGAGTACATGAGTATGTTCTTCATTTTTCTCTGATGCACAGGACAATAATTTCATCGTAATTTCCGTAGAACAGAATAATTTTAATAAAAATTAAAACTTCTTTTTTTCAAATGTCAATTTGTTGTTATTTCTCTGGAAGTCATTGGATATTTTTATTTTGTAACAACAAGAACAGATTTCTGTTATCATGGAAAAGAAGACAAAAATAAAAGATAAATAAGAACACATTGAATTATTCAGAAAAGTCTCCTTCTCTCCTTTTTATAATAGTTAATAATATCAAAATTTATGAATAAAAAGAATTGTAAAGAAACTTACAACACAAGAACTTACCATTAATTTTATCAATATTTTCCTTCTCTACCTAAATAAGAGGTATTAAAATAAAGTGATCAGAATTAGTTATGATTTTAAAAAAAGTTTGAAATCATCAAACTTTTCAAAACAACAACATCAAACAGTAAAGACTTTTCAAGACTTTATATAAACATATCCTAAGATAAAAAAAGACCAGAATTTTTGACATCATAGACAATTTATTCTTCTATTAAAATAGAGTAAAATTTGATTGAAAGTTACAAAATTACTTTCTTAAAATCATTCTGAATCTACATATATGTTATCTGCAGTTGACATTTCATTACTCTGATATATCATTGTAAACTTTGTAGACTAGGTCGTCCAACGATCTGAAAGTTATGTTAAGGGTGTATTATGTTATGTGCAAAGTTAAGATATAAGATGATTGGGATTGATTGATTGATTGTTTGTTGTTTTACGTCCCTCTCGAGAATTTTTCACTCATATGGAGACGCCACCACTTGCCGGTGGAGGGCTATAAATTTTGACCTATACTCGGCACTCAGGGATCTTTTTCGTGCCAGCACCTACTGCGACACGGGACCTCGGTTTATACGGTCTCATCCGAAGGACCGGTCTCCACGTCCCGCAGTGGGATTCGAACCCGCGATGTAAGGATCAACTCCTTACTCCGCGACTCTAGAGCAGACACTCTAACCACTGCACCACGCGGGCGACAAGATGATTGGGATAAGCAAGTAAAAGATTTTTTTAAGTGTTGCACTTAACTTTCATTGGAGTCAGTGGTATTCACTGTCTGTCTGAGAGATAGTACAAGGAAAGTTCCTTAGACTTGTTATGATATTACTTGAGTTCGAAATACTTATGACCTTTAACCTACATACTTATTTGAGGGTATAGTCCTTTCTGCAACTTAATTTCTATTAAAGCACAGCCATTACACAACGATCCTAGACAAGATTTGTCTAACAACAAAGCTTTATGATAAACGTGATTACTTTAACTTTTCAATCGTCAATTTCCGTTATTTATGCAGCAATATACCTTCATCACCTGCATATGGGGTATATATTTCTCAGTTGATTCGATATGCAAGCACATGCTCTACGTATGAACACTTTCTAACACGAGGTAAGTCATTGACAAACAAGTTGATGAAACAAAATTATCAACAGTTCGATTAAAGTCATAATAACGTAAGTTCTCTGGTCGTTACAAAGACCTCGTCAGCAAATTCAATCTATCATTAAGTTATATGCTGACTGACTCTTTCAATAATTATTATTAGGCCATTATTTACACATTGAATTGTTAGGGATATTTCCCGATTATGACAAGGAACACACGGCAGGTGTGACCGGTCGGCAGGGGATGCTCACTCCTCCATGGCACCTGATCCCAACTCTTACGTTTTTTGAGGGTCGGGTTTGCTCTGCTTCCGATTTGTATTGTTTTAATGGACCTTGAGCTTGAATACCGTTTGTTATCTTCACAATAACAAGTACCGGTATAATAATTACTCAGCTATACAGGAGAAATTATAAATCTCAAACCTCAGTCTTCAATTAAAGTATTAATATTTAAATTGTATTAATTTAACCATCATAATTTTCCAAAAATTGGAAATGGGCAATTTTTAACAGTGGAGAGAAGTGATTTTTTTTTTACTTTAGTGTATTCAAAATACCATAATTTCTAATATCAGAGCAATCCAAAAATACATATGGCGGAATTTTAACATCTAATCTTACAAATTTAAGAGGAAAGAAAACCTTCAAATATCTGAATTGAACTAACGTCTTCATTTTTAGAAGCAGTTGCCATAAACTAATATCATATTCTATCTTTTTTAGTTTGAGTTTAAATACTTCAAACAACCTGTCAATATAAACACGCACCATTCTGAGATACCTGCATGTGTTCAAATTATTGTTAGTCCTTTCTTGTCCGAGTTTCTTCCAGGCACAGCATGCTCTGCATTGGTAAAGATCCTCCCTAATTTTACAGATCTCGAACCCGATACATTGACGAATGTCCTTACATCTGTAAGTACACTTTGTTGCGGCTGTAATAAAGCTTTCTCCTTGAGTAGTAAACAAAATCTCCAGCTGACTGGACAAAGATCCTAGAAATTCATCAATCAAATGTTTTTGGACTATTTGGGCATTAGAGTAATAAGCCATAGCTGCTACAGAAAGACACATCCATCTGTAACTCATCATTAAAGAGGACATGTTCTTCTTTCAAAATTTAAATGGCTGAAAGAAGACTTGCTTAAGCTTCTTTAGAACTTCTGAAGACCAATCTCTAAACCTGTTTTATTCCTTATTGTAAACAGTTACTTCGTTTTGCTTCTAAGGACATAGAAAACCGAACTCTAAGAAGAGCAGGCAGAAAAGATCATTTTTATTGTCATTATATAACCCCCTTTGATTGATTGATATTGTTTAACGCCGAGTCGGCAATATTTCAGCCATATATCGGCGGTAACCCCCTTTGAAAACCCCCTTTGAAAATCTAAATCAATATAAGTATTCGTTATCAAAATCTATAGCTTATTTTGTAAGATCAAATATTTATTAACTTTCGGACTATAATGATTAATTTGAATTAGAAAAGATTTTTTTACTGAAGATGACAAATTAAAAATGCTACAAACAATGATTTATGTGCTCATTTGATATCTACGACCTAGTGCAATACATGAAACTCATCTGTTTTATAATAGAATTTTTCAATATCTTATTTCTTACTTTTTTAAATCTTAAAATAATTAGTTTCCAAAACAACAAAAAAAGATACATCTGGAAAGGAAGACATACTTTTTCCTTATTAAATTTGCTTCTTTGTTTTTTTGTTTTTGTTTGTTGTTTTTTTTTTTTATCATTCTCATCTGGTCGACTTTGGAAATAAAATAGGATTTCTGAGCATACCCTGCATAAAAAGATAATTTATGCATTTGTGATATTCTATTCAGTAAGAATATCTTTTACATTGATGTCTGTGCCAAGTTTGTTCAATAGAATTGAAATATAAACCACGAGTATATATACAAAAATCGGAGCAATGCACAATTAATCACGAATGTTATTAGCATATTATTTTAATTTGTATATACAAGACGCACGGTCCATACTTTCAACGTTTGCATTAGTGACACTGCAAAGTTTGTGCGATAATACTAGTATTTTATTAATTTTGAAATAGACCGTGATTAATAAATAAATAAAAATCATAAAAATGTACAATATTTTATGAATGTTGTCAGCCTAAATACTTTGTATATACAAGATTGATACATTGATTGTATGTTGTTTTACGTCACATTCGAGAATTTTCACTCATATAAACAGGCCAAAGTGTACCGTGAAGGGCTACACATTTAGAACTATAAAGTTTCTCAGGCGCTAGGCACTCAAGGCCATTGAGTAGTGAGGATTCTTGATCGTGCCAGCGCCTACCGTGAATTTGGACCACTGGTTTTAAGGTCTCATTTGAAAAACCCGTGACTTTCACTTTAATGCCGGGCGCTTGGCAAAGAAACAACTACTCCCTATATGTTAACGTCTTAGGCTTGATGCGGCGTTGGGAACGAGAATCGAACCCGAAACTTCCAATCACAAGTTTTAATAAATTGTGGAATATATTCAGTAAAACATTGAGCACATAGTTTCAAGAATATTATACCGGTATGCTCCAATTGATAATCATAAGGACATATATATATATATATATATATATATATATATATATATATATATATATATATATATATATATATATATATATATATATATATATATATATATATATATTTATTTATTTATTTATTTATTTATTTATAGCCAGAGCAGGAATCATATAATGAAGAACAAAATATTTCTTTGAATGAAAACGTTATTGCTATTTATTTCAATTTAAATTTAAGTAATGTATTGTTCAATACGTTCTATTTCTTTACGATAATAAGAAGATCGGTTGACAGTATTGCACTAGACACGATTGCCACATATCCACTATGATCTGCAACAACTGAGAATTATTGAGTTGGTGTGTTGCTGCATATGGCTCAGAGTTACGCTTAAAACTTGAGTTCACTGCACTGAAATAGAAAGTTTTTGACGGATACGAATTTCCTTTTGATTGCATTACATATGTATTAATATACTTTATATACTTACAAGCATGGCACACAGAATAAAAATAGAAATATATTTTCCAAACATGGTCCCACTGGGGAGCATAACAAAAGTACGATTAGCATAATACATGAGGACACAGCAACATGTAGAAAAAAATCATAATATAGTACTTTTAACCGAAGCGGACGTGGAGAATAATTTGAATAGTTCCCCTTTCACCGATGAAGTTATAGATTATAGTATTTAAGGTGGTATTGGTAAATTTAGCAAATATATTGATTTATTACATGTATAAGATTAAATAATCACTAGCTTTCTGACTGGCTGAGATAAAATATGAAGATAACGAAAAGTATTCAATCTCGAAAGTCCAATGAAACGGATTAAATTTGGAGCAGAGCAAACACGGACCTCAAAATTTAGAGGTGGGATCAGGTGCCATGAGCATCCCTGCCGACAGGTCACACCCGCCGTGCGCTCCTTGTCATGATCGGGGAAAAAACGGAAAAATGTGTAGACAGTCCAGTGTACAAATAATGGCCTAACAATCAGTATGAAGAACGTCAGTCAGTATTTGTCTCAATGATAGGCTGTATGTGCTGACAAGGTCATTGTATCGACCGTAAAACTTGCAAAAAGATGACATCAGACGAGACTGCCGATATCCTTGTTTCATCAACTTGTTTGTCAATAGCTTGCCTCCTTTTAGAAATTGTTCATACGTAGAGCATGCTCTTGAGCATCGAATCAACTGAGAGACATAAACCCAATATGCAGGTGATAAAGGCAATTGCTACATAAGTAAGTAATATATATATATATATATATATATATATATATATATATATATATATATATATATATATATATATATATATATATATATATATATATATATATTACTTACTATATATATATATAGTAAGTAATATATATATATATATATATATATATATATATATATATATATATATATATATATATATATATATATATATATATATATATATATATATATATATATATATATATATATATATATATATATATATATATATATATATATATATATATATATATATATATATCACAATCACGGTGGAAAGCTTATAAACCACTTGACTGAGTTTTTATCAACTTTACCTTCAATCAGCATTATGATTTATGGCACCATTCTTTGAGATATTGCAGCTGTAAAACCATTATAAGAGTATGAATGGTTGAATGAGAATCGTTTTAGCTCGAGTTTGCTTTTTTACTTTGTTTGCTCTCAAGGACGATTAAATTTAATAATACAAAATGATCCAATTTTTCAGAAGTACAAAAAAAAGGTTTCTTTTTATGATTTTTATGAACATAAATATCCATTATCAGAATTTGCATCTACTTTTGTGAGTTTTTTTTTAAGCTCTTTAACATCAATGATTATTTTCTATTATGCATTTGAAGGATACATATATTTTTTCTACCATTAGTAAAGATTGAAAATGCTTATATAAATGTTTTTAGTTTTTTCTTATTAATACCATCTAGTATAAATCCGTCATAGAATATTCGCTTTTATGTTTCTTTTACTTTTTGCTATTTTCTTTTTGATCATTTTCCATAATTTAGATTGCAAAACTACGAGAAAACTACTTGTAATTTGAAAAAATGGCATATCATTCCTTCCATGATGAATTATTTTTTTATCCAATTTCATTTAATCTTGTCTACCCTTGAAATCAAATGGTATTTCTAGATATACCGTACATCATCTTATAGTTTGTAGATTTTGGATTTTTGTTTAATTACTGGCTTTGCGAAGCATGGAATGTGTGCAAAAAATACCATCCACATACAGATTATTTGTTCTTTATCAGTTAGAAAAACATATGTTGAAGGAATTACTTCCTTCTGTCCATAGCATTTTGTCCACTCACATGAAACATAATAAAACACGAGATAAAAGTACTGAAGAAATGATTATAATTCATCTACTATGCTTGTTTTATTTCTTTAAAAATTTCTAAATAACTATCAGAAAAATACACTAACTTTTTAAAAGAAGGCTTTATTTTAAAAGACTTAAAATGCATGTATTTTTTTTTTAAATACATCCAAATTAAATACAAGTCCTGAATGTCCAATGATGTAGATTTAAAAAGCAAAAGAGCCTAATTCATTTGAAACTATAAGATTTTTCTGCATACGAAATTATAACAATAATTTGAATGAAAAACTTATCTTTCTGATATTATATCCACACACAAATACAAAATAAAACTTCTTATCCTATGAAATACAGAGCAATACATTCAATTTTCATTTTATACAGTAATTTGTAACGAGATATGGTAATATGGGGGTGTTTCTTTTCAGATCTTTTGATGAAGAACCACTTGCCCGAAAAGACGAAACTTATAATATATATATATTTTCTGATATACTAGTAGTGTAGATTCCAATTTGTTCAAATTATATCACAATGGTGGAAAAAAAGTTTTATGCAGTAATATGTAACTATTCGCAGGCTGTGTGAGTTTTTATCATTTTATTTACCCTTAGGTTAGGTTTTGCCTTAAATTGTGAAAGACAATTTACACAAAACATTATAAATTGGGTGGGAGGGAAGTCTTCTGTTATAAGAACAAAGCCAAGTCAGTCATATTTATGTCGAAGTATTCCCATGATATGTTCATTCAAGTTTGGAATGTTATGACCCCTTTAGACTATGGTGGGGCAACAATATTGGGTCATATTTTCTATGTGAACAAAAGAGGGAAAACAATCTTTGGAGGTAAAATATCGGGACTAGAGTGAATCGGGTGATTCTTGTGGTCCTTTTATTCTCCATTCATCATTGAATACTCATGAAAGTTAATATATGTGATCAATTTAACAGAAAATTCATATATTTCTAACACCTTGTGATTTTTCTTTCATTTTCCTTAATAAGGTTATGTGATAAGGTAACGTATAAGGCTATTTTTGTATGTTTTTTTAAATTTGACTATCAATTATTGTAGTTTCGCCAAATCCATGATGTAAACAAATTCATTCTATATAATATTCACTGTATAAAGTAGTTTTCAAAAAAAATGTATTTTATGATCCAGTCTTCTATAGTCTGTCCCACGGTACCAAGGACCTCACTTTTCGCCTCATATCTCAAAATGTATAAATACCTTGGTCTTCAAATTAGGTTCGATCTATAGATCATTTTTTTTCCAAACTTCCTCCATTTATCCGAACCCTCGAGTTCAACCAGTGTATTGACACAGCGGCAAATTCAAAGTCTACGGGGATTTAACATGGTAAACTCGTCCATTAGCGTCGAGATTACGGGGCAGGAAACCAGTTTATTGAGGGAGTAGTCGTTCTTTCCAAATTAAAATTACAAAAAATCCTAAAAATCCAACGAAAGTAATTCAGTGTGATTTGGTAAATAATATAAGTATGTTTTTGCATTCAAATATATTTTGACGAGTTTTCTCATAAAATGAGAGAAAATAATCCGAATTCAATGCAGTACAAGTTGTGGATATTGAGGTCACGCATTTCCTCTAGAAACGGATGTCGACATGGTCTGGACTCCGGTGCAAGAATGTGTTATTTACAGCTTCACTTGTTGAAAATGTAGCAAGATGGTAAGTTGTCGTCCTTTTCTTTATTTTATACCATATATACACCCAAGAAAGAACTGTTTCAAATGCAAAGAATAAGTCAGAATGTTCGCTTAAAGTGCCCCATAACATGTTACATGTCAAAGAAAAAAAAACAAAAACGAAAACTGACATTTTTATCAACTTATTTCAAATCATAAAACTATAAGAAGAAGAAAAAAAAGAAAGCGTAGAAATACACCTTTTAATTATAATGACAATGCCTTTTTTTTAATTACAAGCTAGTAGTTTTTTATTTATTCATTTAAATGCATGATCATGTATAGGTCGATCTACTTTCACTTTGAACACTTCATGCATTTGGCTGATCCATAAAAAGCAAAATTTTACATTTTTGTGAAGTGTCAGCACCTTGACGAATCACTTTACAGTTTTTTTTATATATAACAAATATTTTTGACACTCAAGATTTTTTTGTGAACTTTTTAGTTTTAATTTTACAGGACAGATCGAGTTATAATTAAGGGTATTCTGTGTTTTATCGAACAGTGCTATGGGATATTGCTAGGTTGTAGGTATAAAATATATAAATAAATGCTACATGTTGATCGATGCAGTCCAGATTTTACTATATTTTAAGAGTTAACTTATCTACTGCATATTTTGCCCAAGATTAAAAATCAACATAATTTATCCACTAAAATACTTGCATTGATAAAATTGCATGAAAATCAAAAGATGTTATATTTCACTTCTAGGCACAAGTGCATATGGTAAATACCATATAACGATTATTTGCATTATATTGCATTACAGACATACTAATGCTAAATTTGTAGCATTAATTACATATATCAGAGATTCACATTACCGGTATCTGATTTACAGCTACTGTTCTACATTTTTTAATATTTTGTTGGGGGAGGGGGTGCTTAAGGTTACACATTAAATGCACTTAATGCAGTGTTTCTCATTTTAAAAATGTTGAGTAAAAAAAATTTCCCACCTAAATAAACAATGCATTTATTTATCTATCTTTATTTGACATAATCCAAAGAATTTTTTTCCACTATTTGATAAACATTGTTATTATTATTAATGTCTAATATCCTGAAAATATTCTGTAACTTTTAAATAAAGGACAATCAGTTGGTGAATGAATCTTTAACACAATTCATGTCTCACATTATACAAATTCTCTCATGTGATTTTTTTGTCTTTCCGTGTTTACAGTTTTATATATAATTCACTTTCGATTCTGTGATTATGTTCAATTTACTGTATAATAATTTTCTAGTTTTAAACTTTTCAAAAAAAAGTTTTTTTTATTTCAAGACATTTTTTATTGTCGAAATATGTTCTAAGTTTACCTGACATACAACCCTTGAGACTTCTATTTACTAAAACACTAAGTATCTTTTAAAAAAAAATCATCTTTCATAATTTCTTTTACATGTAGATGTTTCTTTAAAGTTATTAGTTTTATTATTTACATCCCCCATAGTAGACCCATTTTGTTCAAACACCACAAAAAGAAAATCAAGCAAAAAATCCATAATAACCAAAATTAATACATCTGATCATGTAATTTAAGGACCCTCTATACACCAATGAAAAATGTTTTTAAGGCTCTGAGAAAATTATATCATATTAAGATATAAATACATGTATGGAGTTTATCTAATTATAATAGTATTTAATTTTCAACATAGGGTACCTGCCATTTATCCCCAGGAAAAATATTCAAAGACAATGAATTGTTGGTGAACTGAAAACACCGTTGCTTACTTGAATGGCAAAAATTCATGCAAATAAGGCGTTCAATTAATTCAACTAGCCCAAATGAAATGTTTAGAATTTTTTAATTGATTACAAATTGAATAACAAATTTAGATTTCAATTTATTTCATATTAGATTTAAGGGCAGATCACTTTAACTGCAAAAAATACCATGGAATTGAAACTCTTTAGTGTGCAATGTATAGAGGGTTCTTAAGTATGAACAGTATTCTAGCACAATAAATAAAACGTCAAGGTCAAAACACTAACATAATAAAGGTCAAAAAGCAGAGATCATTTAAATTGTAAATGGGCACATCACTGATCTGGTTTGTGTCCCTTTTCCAGTTTATTCATGTTATTCAAGACTATTTGAAGGACTAATTATTGATTAATGAATTGTAATAAAGAAGCAACATTTACATTGTTATGACTTTATTAACTATAAAAAAATATTTTGAAGGTATTAATTAATTGGAATACATTGTTGTGATGAGCAGACATCAAGATTAGAAGGCTCACATGCATGTAGAGGACAATCCACTCAAATTTTCAGAATAAAGTGTTCTTCTGGATGGTCTGGGCAGTAAGTATATAAACATGTATATGAATATAAAAGAAAATGTCTTTTTTTGTCTGAAGTGTATACTTGGCCCCTGTATCTGAAATTAAAAAATCATCATGTATTTTTCATATGTACAGAAAGAATTCATGATATCATGATACTTATACAAATGAAATCATCTGAATTTTCATTATTCTTTAATTTCACTTTACAGAGAATCTTCATGACATTTGGTATGTTAATATGTGTATTATTGTCATCTTTTTCAGGCCCAAAGACTAGTCTAAACCAAAGATTACCAGGTAGTTTGCCCAGTAGTGATCACTTGATGAGCCAGACACAAATTGAAGTGTTAGTGATATAATGGAAAGAAAAATACTCACTTTCTAATCCATTCGTAGATGTTGTTTCTCTCCTCGGCTTCATGTTTATTACGTCCAATACGAGTCATGACTTCTTTTGTACCAATTGACATTCAAACCATGGATACCAGCAGCACTAAGCATTTCTTCTTCAGTCTCATGAATATCTATAAGATAATCTTAATAAATATAGGATAGACAATTCATTTACCTCTTGGAATATTTTTCAAATTAACTTAAAATGCTGAAAACAGTTCAAACAAAATTACAATTAACATAGTTATGTTGAGTGGTTTTACCCTGTTATTTCACTAATTTAAGATTTAAGTAATTTGAGATTTGATATTTTTACAGCTTTTTATTCAAGTTTTATAACAATTTTCACAGTATGAATTTGATTTGCAAAGCTGAAGTTGTAAATTATGATACTTGGTGTCTTGAACACTGATATATCTCAAATATCCATGGATATGTCAAAGTGATTTGGAAGTCCCAACTACTAAGGGTACTTTGATATTCTTGAAGTATTTTACTCTTGATATCTTGAATACTTGGATATCTCGGAAGTTTTTATCAGTCCCATAGTAGGATAACGAGGTTTGACAACAAAGTTTGACTAATTAATATTATTAATATAAACACGTATGATGACCTCTTTTTTTTTTGGCTTGTCAAGCTTAAACTGAAAATGTTTGGTCCCCCCCCCCAAACACACACACACTTACATTGCTTCCCAAGGACCTGACCCCATAATTTAAAAATGATTTCACAGATAACTGTAGACAAATTCCCCCCCAAAAAATGTATTAGTAAGCTACATACACGTTTCTGCAGCTACCTAAGGTTGACTTAATTTAATACAATGTTCCTGTTTGCATGCTCTTGTCTGTCTGATATGTCTTCATGTTCTCTTTCCTAATAATTAAATTAATGTTTCAAAATAAAAAAAAATAATGCTTAATCTAGTTTTATCTATTGTTTTTATTTTACTTCTCATTGTTATTATTATTTAAAAAAAATAATCAGAAGGCTTTGATTTATATTTCTCATGTTTCTTGCAAATGTAGAATTTTTTCACATTAAACAAAAGTTTTTATATAAAGAAAAATAAAGTATACAAATAAACATAATAAATATAAAATAAAATATATTCCATTCATGTTCTTGGGGTTGTGTGATTACTATCTTTGTATTTTATGTTTGGCATTAGAACTGCTACATATATGAAAAAATTATTAAA
This sequence comes from Saccostrea echinata, assembly GCF_033153115.1. NCBI lineage: Eukaryota > Metazoa > Mollusca > Bivalvia > Ostreida > Ostreidae > Saccostrea > Saccostrea echinata. The sequence continues at coordinate 5,470,851 of NW_026889778.1, forward strand.
AATACATAATTGGCCTGCATTTACCCAATGCCGACACAGGAAGTTTTCCAAGGGCAAGGCCAAAATCCATTGATGACGTAGTTTGATGCAGACAACATGTAGATCTTGTTTTGCACAGTGATTCAAAATGTATAAACGTGGATTTGTATGTGCACTGCTTAAGAGTTATAAATGTACCAAAGCCAGTAAGTGAATTCGTGTTACAAGTGATGTTTAACAAACTTTTTAACCGTGTTTACAACAAACTACAGTAAACTGTCTAGTGTGTTGGATTTATTTGTGAGGCAAAGGTAAAGTTGTAATTAATTACAAATCTAAATTATTAGAACATACTCGCTTACAGATAGATCTATCATGCTGTGTTGGTAAAGCAATGATGTCACTTGGTTGAATTTTGTTATAATTGTAGCCTCGATCGTTCTTTCCATTACTGATTACTTTTGTCAGTTATGACTTCTGAAGAAGATATGAGTTGAATCTTACCTCTTTTCTTAGTAGTGTTAAACACTTGTTCTCGGATTCGTCGAAGACGCTGTTTTTGCAATTTTTTCGTTGAAAAATCTGTGTTTATTGGGCACTTGGAAAGTCTCCGGCTGTATTGCGTTCCGTACATCGGTAAGCAGAGAGCATTCCCGAACGTGAGTTACGTCATTATGTCACTGACGGCGATGTACGGAAAATCACGAATAATGATGGATCCCCTTCCGAAGTGGTGGCCATTTTGGTAATGTTAAATCCCCGTAGACTTTGAATTTGCCGCCGTGTCAATACACTGGTTGAACTCGAGGGTTCGGATAAATGGAGGAAGTTTGGAAAAAAAATGATCTATCGATCGAACCTAATTTGAAGACCAAGGTATTTATACATTTTGAGATATGAGGTGAAAAGTGAGGTCCTTGGTACCGTGGGACAGACTATAATAATGTTTGAAATGACTCTCTGCTATAATCTTTATTTATACGTTCAAAATTCAAGTTTTTAAGAGCCATTCTCTGTAACGACTTGAACTTTTATATAGGAGCTGTGGCACGCATAGTCTTAGAATTTCTCCAAACTCTCTATGATAAAAGTCTTTGATACCGTAAACTCAAATCAGGCAGAAATTGGTTGCTACGTGTCATGGTTACCATGGTAACATGTCCTAAAGTTTAAAAAAATGGCATTTTTCAACATGTTCAGAGTCCCACAATTAACGTTTGCAGCAAAGCAAACAAGTGGCAATGATTGTTTCTGAAAGTTGAAGGCCTGATGTATTAAATGCATGATAAACACGTTTGGTAAATCAACTATAACATACGTTACTATGGAAACAAAGTATTCAAAAGTAATAATTTTGCTCATTCAATTTTATAAAATCATACACTTAAGAATAGAAAAAATTATAGGTTGAAATGCAAGCAAATAATAGACAAGAGATCCTTGTAACATATACCAAGGACGAAATATGATATTTCTTACAGGTTGGCAATGGTTGCCAGCCATGGTTTTAATACCAAGAAGGGATTGTAAATTTACTCTCATAGTGTTTCAATCTAATCCTATCTTTTTAAAAAGCATATTTTTATATAACTATTTATCAATATTTAAAGACGTTTATGTGACCCTAATTTTCACATTTCAAAAAATTCAAATTCAATTCTTTAAATAGAGCGTTGCTATGGAAATAAGCAGAAAAAATATGCATAAAAATCTGAAAAATATTATGTTTCCTTGGATACGTACCCTTGTATGTAGATTCCCAAAACTTTTATGATTGATAATTATGAACAACTAACCTGACTTTCAATTTTGACTGCCACCCAATCTCGAAGTGGATGCAAAAAGCTGGCACATAGGGTTTAATATTGATATAAAATTAACAAAATTGAACATTTTCCGTTCTTGGTTACCATAGCGACAGTGTTGTATTTTTCAACAAACGTTATCGATATATGATATTCAACTTTAGTTCTACCAGATAAGTACTATTCAAGGTGAGTCAAATAATATGTTTCTTGAATAAAAGGTAAGTAAATTCCTAAGGCAGCATAAAAATATCACTTTAGACAACTGGTACATTGTTTCCATGGTTACACTGCAAAGTAACAATTAATCCCAATTCTTCTTATGTTGTCGGTGTTGCTAGGTCCTAAGGATGTATATGTGCCAGTCATGAATTTTATCGATTTTCCTGAAGATAGTAGCATTAACCCCATTAACCCAATCTTAGCAACATGTTTTGCATGGTTACACTGTGTTACCATGGCAACCCTGAAAGTTATTTTTAGAATAATATTGCCAATACCTAATTACTTAAGGTCAAATATTTTTATTGTTTTTTTTTTTTTTTAGGTTGTTGATTGAGTTTGATCATTTAACACCTATCATTAGTAAATATTGAGCGTTTTTCTGCATTTTTCAGCATCTATGATGTATTCCAAATGTACCCATGGTTACCACTTACTTAGAGATAAATTCTAAATAGTTTCTTTATAGCATAATTGGCAACAAGGTGTCAGGTTTTTGTGAGAATGGTTTGTTTGTTTTTCTTAGTCATTATTAAGGCTTTATAAAGATTCAAAATAGCTAAAAAATCTCAATTTTTCCAACTTTTCTGCCTGTTACCATGGCAACCAAGACACATAGCAACGAAATTTTATTTGAAATATGTATCTGTTGTCAAGTTGTAATAATGGGCAAAGTTTCATCAAAATCGGTGACCATGCGTGGCAAAGAAGTTTAAGTGGTTACAGAGAATCGCTATTAAAACTAAACTAAAACAATCCTTGATATTGATACAAATTTAAACATATATATTTTCTAATGCTCTTCTTTACATTTCCACAAAAATTTGTACTTCACATATATGCAGCAAGTTTCGTGTACCGCTTTGAATCTGTAGAGTAACATACTTCCCTCGCGTATCGACAGGACAGAGAAAGAGTATACGGTCCCCGTTAGATGCTTGTCTCTGGTAATAACCGCATTTTGTTTCTTTTGCATTCTCGCCAATAGTAATGAGTAGACTGTGTAGATTTTGACCTTCATGAAAAAAACGATATTTTTTTTCTTCATTGGTTATCAACAATGCATATCGTTGAAAATGTTAACCTAAGAGAATTGTGACTAAAACTAAAAGATGTCATATACATTTGATATTTTGGCTAAAGGTGGGTATGGACCTAGCAAAATTATTAGAGTTCGTTTGTTGACAGTTTTTCCAAACATGATCATAAAAAATAGTGCTCCAATAAAAACATCTTAATAAGATGATTTGCTTGAGAGTAAGTAACCGATGTCAACAATTACGAGTGTGTATCCTTACAAAAGTAAATTTCTTTGTGCTCTCTCTCTCTCTCTCTCTCTCTCTCTCTCTATATATATATATATATATATATATATATATATTACTCTGAAATATCTCACCACCATAATCTTGTCTGTTGAATACTAGAACTTGAACAACATCAAACGTGTTCTGCAGGTCTATTTTTATCCAAGGACGGTTTTCAAAATCTGTATGCGCATTTGATAGACCATCTGGACAAACAGTAATATTGTCAACAGCAAGCGAGGCACGATGATACTCTGGTCTGTGCACTGAACTTATAGTAGCTGGTTTGTTCACTGCAACTATCAACATAAATTGTACAATAAACTCGATTTAAATATGTCAACAATTCTTGTTCATAGTTTGTCTTTTGCAAAAGCAATAGAATCAATAGCATGGCGAGTTACAATTTCTTTTTAAAATCAATTTAAAGAAAAAAAATATTCATAACTCTTATTAATGATTTGTCTCCATATACGACACTGGCAACGTATTCAGTAATCATTGAGGAATTCATATTCTTTTAAAACTCAAAAACAAGCTCATTAATTTTTATCATCAAGATACACTCACATACCAAAAATCAGCTCAATATCTGCAAGCGTTTAGGAAAAAAGTGCGGAAAACCAAGTGGGACAGACTGACAGACAGACAGACAGACAGACGGACGAACGGACAGACTCAGAGGAAAACTATAGTCCCCTCCGGTTTCACCAGTAGGGGACTAATAACTGCAGGTAACCTCTTGAATCTGAATTCAAAGTACAACCACTTTCCTAGCCGATTTACACTTCGCGCAATTACGTCAAAATCTACGACGGGCAGTGCAGAATTTATATATGAGTGTCTGCCTATACGAGTATGTATATGTATAATTTTCAAACGAGTTATTTATTTAATCTTACTTAACCCTTTAACCCCCAGAGACGCATTTGGACGCATTTTCAGCATCACAGATATTGAACTGTTGGCGTTTTCTAAATATTCAGGTTACAACAAAACAATTGATATTTTCTGAAACTAGAGAAGAAACTAAACATTTTTTCTACTCAAAATTTTTCTGTGCGATGTTCAGAAAGTATCATAAACTTAAATTGAATATTGTATATCATTGCAGGAAGTTGATAAAACTACGCATGAATGACTGATTTTGTGCTATCTTCTGTTGGCTTTATCTAAATTACAAACACAATAAAATAAAAAATGAATGCCATAACCTGAAAGCTGGTAATATGCCCTACATTTTTTATTCCGGACATTATAAGGTACATGCATCCGTTACAGAGATATTTGTTGTTGAATATTGGAACTTTTACGAGTAAAATACATAAAATGCACTATGACGTCATTTGACATTTTACATACACAATGAAATCGTTCATCAGCTCAGTGTAATACAAATTGGCTCTTTTGATATAAGGAAAGATTTATTTTTAAAAAATGAATTATTTGTAAAGAAGATTTAATGTACGACACGTTTTGAGCCATAAACACGTAATAAAAGGAATTTTCCATAGCTTTGGGAGATATATTCATGTAGTAATAGTCTTTCACCCAACGCCCTGATTGCGTGAACCCATTGTATCAGAAATCCCTGTCGAATTTTGTGTCAGCATTACATGTAGTAGAAATAATTAATCAAATAATTAAATATTATCCTTACCATTTTCCTAATCTTCAGATTTATCATTGAAAAATGAAAAAAAAAAATATAAATCTTTTTTTTAGTACCTTTACAAATTAGCCGGGATCATACAAGTATGTGTATTGAAGAAACCTAAAAGTTGAATCTACTGCTACAACAAAAATAAAACGGAGCAAGTATGTAAAATATTTGCCAGAACATCGCGCGAAAATAGCAAAATGCGCTTTTCAATATAAAAACCGCCATTTTACTATTTTCTAAAAGCTGTAGAGAAATGATAATGAAAGTACAATCAAGAAGTATTCGGAAACTATGCCTACGCTCTATAATTTTGGAAAAACTTGTGTTTTTCACTATAGAAATCAACGGAAAATATTTTGAAAACATCCCCCTTTCCTTTTATCAGCAATTTTGAATTATTATTTAACAAATTCACACCAAAGCTCTTGTTGTTCTTGGGGGTGGGGGTATGTTTACAGATAAATTACATGAGTTAAACATATGGAAAAAATGAAGGATCATTTATCCATGTCTATGAGTATTTTAAAATCTGAGTACTATTTTAAAATCTCTTGATGTTTAAAAGCCTGATTTCAATGGATATTAATCTTCTAGGCCCCTTTTAAAGAGAGTTGTGATTAAGAGCAATGAACAATTTGACACTGGTATTAATAATGTCATATTGTAATTTTTGAATTTACCCGGAGGTAGTAAATACAACAAGAGGCTGGGCCACATCGCTCACCTGAGCTCATTGGCTAGGAAGAAGCAGTAATCAATTCAGTGTTGAAGGGGGAGGGGGCAAACTTTAATTTAAACTACCTCAGGATGCTTCGCTTCCATATCAATATATCACTAATCATGGCTTTGCTGTTCTTAAACAGAAGAAATTTAAAGATTTTTTCCTATGTTTTCCACCGTCATGGTAGCTCATTCTGTAGAGCGCTCGCTCCGTGATTGGAAGGTAAGGGGTTAGAGCCCCGGCCACGAATGACCTAATTCGGTGAAAAATAAGTAGCAACTGTTCCCCCGCAAAGCGCTCGGCACTTTGAAGTGAAAGTTGCGGGTCCTTCAGATGAGACCTTAATGACCGAGGCCCATGTCACGGCAGGCATAAGCACGATACAGATCCCCCACTGCTCAATGGCCCTGAGTGCCAAGTAAAGGTCTAAATTTTAAGCCCTTCACCGGTATATGGTGAAGTCTCTATATGAGTGAAAAATTCTTGTACGGAACGTAAAACAACATACAATCAATCAATCCTATGTTTTCCTATGTAAAACTCTGATCTCTCATTCTGGCCCCACACTACCCACCCTAAATTTGAACAAATTTGAATCTACACTACGAAAGGATGCTTCTATAATAATATGACTGCTGTTCTTGAGCAGATTTTTTCAAGATGATTCCTATTTTTTTTTTCTTATGCAAAACTTAATTCACCCTCTGTTGTGCCCCCATGATTTGAACAAACTTTATTCTACAATACCTAAGGTTGCTTCTTTATAAATATGACTAATAATGGCTTAGTGGTTCTTGAGAAGAAGATTTTAAAGATATTTCCTATGTAAAAGCATTTTATAGTAGAAAAGGATTTATCAAGAGAAAGTTTTGAAAATGTAATTAACTAAGCAGTAATTAATTATCAAAGATTGCATTGAAGTCTAAGGGGACAAGCGATTTTTCTTTTAAAAATAAATATTCAAATAAAAAGAATATTAATAAATACTGTGGTCGAAAGATGCATAAAACATTAGAAATAGAATGACAATCGAAAACGATTTTTTTTCAGCAGATAAGTTTTTTATAATTGAATTTTTCAAATAAAAACAGATGGAGATTACCTTATAAAATTCAAGGTCATAAATTAAGACACATCCCACTCTTACATGCTAATAGTAATAAATGGGAATTATTTCTAAATATACTGAGTATTAAACACCTACATATCTGTCATGTATTCAATTTCATTGAATCTGTTGCTATTAGGGATGGAATACCTTAACTTCTTTACTGCTGATTCAGCATCCAACTTCTTCTGCTAGCTTCTGAATGCCTGACTTTCCCAAAGCGTTGGCTTATATACCCTTTGGTTTGGATAGTCCATTCCAATGGTTGCCAGGTCATTCCATTATTTCAGGTCTTCAATGCATTTTACTCGAATGCCCCTTTACCATTACATCTATACATTCCTATGTAAAACTCTGACCCACTGTTGTGGCCCTGTCCTATCCGTGGGGGTCTTGATTTGAACAAACTTGAATCTACACTACTTGAGGATACTTCTATATTAATATGACTAATAATGGCTTAGCTGTTCTTGAGAAGAAGATTTTTAAAGATATTTCCAATATATTCCTATGGTGAACTTTGACCCCTTGTTGTCGCCCTGCCCTACTCCCAGGGGTCATGGTTGGAACAAACTTGAATCTACACTACCTGAGGATACTTCTATTATAATATGACTAATCATTGCTTTGTTGTTCTACAGAAGAAGATTTTTAAATACATTTCCTATTTATTCCTATGTAAAACTTCGACCACCTCTTGCGGCCCCGCCCTACCCCCGGGGGTCATGATATTAACAAATTTGAATCTACAGTATGTCATGAAGCTTTCATATAAGTTTTATCTTTTCTTGCCCAGTTGTTCTTGAGAAGAAGATATTTAAATGAAGCCACCAAATTTTCACGAATTCTTAATTATCCCCCCTTGAAAGAGGGTGCGGCACTTCCAGCGATCAAACTTAAATTCACCCAAGGATGCTTTGTGGCAAATTTGGTTGATATTGGTCCAGTGGTTCTTGAGAAGAAGTCGAAAATGTGAAAAGTCTACGGACTACAGACGACAGACGGACGCCGGACACTCTTTAATCAGAAAAGCTCACTTGAGCCTTCGGCTCAGGTGAGCTGAAAATTACAATATGACAAGTTGTAATATTGTAATTTTGTATTTACTTCCATCCGGTAAATTCAAAAATTACAATATGACAGAAATATAATTCAATCACTAGTGAACTCTTGTTTGCAATATAAAAAAATTAATGGCAAAATTGTCTTTTATTGAATAAAGGGGTTAAAATGTAGGCTAGAATCGAGAGTTAGTGTGCGTAGTTCTTTGCCATACTCTCCCCATGGCCTTCTTCTAAAACTTAATGATGAACTAGTGATATTGTATGTTCGAGTACATATCAGGTCGTTGTGAATTCTCAGATACAGGTCTCTGGAACTAGGCAAGTAATTTTATTCAGTGATAAAACTCTACTGAAAGTAAATGGGGGACCATTTGATGTCAAAAATGACTGGTCATTAATATTGTTTCTTCTAGAACACATTGGTTTTTCAAAACAAAAAAAAATCGGGTATTTAAGGCAAGATATTTTCTCGCATGATTCCGCGGACACCAAATCACCATTTAACAAACGAATTAGAGACAATGTTCAGCAATATCCCTCCTCCTCTCCCTTCGACCAACGTTTAATATATGTCAATTTTTGTAACGTTGATATTTGTAATTTAAATGTGTACCATGGCATTGAATATAGTATACCCATGTTTTGTTAGAAAGTTCCTTTCTCAAAATTGCTATTTTTGTTACCATGGCAACACTGTTCATTGAAATAAAAATACTAAAATATTGAATTTTGTATCTTAGTGTTCTTTACATGTGTACCAAATTTTATTGAAGTCAGGCAAAAACTGTAGGAGGGAAAGCGATTTTAAAATTGCTGAATATAGTATACATGTACCCGTGTTTTGTAAGGAAGTCCCGTTCACAAAATTGCTATTTTGTAACCATGGCAACACTGTTCATTGAAATGAAAAAAACTAAAATAAAGAATTGTGTATCTTAATACACTCTAAAAGTGTACCAAATTTTATTGAAGTCAGGTAAAAACTGTAGGAGGGAAAGCGATTTGTAAATTGCTTATAATTACGACAATCAGACAGCTGCAAAGCCAAAGTCTAATAAACGGATATTGTGTAATTGTATAGACTCTTTCTATCAAATAAAATTGACCAGTATAACTAAAAACTACATGTAATTGTTTGCATGCTTTGTTTTAATAGTATCAATAAATTCTTTGTTATGGAAACATTATTTGTAAATTTGTTTGTATTTCTGTGATGTAAAAGGGTGGAAGACACATATTTTGGCAATATGGGTCTCATTCGTTGCCATGACAACCACGACGTCATTTTACTCCGCATAATTAAATACATTAAGATTTTACCTTTCAGAAAATGTATAGGTTGCTTTACGTAAAAGTGACTAGAAAATGTTAAAATTTCAATTTGAAATTTTTAGGCAGTTTTGCTGAAAAAATGCAAAATCTCTGGTAGTTAAAGGGTTAAACTTCCTACTTGAGTACCTTTTGATAGTGAGTATGTCAACTGTGATATTAAGCATACTATAAATATGTCAAGAACGGGAAGATTTATATTACGGACAGTATGGGATTTTTTTTAAAGAATTAATTACTGCTCTCCTGTTGTTAATCTCAAACCTAGCTGCAATAATGTAGCCCTCTCAGATATTTTTTATCTGATGTTTTCAGGAGAGGGCTACAATTCCACAGGATTTTCGTAATGGTGCAAATATATTTTTGAATACGGACGACTGCATGCAAAATAAATTGCTTTTACATCCAACTTCTTTCCAATAACATTGATATTTTATTCATTACCAACAACCTAGCCCTTAATACGCTAAAACAAGGTAAAATAAATCTGCGTGGTTACCAATTGTTTTCCTCAGTTGCCATGACAATTTTCCAGATGTGATGTACTGAGACTTGCGCTTGAAATTTAGAAAGGCTTGATAAATGCTTGTGATGTATGGCATCATTGATGAATAAAAGTACTCCATATGAAATATTTTTCAGAAACAGTGATAATTATAATTAAAATAAGGGAATTCCTAAATAGATCTGCTCCTTAGATCCTGAATTCTCATTGGCTGTCCCAAAGTAAAATTGATCAAGGTCAGTAAACATGGCGGATAAGTTCAAGTTGTGATGTTGCGACGTTAACATACAAGAAAAATAACTGATATATGGATTATTCTGTTTATTTTTGGGTCAATTAATGACTTACATAACTACATTTTTTTAGTTTAGGTAAGTTATGTTAATAAAATAGCCATTTTCCAATGCTTTGAGTAAAAATCAGTGAGGGAGAGAATCACTCTCGCTTTTGCACCATTACGGAGATCCTAAGGAGTTGTAGCCCTTTCAAAAAAATAATAATCGGAGAGGGCTACATTATTGCAACTATCTCAAACCTATCAAAAACTTAAATGGGTTCTTTATGGATCTTCTGTTGCTTTGGTTTTGTTCTAGAGCTGCCTTACAAAAATCGATATATATTATCGTCTCTAATTGAACTTTAGGTCCTTGCACTTTGCAATTGATCATAAATGTAAATATTTTCTCGTTTTGTTTTATCAAATCACCAAAAGAAGACAGAAAAATCACTTTAAACAACCCTAACAAAATTTTACTTTGGTTAACTATTAAAACATTGATACATTTTTATTAAAGATTTTGTGCTTCAACCTCAAAATCTCATAACTTCGATACCCTGGATGCTAACTTTGGAAATAGTATTTTCATTAAAATAATAAATGTGCATGTATGAATTGAACAACATATAATATAACAATCTGAAATTCATAGTAAATACACTCTAATTTACTATAGTAAAAACTTTGATACTATAGTAAACTATCCTTAACTATAGTAAAATATTGTTAACATTAGGTTGTTTTTTGCTTGTTTGTTTGTTTGTTTGTTTGTTTGTTTGTTTTTGGTTTTTTTTAGTGAAGGAAAGTTTCAAATGAAAGAAATCAATGGATTAAGTGAGAAAAAAATGCAGTCCAAAATTACCCCTCAGTTTTTTTAAACTCGGGTAAATCCGGACATCATTTAAAGCTATGGATATAAAAAAAAACATTTTAGTGCCCAAAAATTAGTCGAACAAAATGATCTCAGGAAGTTATAAAAGTTATACAGTTTATAAAATCGTTTCGTCCTTCAAACGATTGTAGAATTTATGATAGAATAATTTGTTCATTTACAATTTAAAAATAATTAATGTATGGTTCCTAAATAAGCCACTATTTTTATCACACCTTGATGCTTGATAGGCTCCTGTTTCATATTTAAATAAGTTTATGTAAACATTAACATGTATTTTATATACAGTACTTCGATAGAAGCTTGAAAATACGGATATATATTTAATTGCTGTGGTGAAATTTAGAAATTTATTTCAAAATTAAGGATTATCTCCTCATTCGTAGCTCTGATCCTTCAACGTATTTGGCTCCAGTCTTTGGTACCTATTTTGAGCCCCTAAAAGTCTTTTTTTTTTAATTTATATAATTTGGATTTCCAATGTTTCGACATGAGCATCACTGAAGAGACATAATTTGTCGCTATATGCATCTGGTGCATCAAAATTGGTACCGTATATAATATAGAAGTTTTCTTATCAACATGTAATTGAATTTTTTTTCGTGTCAAAAATATTTGATCATACATTTTTGAAAAAAAAATGGGACGATTGTGTCGCGTTTTCCTGGTTTTTTTTTTTTTCTGGAACTGCTCAACCATTCCTGCATTTTGCGTTTTTTTTTTTTTTTTTTTTTTTTTTTTTTTTTTTTTTTTTTTGATTGATTGATTATTTTGGTGATATGTGAGTATAATTTGGAGGAAAACAAATAAAAACAGCAACAAAGCAATGATAATGCATTTCATCGCTGATATTCTATCCCATCAGCGCTTTCCTAACTCCCACTGAGTTAATGCCGTCGGGTATAACTCTACTAATACGATGCACCATTTTAAAAATGACCTAATCTCTGCATAAGCAACATAAAACAAAAATAAATACCCCATGAAATAAGGTCAAAAAGCATAAGATCGACAATAAAATATGATAAACTTTCAAAGTTACATAGTGCAAATTCAAAGAAAATACAGACCATTGTTTCTTTCTTTTTCCAGCTACGTGAAGAATAGAAAATATATAAGCATAGTAAATAGATTAGTATTAATGTAACTATGACTTCAAAATATTTCGACATGCGATGTCAAAATCAATTTGGAATGAATGACGAACTCGATAATTCTTCAAAAAATCAGAAATTATTTCAGTTGTAATACATGTTATTATTTTCTTCGCTATTGATGCATTAGACATCTAACAAAATTTCAGTTACATGTATTTGTTTATTTGAATGCCTCCATATTGTCTAAAAATGTCTGAGTATCTGGTTTAATAAATCTACCTAGATTGTTTCGGTATTATAAAACAGATATTGAATGAGTACTCGAGAAATAACAAATTTATGCTTCCCCTCGGCAGGACACTTTTTCCCTTAGCGGCTTTACCGCCTCTTGAAATAGTTTCCACCCTCGGAGAACCATAATCTTGCTATTTTCCTCATACCCATTCGACAACTGTGTACTATTTTAGTTACAATTATGCTTATATGAGTGACTATCTACAAGATTTATCATCTGTAATTGTGATAAAAAATATTTTAACATTATAACAATGATTATCAAACGTGGGTTGTTTTTTTTTTCATATGTACACGACAGACAAAATCTATTATCATCAGATTTAATAGATTTAAACACAGATTCTTCGTGTTTAATTTAGTACTCAAGCTGCTGAATATAAATTGTAGTTGTTTTTTTTCTTACGTAATTTCTGTACATATGTACCTGTTAAAAAGAAGAAATACATACCATCCCTAGATATCTGCAGTTGGTCAGATTTTGGTTTGATTTTTCCTTCCCGAGTGTCTTCCATGCACAACATGCTGTGCATTGATAAAGATCCTCTCGAACCTGACAGATCTCCAATCCGATGCATCGACGATCACCATTACATTTATATATACAGTTTATCACGACTGAAGTAAAACTGACTCCCTCCGTAGTAATCATCAGAAGACTAAGCTTATCAGACAAAGATCCCAAAAACTCAACAGAGAACCGTCCTTGGTATATGTTTGCATACGTATGCAAAAATAGGATTGGTATCCAGACATGTTTGAAAACCATAAAAAGACACATTGACACTTTTCTCATGAACTTCAGAGTTCCACAAGTGTTTTTTCTCTCGCTGTTATATGCTTGACAACAACTCTTACTCCTTTCAGAAGCTAATCGCTCTTTAATAATTCACGCTTTCACGTCACGGGTGATGCAGTTGCCATCTTCGCACAGTAATAGAACACAATGAAACAAAAAGTTTTGAAAACTATCCCCGAAAATCGTTTTTAATTCGCACTTTCTGCTTTTCAACGAAAAGCAGAAACGGTAGAGTAATTACACTAAATTGTTTTTCGATAACAATTTTTGGGCCTTGAAAGGTAAGCATTGTAAACTGAAGGCGATATTTTAAGCTACTTATAAATTGATGTAGGGGCTTTTTTAAAATATTGAATGGGGATAGAAATTTGGACTAGTATACCATTATCACCTGCATATTGAGATTATGTTTCCCAGTTTATTTGATAAGGAGCCTGCTCTACATAAGAACAATTTCTAAAACGCGAGGCAAGTTTTGACAAAGAAGTTTATGATACAAGGATATCAACAATCCTGTTTAAATTCATCATTACGAAAACTCTATGGTGGATAGAATGACTTTGTTAGCAAATAAAATCTACGTTGGGTGGAATGTTTACTGACATTTTTTATGCAAATTGTTCCGCAATAGTTTTCACACTTAATTGTATGAAAACGTTTTGCCCGATCATGAAAAGAAGCATACAGCGGCTGTGACCATTTGACGAGAGATGCATAAACCTCCATGGCACCTGATCAAACATCTGATATTTTTAGGTCTTTTTTTGTTTGTTCCAATTAACTTTAAAGCTTGATTACTGTTACTTATCTTTCTATTTCATGTAAAAAAAAATATTCAGTAGGCGTCAATTGAGGTGTACGAATTTAAGCTTATATGAATGTTTAATATGGAATCGGTCGACTAACGATAATTTATTTTTTAATTATTAATTTATTTTACCTTAAACAGTTCTAGAAGGGAATCGTAGTTTTTCTGCACTTTGCAATAATTTCATAAAAATGTTTTCTGTTTAAGATGTATAGATCTGAGACGTCAATAACTCATGTATACGTATCTGATTATACTGTAATATGTACTTTGGGGTCTACAGTCATGGAGAAAGAAATATATAATTTTCCTTACGTTACCTACGCCTATAATTGATTGGTCAAAATAAACTAAAATTATATGGAATTAGATTACTTAACACCGTGACGGAAAAACGGGAAAATTGACAAAAGTAGACTTTTTGCATGACACATGCAAATTTTGTACAGTTCTTGAAGATATTAGGTTTCAGAAAATTACAGGTTTCAGAACCTTAAAAATCTACTTTCATGGAGAAAAATAAAAGTAAAAAAAATCTTTGTATAACCCAACACAAAAATATTGCTTCACTGTACGCATGCGCTGAAAAGTTGAAGAATTTACCATGGTGTCAATTCCATAGATATAAATGTCGGATGACCGAGAATTTTGATACAATCTTCAAAAAAGATTATCTGAACTTATTCCTAACTTTTGCTCCAATTCAATGTTGTTTACAAGTTCTACACTAAAAATAAAGGACGCGTGACCTTGACATTGTCGACATTGACGATAAAAATTACGCGATAGATACAACACTTGTTTTTCCGGCACTTACATTTTGCAGTTCTTTTCTTGCTTTACAGTGCAGTTGAATTTTCAAAACTTTGCTATATTCATATTTCACATAAATCTTTTGTTTTGTGATACAATTACCTTAAAAGAAACACATGATTTTGACTCATTATGTAACTTTAATATGTACAAAACAATGATTCTCTAATGATTCTTAAATCAATGTTCTTAAGCTATCCCTGTGCGTTAACTTTTCAAAGTCTGGTCGCCCGCGTGGCGCAGTGGTTAGAGCGTCTGCTCTAGAGTCGCAGAGTAAGGAGTTGATCCTTATGTCGCGGGTTCGAATCCCACTGTGGGACGTGGAGACCGGTCCTTCGGATGAGACCGTATAAACCGAGGTCCCGTGTCGCAGTAGGTGCTGGCACGAAAAAGATCCCTCACTGCTCAATGGCCCTGAGTGCCGAGCATAGGACAAAATTTGCAGCTCTCCACCGGCAAGTGGTGGCGTCTCCATATGAGTGAAAAAATTCTCGAGAGGGACGTTAAACAACATACAAACAAACAAATATTAAAGGTCTGAAACCAGTTGTTAGAGTTTGCAAAACTCCCAGACCTTATGTCTCAGAGCAGTGTTTCCAAACACTCTCTAATCAACCTTTATTCTAATGAAGGTTTGGAACCTAATGTACCCCAAATGGTATGTCTGCAGTATTTTGAGATCCGCAAATGAGGCACAATAAATTCCTACCTTTATAACGATCCGCTCTCTTCAACGGCTGACATACTAACTAACTAGAGCATTAGCGCTCGCCTCTATTTAAAGACTTACCCAAAGACGCTGAGTCATCGTCTTTGTCTTGGTTACTACAATGTTTGATGTGACACAGCTAACACACTAGGAAGCATCTGATTGATAACAAATTTGCGTATTATTAATTTGATCAAGGGAATTTCTACTACAATACTTATGTCTCGTTCTTGAATTTTTGCGAGCTTCTGCGAGTCTCTAACGTGAGCAAGAAAAGATTAAAGGGCTTTCTACGATTATAATTTATTCATTATATTTTCAAACCCGAAGTATTTTTCTTCTATTAAACAGTTTAACAACATAATCATATCAGAGAATTATCTTGACAGGTAACAATAAAAAAAAAAAACAGAACTGCTTTTTTGACAAATTGTAAGCAGCTCCTTTCCATAAATAATTGTAGTTATTATAAATTTCAAGATTTGCAATTTTGATATTAAATATTGGATAGATATTATTCCAATATCCATGACATTTTAAAAGCAGCAATAACCTGTATCGAAAACAACCTCAGATCATGCAGTTTTAAACACTCCTTCATACACGTCGTGTGTATAACATCAGAACTCTGGGTGAATTATTATCGTGTATGAAATTCTCTCTGCTAGCTTTAAATTTTAAAGAGTGCACTTAGGAAACATCTGCTGGTATTTTCAAAAGAATTCTTTATTATAACCAATCAAACGTAATATATTATAAGCAAAACTTCAAAAGTTTCATTTTTTTCTTATTTTATATTTCTTTGGAGTTTGTAAAGCGATAGTTTCTTTAAGATTGTATGTAGCTTAATAAATTGTTCATCTTTTCCTTTCAGGTTGATGATAATTTTATTTTGACCACCAAAATTAAACTAAGGACTATGATCTTTGTACATACACCGTATATATGTACGCACGTCTGTATGAAGGCAACAAAGTAATGACCGGGGCAAATTCAACATAACTCTTAGGAAAAAGTAAAAATTGTGTTCTGGGGTATAACTTCCAAATAGATAAACATTAGAAATTCATATTTCACACAAAGATATCATATGACTAGTGGGTATGAAAAAGGATAAAATAACGAACAGTTATAGATCTAAAAAAAAAAAACAAAAATAATCAATACAAATTTGTGATCGTCCTTCATGCAACACGGAACCCCGAACATTCCAGATGTAAGATCAACTGTCTAGGAGGAGAAAGCATCCCCTGTTGAGCGGTCACACCGTGAATCCTATGTATTGATAAGGTAGACAGAAAATTCCGTAGTCAGATTTAGTATAAAAACAACGGCCTAACAATTGGTGTGGAGAACGTCAGTCGAAATACAACCCAGTCTTAGGTTATATTTGTTAAAAAGGTCATTATAACGACCATAGAATTTACAAAATACCTACTTTTACGGAGGTTTTTGAAATCTCTGTAATGTCACCTTATCTGTCAGTAGCCTTCTTCGGTTTAAAAATTCTTCGTACTTAGAACATCCTATTGAGTATCTTATAAATTGGGAAACGAAAAATCATAAGCAGGTCATATCGGAATATTACTACATAAATAAGGAAAGTTGATGATGGAAAAGCTGTAGCCATCTGTAATGACCTTTACCCAATGTAATTTGTTCAAGATTAAATTCATTTAAATATAAATGTATAATTTCTTTCCTGGCCATGTCCTGTTATAATTCATTTGGTCAAGTTCAAGGTCAATGAAAATAAAATTAAATTTGTATCTGGTCCATGAATTTGTAAAAGAAAATTATTCAATGCTTTCGGATGCATTCGTACAAAAATATGCATCAGGATTTTTGTTTTTGTTTTTGTGTTTTTTGTTTTTGTTTTTGATTCTGTTTTTTGTTTTTGTTTTCTTTTAGTTTTTGAGCTAGCACACAGTACTCCCAGTTTTCTGAAGGGTACTTAACATCAACAAGACCCCTACAACAGAATCAACAGAATCGTTTGTAGCTATACGCCATACTTTCTTTTATAGTTACCATTTGATAGTACAAAATGATATGCATAAAAATTTATATACATTATCTATATTATACTTTAGGAAAAACAGGTCAGGAAACTTTTTGCAAAATTTGAATAATTTACACACATGTAAGATATGCTGCAAGACATACACCATAATGATTCTTGGCCATATGCAAGCTTGACCATTTTTTCAGAAATGTACATTAAAAGACCAATACATAATGGAGGAACTAGTAGTTGTATGTGTCTTTTGCAAATTTACTGATATTTGTATCTGAAAGTGGCTAAAAATTCAAAATTTGTATGGTCTGTTCTCTTCCAAGTAGCCTTACTATAGATGGTCCTGTATAATGGTCCTTCCTTCCGGAATATAAAAGAAAAAACTTCCAGGTTTAAATTCATTGTACATGTATATATAATAGAGGCTAAATGCAATTTTCCACCAACTGAGTGTTTATATATTATTCCAGTTACTGAGCACTGATAATCTTTCCGATCTTTTTTGAATAAGGAAAATATTTAAATGTTGCCACATTGTTAATAAAAGTTTAAATAATGTATTATATTCTTTTATTCTTATATTAATGATGTATGATATATATAATACATATGTATTATATACATGTGAAAAAGAAATCTCTTGCTGTAGTCATCAACTCGACATTAAGATATGTCCATGAAGTATTATCAATTAACAATAGCTATTTCCATTCATATGTCGACACGATATATCCCAGTGAGCTTGAAATAAAAGATACATGTACCACAGAGTCTGACACATCTGTTTAATATTTGGATATTTTACTAGAAAAAGACGTTAAATGGTAATTTAACAACCAAGCTTTATGATAAAAGTGATGACTTTAACTTTTTAATCATCAACTTCCCTTACTTATACAGCAATATACCCTTATCACTTGCATATTGGGTGTATATCTCTCAGTTGATTCGATACGCAATAGTATGCTCTACGTATGAATAATTTCTAAACGAGATAAGTTATTGACAGACAAGTTGATGAAACAGGAATATCAACAGTCTCGTTTAAAGTCATTATTTTGTAAGTTCTGTGATCGATAGATGATTGTCAGAAAAAAAAATTATCATTAAGTCATATTCTTACTGACGTTTTTTATACTAATTGTTAGGCCATTGTTTACACACTGATATTGTCGACGGATTTTTCCTTTATTTACCGTTTATGGAGGGGGCCCGCGGCGGGTGTGGCTGGTCGGCGGGGGATCCTCGCGCCTTATCCCCTCTCTGATGTTTTTGGAGGTCCGTGTTTAATCTGCTCCCGATTTGTATTGTTTTAATGGACTTTGCGCTTGAATAATGTCCGCTATCCCTATATATATTATTCTTTACATGCATGTGTTTTACTTTTAATCCCTCTTTGTTTCTGTCTTTTCATTTACAACATTTTGAACCTGCATTTCTAATGAGTCAGCTAGCGACAGGATATTAAAGAAACTAAACTTTCACTCTGAATCTGGACCTTATTATCATTAATCTCTACCACAGTGAGAGTCAAACCCGCAACATAAGGATTACTTCTTACTTCGCGACTCTAGAGCCTAATGTTATAACAATGCTCCACACAGACGACTATATGATTGCAAAAAGATTAAGATATGTGATGAAATTAACTGGATGTTTTTTTTTTCCTCTATGGTAATTACAAACTACATAATATGGCCTTGTAGAGTATCAAGCTTCAGATCCACGAAAAGAAGAAACAATGAAACAGAAAGTTTGAAAGAGTATTCAAATTACATTATAATGTTGAAATGTCAAATGTGTTCAGAACTCAGAATTTGTTTTCTTTATTTTTATTTTACTACCAAGGTTAGTACAGTTTTAAGGATTCAGAAAAAAAAAATGTGTTAAAAAATATGAAAAAAATATTCATTAATCGAATAGTTATAGAGCTACACTGTAATACTGAACACGTAAATCTAAACTACGTTTATCGGTATTTTTGCATGTACGTTTTGACAATCTTATACAATGGAATGGGTGAATGTTACTCAGTTATACAGCCAGGAAGACAACCTTAAACCAATCTAGGTAAGAATTCCTATAAAAGCGCTATTTTTAAACATTTATTGTCAGAGAACAGACATTGAGTCCTTCAAAACGTCCCTTTGTGATATATTACTTGAATGGACAGTTTCAATTGAAACTTTGAAAATTATTTCTTTTGATAGGTTATTTTCTGCTAAGATGGAAACAGGTTTCTATTTGCAAAAAGGATAAGGCATCGACAAAGTGAAAGTTGTAAAGGTACATCTTTGCATTAGTCATATTTATTCAGCAGTCATCCCCCTTAAAAAATTGTAAATTTTCGTTCAACATAAATATTTTACTCACATATAAGGGAATTGAGTAAAGTAATTTGTACCCAGTTTAACAGATATTTGGCACCTCAACTCATGACAAAAGGATACAAACATTAATAATCTCTTTTAAATTTTTATCTCAATTTATCTCACCTTGACATTTCAGTCAAGATCACTGCACATCCAATCAATAAGAATGATTATATAATTTCAAATCTTTTACCATCATGGATTTCAAAGTAATGTCATAAATATGAACCGGTCAGGGCAGTCGCAGGGTGTTTGCTTCGTGATCGGGAGGCCCGGGTTTGATTCTCGTTCGCCGCGCAGCGTCAAACCTAAGACCTAAACATAGGCAGTGACTGGTCCTTCGCCAAGCGCTCGGCATTAGAAGTGAAAGTCACGGCTCTTTCGGATGAGACCTTGAAACCAAAGGCCCCGTGTCACGGAAGGAGATGGTACAATAAAGGACCCTAACTGCTCAATGGCCATGAGTGCCGTATATAGGTCTAGATTTGAAGCCCTTCACTGGCATACGGTGAGGTCCTATATGAGTGAAAAATTCGCCAATGGGACGTTAAACAACAATCATTCAATCAATCACTTATTTTACTACAATATATGGAGATAACAAACAGTATTCAAGTTCAAAGGTCCATTAAACAATACAAATTTTGGAGCAGAGCAAACAAGGACATCAAAAACATCAGAGATGGGATCAAGTGCCATGGAGGATAAGCATCCTCTGCCAACCGGTCACATTTTGTCATGATTGGGAAATAACGGGAAAATCCGTTGAAAATTCAGTGTGTAAATAATGGCCTTACAATTAGTATCAAAAACGTCAGTCAGCATTTGACTAAATGATAAATTGAAATTGCTGACAAGGTAATTGTATAGACCATAGAACTTACGAAATGACGACTTTAAACGAGACTGTTGATATTCTTGTCTCATCAACTTGTTTGCCAATAACTTACCTCGTTTTAGAATTTGTTTATAAGAAAAGTATGCTCTTGCGTATCGAATCAACTGAGAGATATAAACCCCGTATGCAGGTGATGAAGGTACATTGCTGCATAAGTAAGGAAAGTAGACAATTGATAAGTTAAAGTCATCACTTTTATCATAAAGCTTGGTAGTTAGATTACCATTAACGCGTTTTTCAAGTAAAATATCCAAATATGAAACAGATATGTCAGACTCTGTTGTATCTTTTTTCAAGCTCACTGGGATATATCGTATTGACATAAGAATTGAAATAACCATTGTTAATGACAATATGTCGTTGATATATCTAAATGTCGAGTTGAAGGCCACAGCAAGTGTTTTCTTCTTTTCACGTAAAAGATTTTGAACAAATTCTGCCTCATATGAATACAGAAATAGGTCTGATAATAACGGGGTGCAAATGGTACCGATGGGAATTTCAATAGATTGTTGGAAGCCCTGGTCTCAAAAACTACATAGATATTGTCAATCAGAAATTCAATCATCTTTTTAATATCAACTTCAGAGTACTTGTGTGAACAATCAGAATGTTTTTAACAAAATAAATTGATCTAGGATGACAACATATCAAATGGTTGAAAGATAAGACGGTTTAATGCATGCCATGAATCTTCCATTTTTAATTTAAAGAACATTCTCTCTCAAAAAATGCATGTATTAAGCTTAGGCTGAATGCCATTTTTTCATATCAACAAAAACACAAGGTAAGACATCAGAAAATATAATACACGTATATGGTGAAGAACTACGCATGCTTACTCTTGATTTCCGGCTACATTTGTTACCAATTTAATTCAAAACATCAATGACGATTCGTTCACTAAAACGTTTTTTTGAATGCAAAGAAGCGTGTAACAGTAATTAATTAATGATTAATACCAATGTCAAATAGTTGATTGATCTTAATAACAATCCTCTTTATAGAGGGGAGGGGGGGGGGGGTAACGATGTAATATATTGAAATCAGGCTTTTAAACATTTCAATATACTCATGGATATGGATAAATTACTTGTACATCTTCCCGTATCTTTACTCGTGTAAATTTAAACATAAAAATTGATAAAGTACAATTTTTTAGTTGTAATCTCATTTAAAAATGGTAATAAATGGGTCTTTTCGTAGATTTTGTCATTAAAATTATCCTCCTCACAAGTGAAACAACAGAACTTCTGTTATTA
This sequence comes from Saccostrea echinata, assembly GCF_033153115.1. Classification (NCBI taxonomy): domain Eukaryota; kingdom Metazoa; phylum Mollusca; class Bivalvia; order Ostreida; family Ostreidae; genus Saccostrea; species Saccostrea echinata. Next base: position 5,492,792 of record NW_026889778.1, read on the forward strand.
AATTGTTAAAAAACAATTCATAACACCGATAAAAAAATTTTTTTTAAATTTTTTTTTAAAAATTATAGTTATTTCTCCTTGTTTTCCAAAACAAATCATGTTTTGTGAACAACCATATAGATATGTATATAAATATAAGCACAAATGCAAATACATTAACTTTTTGAATATTGTCTTTAGGCTAGGCTACAGAACAACACTGGCACACAGGTATGTTAAGGCAGCACATATGAGAAATCGGCGAATTTACACTTTTTTATGAAATGCAACATTGATAAATCGGAAAAGTCATGGATAAAAAATTTAAAATCATTATCCATTCAATAGACTTCAATGTGTCTTAGACTCAATGATGTCCGCCATCATGACGTCATCATCTGAGGTCTATAAATAGGAAAAGATGCCGTAATGAAAAATTGAAAAGTTCAACACTACCCCGGGGATAATTAATTTCTATTTGTAATCATAATTATATTCAATCTCTGGACCATGAAAAGTGTTGCTAGAATCCTACACTCCTATCAAAGAAATATTTTTTCAACACTTTCTGATGAAACCTTACCAAAAGTTTTACATTTTGTACATAAGATCGAAAAAATTTCATTAATTCCCGTTAACCACACAATTCTAGCAGCACTTTCCAAGAACTATAGAATAAGAATTTTCGAAAGGAACAACAATTATGTTTCAAAGTATGCAGCGTAGTGTTGAACTTTTAAATCTTTGTTGTTACGATTGACAGAGGAAAGGCCGATCGGGATGTAAAAATACTGTCTGCCTTCACTTTACGAAGAAATTATAAAAATGAAATCAGCGTACCTTATTCATAAGCTTTAATTCCGATGAATCATACATGATATTCATGTTAAATCTTTTAAACTCCGATTTTATATTTTTGCTACGTTTCATTTTCACTCTGCAAATATTGATCAACAGTTATGACGTCATTGTTTTGGTATTCAACCCCGTGACTAATACATAACTATTTATACCACCCAGAAACGACAAGATTTTGTATCTATTAAGATTTTGCATGTTTCCATTTATTTCTAAGACCTCAAATCAATCTTTAAATATATATATTTAAAGAAATCTTTAACGTTAAAGTTCACGTCATATAGCTTACTATGACGTCATATTGTATAAGTAAGTAGAATATCTGATTGTAGCCTTAACTACCTGCGCTTTTCGCAGTTAGTCTTAATTTTAACGCATAGTCGCGAATTTTACATGGACTCTTATAAACGCATAAATATTTGTACTTCACACACAGTTAAAATGTCTTCTTCTCCCTCTTTGCTTTTGATCATGAGTGTCACGTGCCTCCCTCTACTTCCGGAAGAACATAGAAAAAGTATGCGGTCTCCATTAACAGCAGGTCCTTTGAAGAAACCACACTCGTTTCCATCCACACTAATGAGTAAATCATGCAGTCTGAATCCTGAAAAGAGCATGGACTTGAAACTATATGCAAACGAGCTAATGTAATACTCTCTTATGTATAACTGTGAATCTTTTACTCATGGTGCAGGACTTGCTACACACTTTCGGGAAGCATTCAATAAATAGATGCCAAAATATGATGCCGCGCATCTTGGTAGACATGGAATCTTTATAGATTAAATGCATAAATAATATTTACCAATTCTTCTAAAAATAAGACGAATGATTAAGACAGAAAAGATATTCTGCCTAATAATTTCTTTTGTTATTTGTAACACTTACCATATCCGTCTTGCCTATTGTAGACTAGAAACTCAACGATATCAAACGGATTCTGCAAGTCTATCTTTATCCATGGACGGAATTCCTTTTTTGTGTGTGCAGTTGATAGTCCGTTGTCACAAACAGTGACATTATCCACAGCATTTGACGCGTGTTGGTATTTAGGGTTATATATTGATATCATACTTGCTGATTTATTTACTGCAACTGTAAAAGAAAAGTATGATTTAGATAGCAACATTTCATTGAAATATACATGTATTCTTTGAATAGATCAGATCTCACTGGTTTGTTATTTGGATAGCAACATTTCATTGAAATATACATGTTTTCTTTGAATAGATCAGATCTCACTGGTTTGTTATTTGGATAGCAACATTTCATTGAAATATACATGTATTCTTTGAATAGTTCAGATCTCACTGGTTTGTTATTTGGATAGGAACATTTCATTGAAATATACATGTATTCTTTGAATAGATCAGATCTCACTGGTGTGTTATTTGTATAGCAACATTTCATTGAAATATACATGTATTCTTTGAATAGATCAGATCTCACTGGTTTGTTATTTGTATAGCAACATTTCATTGAAATATACATGTATTCTTTGAATAGTTCAGATCTCACTGGTTTGTTATTTGGATAGCAACATTTCATTGAAATATACATGTATTCTTTGAATAGATCAGATCTCACTGGTTTGTTATTTGTATAGCAACATTTCATTGAAATATACATGTATTCTTTGAATAGATCGGATCTCACTGGTTTGTTATTTGTATAGCAACATTTCATTGAAATATACATGTATTCTTTGAATAGATCAGATCTCACTGGTTTGTTATTTGTATAGCAACATTTCATTGAAATATACATGTATTCTTTGAATAGATCAGATCTCACTGGTTTGTTATTTCAGCACTGAATAAGAATCTTTAATTTTTTTCCATTAAAAGAATTTCTTCGTTTTGTGGTTTTTTTTTTATTTTAATGATTAGATAAAAAGAGTTTTTAAAGATTTAAATAAAATACACTGGAGAATTGTCTGAAACCTAAAATGGCTGCTGCAATTCCCTGGGAGTTGCGCCATATAATTTGAAGTAAGTGTAACTATTAGCTTGTGTTACATATGTATCATTATGTACCAAAAAATTTCCATTGTTTTTCTTTATGGGGAAAATGACAAATAAATGTAAATTCCTGAAGACTGTAATATGAATATCATCGTTTATTTTTTTCTAAGAAGAAGGTACAGTTTTGACTTTATTATGCCCTAAAAAGGAGTTGATCCTTACGTCGCGGGTTCGAATCCCACTGTGGGACGTGGAGACCGGTCCTTCGGAGGAGACCGTATAAACCGAGGTCCCGTGTCGCAGTAGGTGCTGGTACGAAAAAGATCCCTCACTGCTCAATGGCCGTAAGTGCCGAGTATAGGACAAAATTTGCAGCTCTCCACCGGCAAGTGGTGGCGTCTTCATATGTGAAAAATTCTCGAGAGGGACGTTAAACAACATACAATCGATCAATCAATCAATTATGCCCTAAAAATTTAATGTCTTCAAAAAGTTTTGAAACTGGCTTAAATGTTAGTTGAGTATATGACTGTGATAAATCAGGAAAGAATATGACATGAAGGAGTACCATTCTGGAAATATGACGTCATTAATTTGATGCATTTCTCTGTTTTAAACAGAAAAAGCCTCAAAATGACCCATTTCAAGGGTCATTTTCCTTAAGAAAATAGTGTCCACAGCCGTCGCCCACTATAATTTTCGGATATATTGTGTAAAATTCTTTGAAAAATCGCATATCTCAAAATCATTTAATTTCTATAAAATAATTGATTCTGATTGGATAAAAAATTCTTTTGATAACTGCATCAATAGAATTTGGAGTTCGCTTGCACTTAACAGCCGGAACTACTTCGGCTGTCTTTACATGTATATTTCCCGCTTCCAGAAGTTCATGAAGGAACAACTAAATACTTTTTCTCTAATAGATATTTTCCTGAATTTCCAAACTTGTCCGTTACGTTCCAGACTTATTTTCTACTTTCGTTTTTCTTTTTGAATTATCCCCCTTTGCTAAAGAAATCAGATCGTCTGCATGACAACAATACAGTAATGGAAAAGAAAGGAAAGAAATCAGCATACTTATGTTAAATGGTTGACTTTGAGATAACTGGTATGAACAATAGAACTGTGAAGAAAAGTTTTTATGCTACCAAAGCGGGGAAATGCCGTTAATCTGTTAATTCTTTGGAATCGAATGATCGAGAAAAACGACACTGCATGAATGAGGACGGAATTCTTTCAATGTTAAACAGTGGGCAACAGACTCTTTCAGATTTTACAGCATGGACAGGTTGTGATACATATTTATATGTTCAGTTTGAAATTCAGATGAAGAGATGCGCAAATGAAATCCAATATTTCTGTGACCTATAGAAGAGTTGTTAGGATATATATCTGAGTAGCATCCCTTTAACCCTTTTACGAACCTAGATAGCTTACCGGGGAAAATATATCCATTCCGATATAGCAAACAATAAAAACAACAGGTAAGTTTTTTGTGTTAAAGAAGCTTTAATTATTGTTAGAAAAGGTTGGTAGTGACATGACAATATTTGAGAACGATGTTTCTTCGTTAGGCCTATAGCCATTTTGAATTTCAGCAACATTGTTGTGATATTTTCCTACGCACTGTTTTTTATGCGTAAATTTAATAGTTAACTGAAGGAAAGTTTCATTTTATTATTTTAAAATCATAATTAAATGATAAGAAATGAAAGTAATATTTTTTTCTTTGACCGACGTATCAAAGAAAAAATTTGGACAGAAAACGTTTTCATCAATGCGCTACGCGCATTGATGACGTTTTCCGTCCAAATTTTTTCTTTGATACGTCGGTCAAAGAAAAAAATATTACATTCATTTCTTAGATCTTTCTGGGCGATGCCTGTGGACAATATTATCTGAAAGAAATTTCCATGGAAAATTGGTGTCTTATGCAACTTTTAAAGAAAATACGGGAAAATGCAAATGTTTATGACGTCACAATTAGCATTTAGAAGGTCATGTGAGAAAAATGATTTGCAAGGTCCTTCTGCATGGAATTCAGAAAGCATAATTTTTAAATTTTTTTTTTTACATCACTTTCATTTTTAAGAAAAACACAGGGCAAGATTTGTATTGAAACCGTACCTGTTCTTTGTTTTGCATTACATTGAATTCCTTTACAATTTTCATACGGATTTATTACTGCAAATGCTACTACATTGCTATAGGTTTGAAAAGAAGAGAGAAAATGTAAGCATACGTGTTCACTTGCACAAATAAAATTAATCATGAGAGTTTGTTTTTCTTCTTTTAAATCTATCATGGATATGAAAAAAATTAAAATACAGAAATCTCACCATTAATTTTGCCAGCACTTTCTTTGTTCACCTAAAAGAGAGAAATTTAAAAAAAAAATTATCAAAAGAGGAACATTAATTATTGTACACATTTAAAATTAAAATAAAAGCGGACAACTATACAAAACTGCTTCTCAGATAAAAAATGGAATTCAAAAACTTCATATCATCTACAAAATTTCTTTATTCAAAGATTATTTTGATAAGGCACACAAGATTGAAAGTCGATATTAAAACACTCATTGAAATTATACGATATTCATATGCGGATTTTATAGAAAAACATGTACAAATACATCTGTAAAACAGTAGAAATACACACCAATCTTAGATATCTGCAGTCGTTGAGATTTTTATTTGATTTTTCCTTCCCGATTTTCATCCAGATGCAACACGCTCTGCATTGATAAAGATGTTCTCGAATTTTACAGATCTCCAGACCAATGCATCGACGATCACCATTACATTTGTATATACAGTTAACAGCGGCTGAAGAAAAACTTAACCCCTCCGCAGTAAGCAAGGGACTAAGTTTATCTGACAAAGATCCCAAAAACTCAACAGAGAACTGTTCTTGGTACATATATGCATAAGCCTGTATGAATAAAATTGGTATCCAACCATGCTCATTAACCCTGGAGAGACAAAAAGACATTTTTCGTGGATTTTAGAGGTTTGAAATTAAATTTCACTCAATCAGGTCGTCACGGATGTCACCGTTGCCTCAAACGAAACATAGCTGATCAGAATTGCAAATATATTGTCTTCAAAAAAACGACTCATGTCGCATATGCGATATTATATCGATTCAACGTGAACTATAGACAGTGTAGCGAAAAAAGGTGAGGATATATTCTCGATCCTAACTCCCTGAATTCCAAAATTTATTTCTTTCTAATTTGTAACATATCAATCAAATTAATAAAACTAGATCCATTGAAATTAGTTGTAATCTGATTGGTATAATTTCAGAATTGGAAAAGTCTATGACATTCAGAGAATCTTAGACATGATGTCAATTTCAAGAATTTAATTCAAGAGTGTAAAGTATCAATAGAATACATGACAATAAAGATGGTAAGATAAAGATCAGGATTAAATGGCAGTATCAATTTCCGAGTTGATAAATGAGTGTTTTACTGTTCATGAATAAAATATTCAGACTTGTTGAAAACAATTTTACTTAAATGGAATATGATATGACGAATCTATTTTAGCATGGGGTGGGACGAATTTTAATGTATTTTCAGTTCCTGTAGAATAATGAAAATTTCGATAAAAGATAGTTAAATATTTTGACGAATGCAAAAATACGATAGAGTACTTGTCGACTTTTCTAAATGATTTAAATATACAAAATCTATACGTTAAAAAGGAAATTTTACCGTTATAGAAAACTAATGTAATGTTGGATACATTCCTCAAAACTTGTTCGATTTCCGTGCATAGCTTTCGAATGACTCATGGTTGTAGCATTCATAAAGTAAAATTCAATGCCACCTTCAATTCATTCTACTCACGCTATTTTGTCCCTGTGTGTACCTGTGCTTCCATTTATGATATCTGGTTTTTGCTCCTCTGATGAGTAAACAAAAGAAACTGACACTGAACGTATTGTTTGTATCTATACCTAATTATCATTGATCCAAGGAAGCGAATCAAATTAATACAATGGTTCAATCGTAGGCACTCTTGTTTTATTAATACTTGCATTTGTCAAAAGATATATACATTTATATCGAATTATAATTTTAAAAGTTTTTACTTTTGAAAAGGAAACTCCTCAGTTACGACGCATGTTATATGACTTCGATTTACTTTTTATTTTTAAGATATTGTTAAGATATATCTTTAGACACATCTTATAAGGGATCTTATGATATCTTCATGTACATGTCAATAGGGTCCTAATTTAGTGAATTTTATCAATAATAGAAAAAAATAATAATAAAACGGACTAGAAAGTAATGTCATCATACGTTGTGTCAAATCTATATTCCATCTAATAATATCATAAATTGCATTCGGGTACCAAATCATATTTTAAATCAAATCGTGAAACTTTGTTTCATTATACTAATCTTAAAGTTTTTTTTACTAAATCAATAGAAAGAAACGAACATCGGTTTCTAATAAAATACATGTACGTTTCCTAACATGTCGTTTTATCTGTTTACTGTTATAAACTATACAATGAAAAGGTGGTTATTGCAACATCTTAAAGCAATGATTGTGATTAAAATTGAAATTACTGAAATGTACAGTTTTAAGTGGTAATTTATGTATATCGTTCATAAGTTCCTGTGTAATACCTTGTCTTAACTGTAGCCCTATAGTGTAAGAAATAGAATATGTTCAATTGTACTTTAACAAATTGTTGGAAGACATGGTCTCCAAAAACTACATACGAGGGTTGTCCCAAAAAAACGCGAACATTTTCAATATCTTTTTTCCCACTAATATTATAAAGCTTAAAATTGTCATACATTAAAATCAAAATTTTTAAAATATTTCATAGAAATTTCAGTAAAATATCTCTATAAATGACATTTTTCTTTTTAGTAAACGAATCGTTCAAAAAAGCTATCGGCGCAACACCGACCTCGCTAAAACGTAGATTGTGGAGTTTTTGAATTTGTTCAGGAATCATGCGTCTTAAAAAAATCGTTCGAAGCATAAACTCGATTTGGCATTTTATTTTCTTTTAGTTACCGAGTTATCCATTTCACACGTACTACAGTTAAGAACAAATCAAGAAATAAATTCTTTTAATAGATAATTCCTAACTCCGATCATTAACCTAACTGCTTGAATACTTAACGGTGGTCTCCACGTATTACGTCCAGCTCTATAGCCTTTTCAGTTTGTCGTCATTTTTGTTGGTCTACCAAACGCTTCTCCCATCGGATAACCAGTCCATTCATCTTTAAACCTCTTTAACTATGTATAAACCTGTGGTCGATACATGTATTAGTGTCGTTCCCTCGTTTCCATATGAACAGGAGTCAAACCCCGCTCCACACAACACTGAGTGATAATTTGGTGCGCCGCATTATCGCTCGGCGTCGCTGTTTTTGATAATATCTAATAGTGTATATGCATATAACGTCATATTTTTGTTATTTATGATATTACAGTAACGATATGATTTTTGACACATTATATTTCCGTATACGAGGGTTGTCCAAAAAGTTCGTGGACAACGGCGTTTTTGTCAAAATAAATGGTTCAAGATATACTTATTGTATACCAAAAAAGTAGTTATGAAAATAAAAGTCAGAATAGTTTGGTTTTTATTGTTTGAACTTAATGTTTGTGTAAAAATCGGGGTCATTAAAGGTCGCCGAAAGTGCGCACAGACCAAGGTTAAAATGCCATGAACTTTTAAATAAAGTGTTCTGATTACAATGAATGTTTTTTATAAAACAAGTCAAAGCATAATAACGATTAAATGTGTCTCAAATAAAGCGATTAACGTCATTTTCTGATATCTTTAGTTTCGCTTACAAAATAGACAGTGAGAATATTAAGCGAAAACCGCAAGAAATGTGTTTCAAAATTGACAGAAAAAGCGACGTCGGTTATCCGAACGGAACAGCGTTCAGTCATACAATTATGTTTAATATGGTTGAAACGACGTCAGACACAAAATATTTATTCAAACAACTTGAAATTATTGGAATATGTTTAGTTCATTGATTTGTAATTGGTGTATATGATTTTTCAACGGTGTGTTAAACTTCGGAGACACTACATGTACAACAGACCTGCTAACTCTTACGATTGTGTCCAAAATACGTCTAACGTTTTGCTGCTATGAAAATACGGAAATCCGTTCGTTTGGATTTTAGCAGTTAGTTTTCGTTATGATCTGTCTCAGTTTGACGCTTTTAATCGCTAAAAAAAAATAATAAAAAGATATCAAACACTTAAGTGATGTTAGGTTGTCAAATCGCGGTGGTTTAAAAAATGACAGAAATGGTAATCAGATATGTAGTTGTCCTACAGTAATATATGTAAAATCGTTTGAAAGTGAAATCTTACTGGCAAATGCCAAATCTCACGAACAAATCTAAAAGAAAATACTTACAGACAACAATAAAGGTAAACGGATCTGCATGGTACAAGAAGTGGAAAACCACTGTTATTTGATGAAAAAAAGATATCGCTAGTCATGACGTTGTTATAAATCTAGCGCCGTCGGACTGGACTGTGCAGCCTTTGTATACGAAGTGTTTATATTGATTACGCTCGTAAATTATCGTGTATTGTTTTGAATTTTAAAAATTAAATCAATTATGGTCTATACATAAATATGATTGCGCACACTTGGCAGTGTGGCATAATAAAGAAAATGAGCGGGTGTCCATAAATATGTGATGAAAAATCAAAATCCATATTTTTGACGTTATCATGAAATTAGCGTTACGTCAGACTGGGCCGTGCGGCTTGCATATACAAAGTATTTACACCTATAACGTTCATAAAATAGTATGCGTTTTTATAATTTTCTATATGTATACTAAATCATGGTCTATATTAAGATATTATCGTACACGTTTGCCATTGCGGACTTTATTAAGAAAATTAATCATTTGTCCACGAACTTTTTGGACAACCCTCGTATTCTAGTAATAAATAAAACATTGCTATACCTTGACTATACTGCGTGGGGTGAAAATATTGTAAGCTACCCAAGGGGTGGCTAGTATTTCTGAATCCTCAGCATGTATACAGGTAATTACTTCATCATCTAAATAAATCATCTATTTACCAGGATGCACCAATTTAATTTGTTTTCTGATGTAGATAGACCAGGCTCCTTTCTCTGTAGATACTTAGTGGAATAATACTTAAGATGATGATCAGTCATACTTATCATTTATTGTACATACAGCATCTCATTATCATAACAATATAGGCAATACACATATAACAGCATAAGAAATCATAGCTGATTCTTCAGAAACACAAGTTTAGGTCGTCCAGTGTGGTAGGAGATTTCTAACTAGGCTAATTACGTGTAATTTACATTATAAGTATCTCACCGTCTTTGTTTTCTTCTTTATCTTTTTAAATCTTGCCGCCGTACAACTAGCTGAAATCTGTCGTAACGTAGTACGCGCTTGCTTATATAACCTCCCATCCCCTGTCACATGACTCAAATTATCCAATGAAAATATGCCGTACGAACTATCAACCAATCAACAGCTTGTACGGGAAGCTGAGTTCCCACACAAGTTCCCACACAGAACTACTTTTGCCACACAAGCTGCCGTACAATATCGTAACAAATATAACAACGTAAAATTAACAACTGGAAATAGAATACATAAAATAAACTTGACTAGACGAATAAATTTATACCTTCAATGTTTATAAAACATTCCTAGGCTGTACAATAGATACTGAACAATGTAGCGTATGAATATCGTAACTACCAACGATAGCGTAAACAAATGTAGTTCCGATTAAGCTGACTGATAATAAAGTTAATGCTGACAATAGAGGACTACTTATAGCCTCAAAATACACAACAACTCAAATTAAAATGTAGAATCTGATCCAATATTCATAACTTGAATCATAGATTACTATAGTAAATATGTCACTAAACCGGAAGTGACGATCCGAGTAAAGTATGATGGCTACCAAAACATGAAATGTAAAATCCACCCTCTTATCCCTGATATTATAAATTCTACGACTTTACATGAAGCAACAACAGGTAAAATATGATGATAATAGCTATTACTACAATCGTATTAAGATAGGCTGACATATTATTTTCAATAAAATCGTAAACGAACAACTTTTCTGGCAGGCACATGATGAACATAGATTTAACAAGTATGAAAACTGGACGACCGCACAATATTACGTATAAAATAAAGTGATATATTACAATATATTACAATATTCAATGTTATCCTCAACAACGTGCAAAATTTATATGTTTATGAGACTTCTTAACACCATTACCTCCTTTTATTTTGGCTGCTGTAAACCAGATATTTAACGACATCAAATGTGTTCTCTTAATTTAATTCTATTCATCGATCGAATTCAAAATTTTTATTTGAAACAGACAGATTATTGTTCATTCTGTATGCGTGTTTACAAACTTCGAAGCAGGATGCTATGCTAATTTGAATTAAGGCAGATAATATTAGCTGGCATATTTACTACAATTGGGGAAAAGAAAAAATAATGAGTCTTTTTTTCAGCTCAATGTTATGTCGGTTTTACATATATTTGTTTTAAAAATATTGATATTAATAGAGAAACTTGTATTTGTACCAAGAAAATTACCGTTGATTGCCCTAGTTGATTAGAAAATAAATATTTATGATATGCATTGTGCTTTCTGCAAAATGTTCTGAATGAGATGTATACACGTACCATGAAAATGAAAAATGGTCATTGTATTTAACTACAATCAATGTTTATGCTTTCATCTTTATTCCCTTGAAATTCCCTTGTGTTAAATCCAATAAAATATTTCTGCTCAGAAAAACGCTATTACTTTTGTGTGATATATATACCCCGTTTCTCTATATTGTATCTGTTTTCAGAGTTGTTCAGGTGTGCTTTTTAGTTAAATAAAATTTCAGGACAAAATTTTTTCTTCATAGAGATAACTAACTTATTTTTAAGGTCTATAATTTCTATGCAAGCAAGGAAAAAAACCAATGAATTAGAAAAATATTTTTTACTAAACACATTGATATCAAGGGTAATAAAGTGCATCTGTAAAAATACACGTATCTATATAGAAAGCACGTCATGGAGAAATATTACGATATCTTTATGAGAAAAATAAAATTAACAAATAATGCTATCAATGAATTAGGTTAAAGAATAACAATAAAATATAACAAATATTAGTAGTTTGATGTCATTGAGAATACATGCTATTGTTAATGGCTGTGATTTCTTTTTTCCAGCCAAATCAAAATAAATATATAAAAATAATTAAATATACATGTAAACTAGTACATAGTTTCTATGGCCTAAAATTTGGGGTTTTTTGTCATTTATTCGAGGTATGTTTAAGTGATTGATTAAGAAATTTCCCTAGTATTAGGATCAAATATGTGAAAATAACGAACAGTGATCAATCTAAAAAAAAAAAATCTGAAAACAAAAAAAACAAAAACAAAAACAAAAACAAAAAAAAATCCATAAACAGGGCATAAAACACGGACCCCCGGGAATCCCAGAAGTGAGTTGTTTTCCAAAAAGAAGGGTGACTTGTCCCCGTATTTAACAGTTTTATCTTGTTTTCCATAATTATTCACAATAATAACAATGTGAATGGTTATCCCGGAATAAGGCACTCCATCTGTTATTTTGTTCAAGAATCCCTCCAGTTTAATATATATTTCACTTTAGATAAAAACAAAAACGCTTCTTATCGTGTTTTTTTTCTGGATCTCATATTTATTATATGTACAGGAAACTTTTCTGCTTGTACGAAAAGAGAGAGAGATGTAATATTACATTTGATTTTCTAATACTTACATAGATGATTATATTTAACTCGGGCATGGTTTATTGTGTTGAGAACAAAAGATACCGAATATAGTTGCTAATATTTCTTAAAGTAAAGTAAATTTATTTCAAATACATGATATTTTCAGATATCTGCAGTTTGTAAGATTTTGATTTGACTTTTCTTTCCCGAATATCGTCCAGGCGCAACACACTTTGCATTGATAAAGATCCTCCCGAATTTTACAATCTCCAATGTAATTACCTAGATAAAATGATATCTTTTTTATGGACTTTAGTGAAAAGGAATTATATTATGACTTTAACTTTTCAATCATCAACTTCCCTTACTTATGCAGCAATATACCTTCATTACCTGCATACGGGGTATATATCTCTCAGTTGATTCGATACGCAAGAGCATGCTCTAAGTATGTACAATTTCTAAAACGAGGTAAATTATTGCCAAACAAGCTGATGAAACAAGAATATCAGCTGTCTCGTTTAAAGTCATCATTTCGTAAGTTCTATGGTCGATACAATGACCTTGTCAGCAAATACAATTTATCATTGAGTCAAATGCTGACTGACATTTTTCATACTAATTGTTAGGCCATTATTTACACACTGAATTGTTGACGGATTTTCCGTTATTTCCCGATCATGAAAAGGAGCACACGGCGGGTGTGACCGGTCGGCAGGGGATGCTCACTCCTCCATGGCACCTGATCCCACCTCTGATGTTTGGCGGTCCGTGTTTGCTCTGCTCCTATTTTGTATTGTTTAATGGACTTTTGAGCTTGAATACTGTTCGTTATCTCCATATATTTCATTATATATTATTTCAATTATTACTATAGAAGAATATTATTTTCTGTGAAAGAATTATCATTCAGTTTTTCGATTGAGATATATTCTAGTTTTCAGATTTCTTTTATTTACCAAAGATATTCGTTGATTTCTTGCATTTACAACATGAGAATTTTTGCTGAAAAGTAGAAGAAAATTAATTTTATGAGAACATGAGCAACGTGGTGTCAAAAAGGAGTGAAAGGTTGTTAGGCATATAGCTACGAGAAAAAAAGCAGTACATATGAAAACTCCAGTCTTTTCTTTAAAAAGCAGAAGACATTAATTTTTATTGGACTTTTTTTCACTTTCAGACAATAAAGACCACATACATCGACCACAAAAACCTTGAGAAATGAGGATTTTCTCAAATTCATGCACAACATATCCGAAAATTGAAGTAAGAGACAGCCGATGACACTATTTTCTTAAGGTAAAAAACCCAAAATGAGTAAAATTAAGGTTTCTTCTGTTTAAAACTCAGAAATGTTACAAATTAATGACGTCATATTTCCAGAACAGTCATCAGTTATATCCTACTTTTTTCTGATTAATCACATGTATATACCTAGTTCTTTAAACATATAGGGAATATTCTGAAAAATGCGTTCTCACTATATCATCGTGCACATCAGGAACCTGAACAAAATCTCGGGTCTGGAAAATTATTAATGAACATGTCGCTTCTGACTATTAGCAAAAGCATCAACTTTTTAAACAAAAGACAGGTAAGATTTTTGCTGATGTATTTTTTCTTTAACTGTAATCATAAAATGGATTTTAAATTGTTAAGTTTATTATGTGAAATCAAAGTCTTTCTCTTATGGTTCTCATTTGATGTATAAATATGCATGTTTTTATATGAGTTAGTTAAATCGAATTCAATGCTCTTTTCTCAAATGAAATATGGAGACAACGAGCAGTATTCAAGCTCAAAGTCAATTAAAACAATACAAATCGGGAGCAGAGCAAACACGGACCTCCAAAAACATCAGAAGTGGGATCAGGTGCCATGGAGGATTGAGCATCCCCTGCCGACTGGTCACACGGGCCGTGTGCTCCTTTCCATGATCGGTCAATAAGAGAAAAATTCGTCGACAATTCAGTGCGTAGACAATGTCCTAGCAATTACTAACAATTACTGTTAAAAACGTCAGTCAGCATTTGACTTAATGATAGAATGTATTTCATGATGTCCTTGTGTCGATCATAGAACTTACGAAATGATGACTTAAAACGAGCCTGTTGATATTCTTGTTTCATCTGCTTGTTTGTCAATAACTTACGTTGGTTATTAAAAACATTGCACAATAAGGAAAGGTCATTCTGTATTAAAAAAACATTTTTAAAATTATTTGTTAAATTTTATGAATGCTTTAATCTTTATTAGAAAATTTCAGTTTTTGAGATGCGACAAAGTTACATCATTATCTTTCCATTCTTATGTCGATACGATATATTCTGGTGAGCTTGAGATAAAAGATACCACAGAGTCTGAAACATCTGTTTCATATTTGGATATTTTACTTGAAAAAGACGTAATGGTAATCTAACAACCAAACTTTATGATAAACATGATGACTTTAACTTTTCAATCGTCAACTCCCCTTACTTATGCAGCAATATACCTTCATCACCTGCATACGGGGTATATATCTCTCAGTTGATTCGATACGCAAGAGCATGCTCTAAGTATACATGTACAATTTCTAAAACGAGGTAAATTATTGACAAACAAGTTGATGAAACAAGAATATCAGCTGTCTCGTTTAAAGTCATCATTTCGTAAGTTCTATTGTCGATACAATGACCTTGTCAGCAAATACAATTTATCATTGAGTCAAATGCTGACTGACATTTTTCATACTAATCGTTAGGCCTTATTTACACACTGAATTGTTGACGGATTTTCCGTTATTTCCCGATCATGAAAAGGAGCACACGGCGGGTGTGATCGGTCGGTAGGGGATGCTCACTCCTCCATGTCACCTGATCCCTTCTCTGATGTTTGGCGGTCCGTGTTTGCTCTGCTCCTATTTTGTATTGTTTAATGGACTTTTGAGCTTGAATACTGTTCGTTATCTCCATATATTTCATCTTGAAATTGATTCCAAAAAGATTATGTTCCCCATACGATATCGATGTTTGGAAACATATTGTTATATGATGATTACTATTATTATTCTTGTGTACTTTTTTTCCGCTAGTGATCTCGGAAGGTACTCATGCGATTGAGGTGAAATTTTCTTTAGGGTTAATTGGTATGCTGCGTAGATTTGCGGAACGAAGGTCATTTTACGAGCAAATGCAAATCCCAATAACTTTCTAAATTTCTTAAAATTGAAAAAAATGTTAAATATTATAAATTTCTACAATAGGTTATTTTCGGAATATCTTGAAAACACGCTTATTTATGTGCCAAGAGTGTGCAATTACCATCGCCCGACTTCCTGGGCTACCAATTTAAGAGATAGGGCAAGCCACAATAAATGCTGCGTTAGCCTGTCCGACCAGCAAAACAAAACATTGTCAAAATTACGTTGACCAAATGCACATACACATTAAAAATATTCAAAACTGACATATGGTTTTGAAGAATTTCCTCCTTAGAAGGGGAGTTATGGTTATAAGTTGGATTATCACTTGTAGAATTTAATCCAAGTTCCTCAAAAATACAATTTAAATAATGGGCCTTACAAACAAAGACAATGTTTTTACCTGCTTTGTCAGCAGGGACCTGTACATACTGATCGTGTAATCCATCTAATTTTTTTTCACTTCTGAATTATAGAACACAGAAGGATAGATGGTTTTCAGATCGCCCCTCAATCGCTTAATGTGGGATTTTAACATACATATGTTACATACAATCCATTCTGACAACGTGCCAAGGTCTTCTTTTTGATGTCTGGTCCATCGCCTTGCAGAATCTTCCATAGAATCCATAATATTTGTGAAATTATGACACAAGTTAAAAGATCGGGGTTCCCTAAATTTAGGACCTTTTAAAATTAGTAATTTAAGGTCCTCGTTATTAACTATATTAACGTCACTAGTAATAACGTGTCCAGCAGAACTATAGTAATAGGGTGAAGAAGAACATGAACACAAAGGAGGGTTATGTTTCAGATAATCGATATCTAGGCTCTTCAAGGTTTTTCTTTCTTTGTAATTAAAAAGTTTGGAAGCAATAGTCGATGTATATTTATAGGAAATGCAAGGTGTACTCTTCAGCTTTAAATGTGGTGGAATACAAGACTGGACCCTTTTAAGAATATTACTTATATTAACCGCGTCAATTCCTTTGTTGGCATATTTGAGTTTAAGGAAAAACAGGTGGTTTTAGCTTCATTTTCTTCCATAAAACGTGGTAGTTTAAAAGCCAGTGATTTGAAATATCAGATTACAGATCCGAGTCTGTATTCTGTTGTCAAGGAATCAATAAATGGACTTTCCTTGACCTTTTCAATTAGACTATTTAAAAGTTTCAAAGGGATAGAGTAAAGTTTGTTGCCAATGTGAAGCAGACCTAGCTGTTGATTTACATAAGGTAGTATGGAATCAAAACAGACATCGTGTGTAAAAGGTTTATTGTAAGACCGATGCCGATGACTACGTTTACGTCTCTGTGTATTGTTAAAAAGTCCCGTGACATTTACACTGTTACACTGTGGACTAGAAAAATTCCCAACACTATCGACATTGTCATTGAATCCATAGAGAAAGGCCTTGCCTAGTTTTCTAATCCAAGATTCTTCTCGTTGTCTACAAAAAGTTGTATTCAGTGATGAACTGTTTGTATGATGGTAAATCTTTTCTAGAATTTTAACTTTCATTGGCAAAATAGAATGACCAGGTAAATTAGAATGCTTCTATAGAAGCTGCAAATAACAAGGTCGGATGACAATATCTGATTACGCTAAAAAGATTTCTGAAGGTGAAATTGGTGACCAGAAGCTACCGAACAAATTGATTAATAATTGAAAAAAATATGAAACTGACCATTGTTTTGCATATTTATTTAAACTTCACTTTACTTTTAGACTTTTTGATATACACGTAAATAACACGTTTATCATGCGGTTAGTTTGAGCTCTTAACTGACGACCGTTGGCTGGTAACTTTGTTACTGCCTCTAGCAGTAATTGCACACCCCTGAGTCGTGCGCTGCAATTGGATTGGCTTAAACTGCAATTGACTTTAACTTCCTTAGTTTTCAACAAGACATGATGAAATTTAGAGTAAAGATAGGTATAGTGGTTCTCTACATTACGATGCTTAACAAAATTAAAATTCAAGAAAACAATTACATGTGTGCTTATACTTTATATGATGTATTGTTCATACTATTCAATGTTTAAGACAGTGCTATACATTTTAAAAGGGACTATAAGAAAAGTTTTAAACGAAAGAAGACGACATTCAAAGTATATGTAAATAACACAAGATCCTACATTATGAAATCATTAGAAGTGAATTCGAGGACATGCATGAGTGTTCGGAATTTCGATTGACTTATGTTAAGGTTGCTTTAACCTTCTGTGTTTTAGTGTAATCTCTAAAATCTAAAATAGAGCTCTTCATTATGGCATGCTATTAGAAGATGTATATTGAATTTTTCGAAATAATGGGTACTTAAATCTAATTTGCTTATGCTCATTGTGCTATATGTACATTGCAATTTCCCAAAAAGAGAGTAAAAGTTAGTTGTAGAAGTCTTTAAAACGAATAATAATTTTTTTTTTATTTAATGAAGTGAATAGGGAATGGGACAAAAAAAGAAGTAGGGAGCGTTTGGGGAACATCTGTAACGGTCTCCGTTACAATAAGAATTAGTTATCTATCATAAAAGCTTCTTTTTGGTGTGAATTGATTTTGAGAAATAAGATGAATATATTGTCAAGTTCATCTAGAACTGAACAAATATGATATAAGAAAACTCTCCATTGTTAAGTTCCATTTTGTTAAAGAATATTATCAAAGCAATAAACAGATTTCAAATTTTTAATATTAAAACGTCATGTCATGAACAAGTACTTGAACGTCTTTGTATTTTGACCACATTTGAGAACAGTTTGATATAATCAGAGTTCTAGTTCTAAAAAAAGTCATATCTTAAAATCTATGTACTTTATTTCCTTTTACACCCCTGCAAACAAATCAGTTGTTTGTCTTTTACGCTCATAACATAGGGCATGTGATGCTCCTGATCCAAAGTAATAGGTCTAAGGAGGGAAAAGTGCTGAAAAGTGGACTCAATACGTACATCAATATATGACCGAAAATAAATGCAAAATAATTATAAGGAAAATCATCATTTTTCGACAAACTAAATACACAATTTGAATAGATTAATCTATTTTAATAGGTTCTTAATTATGATACATGTATCACTTACAATGTTAAAGTGAAACATCAGCTAATGCTATTTACATCTTACATGAATTTATACTTGTACATGTCTATGCTCCTAACTTCAAAATATGCTTTCTTATAAAATTACAAATATTTGTACTTCACATACAGTTAAAAAATCTTCTCCTCCCGTTTTGCTTTGGATCATGAGTGTGACGTTTCACCCTCTACTTCCAGAAGGGCACAGAAAAAGTATACGGTCTCCATCAAGAGCAGGTCCTTGGAAAAAGCCACAGTAGTTTTCATCCACAGTAATATGTAAATCATGCAGTCTGGATCCTAAAAAAGATATGGGCTTGATATGTACATGTAAAATAGCAAGGGTTTCTTTTTAGTACTGGGGTGTATTGTTGTGAATCTTTCTGCTATAGGTGCAAGACTTTTGAATAAAGAGTTCTATAGTTTTGGATATATATGCTCAATGGATATCAAAATAAAAAAGAGTAAAATGTAGATTGCTAGATGAATTGCATTTTTTACACATACTTTAAAGCAAAAACAAATACATGTTCTAATGCTTTTAAGAGTACTATGTAGTATAGAACAAGACAGAGAACTGTATCACAATTATCTCCCATGTTTATGAGATTTAGAAGTTGACAGCTACATTTGGGCGCCCTTATTTCGATTAAGTTTTACTTTTTAGTGACCTCTTCATGATAATTTTTATTAAAATTATTTTCTTGAATAAGATATTTAAAACATTCACCATATGCATCTTGTCTATTATAGACAAGAACTTGAAAAACATCAAAAGTGTTCTGCAAGTCTATTTTGATCCACGGACAAAACTCAGATTTAGTGTGAGCAGTAAACCGACCATTCTCACAAACAGTTACGTTGTCCACAGCATTTGATGCGTTTTGGTATTTAGGGTTAAATACCGATATCATACTTGCTGGTTTATTCACTGCAACTGTAACACAAAAGTATGATTTAAGGTAATTCGACCCTCCTTTGATGTCAGAGAATTTGCAAAAAATAATTAATTTAACTTTGTGCCCAGTAGAATAATATCTCATAGACGAATAGATGTAATTAAAAATTGCTTAATTAAGGATTTTTAAATAATATTTCCTGTAATCAATCATTTATTGTTTTAACAAATATGCAAAGGGCAGTTACGCTCACCTATGTTTCTTCATTAATACATTTTCTTCATTTTAGCTTTTTTTAAAATTATTTATCCACAATTTATAAATATTTATAAAGTTTATATTATTTGGAACATGCATTATCAAAATTACGTCATCTGAATCAGTTTTCAAGGTATTTTGATACTGCTGTTAACCAATACATAGGGATTTTTATGTTAACATATTCTTCCGTGTTCCTATGTCTTACATTTTTAAAAAAAAAAAGGTTCCAATATATACATCTTTTGTTATTTTTTTTCAAATATCTATAAATGCCAACTTATATGAAGTGGAAATAAATGCCGTCTTTCCACTTCGAACTCATAAATGTATGTGTGGAGTCACTTTATGCGCCGAGATTCCAAGGAAATAAATTCTTTGAATAGATAATATATCTCAATTCTAACCCATATAAGGTTCTTTGTTTTTATTGTAATTTTCGTAGAATTCGTAGAAAGATTTGAATAAGAGCGTAATATATATTTATAAGGTGTCCTGATAGGCAGTTTAACAGGGACCGTCTATTTGTGCTTTCTACAAAATATGTACATTGCTTCTCGCGATGAAAAAGCTTCTTTTTTTCTTTTCTTTTTTTCTTTTTTTCTTCTTTGTTTCATTTTAACAAATAAAAAGGAGAATCTTCGGTAAATTGACACAAATGCATTGCTTTTCTTCAATTAGGAAATTTATTTTGCATAACGTAAGAATTTCTTGAATAGAATTATGCTAATTTCGTTATTGCACTGTCCCATTGCTGTAGGTAAATAAAAAATATTTAAGAGATGAATTTAGCGCTTCATGATGAATATGCAGGCGTGAAGCGTTGTAGTTCATGTACTTCATGGATTCTCAAAAATTAAATTCATATCTTATAATTTATCTTATATTTTCACTATCTTACTGATGACTTGCCGCATATTTTTATCATTCAAGATCATTTATGCACTATTTTTTGATTTCAATTACATCACAATGGAAATATTCTTACTCATTCCATGGTATTTCATGAGAAAGTGAACTTTTTTTCCCAATTTGCAAAGAATCTTAAGGACAAATATTTGGAAATGTAAATATAGCATGCATAAACAGATAAAAAACATGACGAAATTTGCTATTTTTAGTTTTAAAGCGTTCATATTATTATTCTAAGGATAAAATAAATTGAAAGGAAAACACAACACAGGGAACTTACCATTAATTTTATCAGTATTTTCTTCCTTTACCTAACAGTAGATAAAAAGTAATTAAACAAGAAGGTTAGAAAAAGCTAATCAATTATTTAAAAAAAATCAAAATGACAAAAGAGACTCACAATGATTAATTTGTCAACACAAAATTAATCATTTTCTTCGAAGAATTAAAACCAGGCGTTTTGACATGGTAGACAAATGCTTTGTCAATAAAACTGAACCTCAAAAATATTCATATTCTACAAATTTAATTTGTAAAGACAAATCTGGCTCTACACACAAATATTCTTAGATTTTAAGGAGATGTTGGAGTTATTTATTGACAATATCAATGGAGTCATATGATACCAAGTCTACCGACATCTTTAGGAATACCCACGGGTACAATTCTCCTTTATAACCTGCTTTCTTTGTTTTCTAATGAAGCAAACTTTATACTACAACATCTTCATTGGAAATCCCTGTGACTTTCAATTTAAATACATTGATGGTGTTTGATCAATTCACGAGACGCATTTTCCGTCATATGTCGGTTCAATATATCCCAGGTCAGTGAAGTTGACATATATATCAGGCACTAGAATCTGACAATTCTGTTTCATATATGGGTGTTTAAATGAGTATAGACGTCAATGATAAACTGAAATCTAAACTATATGACAAATGGGACGGTCTCTGCAAGCCAGCACCATGCAGCTTCACGTATCTATGTAAAATTTGCATTATCACCTGCACAGTAAAGTTAAAGAAGCCCCGAGTTTACATTTGTCGTGCAGCGTATGAGCAGTTCCACTGTGAAATTGATAAAAACTTCAATTAGTAACAAAAATTAATAAATGTACATTATTATATAGGTAATTAATAATCTATAATGAAAAAAAAAACTATTAAACGTCTAATCATGGCATTTTATTGAACGCTGAGTTTGCAATATGTATACGAGTTTGTCCCGAAATATTCTGAGCGTTCGAGCACTTTTTCCGGCTGAAAATGTAGAACTTTTATAATGTGCATCAAATTTTATGTCCAAAAACATCTTGATGCATAACGCACGTCATTTTCTACATTGAATAAATGAATGAAACAATACAAATTGAGAGCAGAGCAAAGAAGGACATCTGAAATCATTAGATCCGTGGAGGAGTAGACATCCCCTGTGAACGTGTTAGACCCGCCGTGTACCCTTTGTCATGAGCGGGTATACGGATAATCCGTTGTCAATTTAGTATATGCGAAAAAAATGGACCAACGATTGAAGTAAAAACCATCAGTGAAAATTCGACCTAACGACAGATTGTATTTGCATATAAGGTTATTCTATCGACCATAGAATTTGCGAAATGATGAACTAGATTGTAGATACCCTTGTACCATCAACATATTTGTCAGTGGTCTCTCTAGTTTAAGAAATTGTGCATACAAAGAACATGATCTAGCGTATCGAATCAATTGGGAAACATAAACCCCACATGCAGGTGATAATGGTATATTGCTACAAAATTCCTTTTTTTTTTTTTTTGGTAGCAGCATAAGACTTCACCTGATACATACAATGTCATTGGTACTGTGTAAAGCATTTACATATTTGACTATGTACGTCTTTATTGATTTTGCTACATGTATACAGTTACTTTAAAGTTAGGCTCTTGTGATAATGGTTTTGATTGCAAACAATTTATTGTGTAAGTGATATTTGTCAAAACAACTATTAAATCATAGTCTTTACTTATCGTGACTACAGATTAACTTACAGTAGGTGTGACAAGTCGGCAGGGCATGTTCAATCCTCCTAAGCACTTGATTTATCCTCTGAAATTCTTAGAGATCTGTGCTTTAGCCTTGTTCTCTAATTTGTTTTGTTTTCTTAAGATTTATCGTCGAGTTATATCTTCACCTTTCATTTGGTAAAGAATTGCAAACAACATTTTTAAAATTATGTTTATTAAGGTTTGTAAAACTTGTCCTCAAACTTCATATCTAATTTCTTTCTTATTTTAACCAATTAAGGTAAATACCCTTCTACTTCTTCCAAAAAGAAAAATTTGTCAGTCTCTCGCAGACATCTTTGAAAAAAAGAAGGTGTTTTTTTTTTTTTTTTTTTTATCTTTTTAAGATAATTCGTCAATGGGGCTTAATTAACCCATTGTTAACCAATTAACTAAAACGCCCGGTTTAAACAATGTGTTAAGTCTTTTTTTGAAAATCAATCAAATAATAATAATTCAAAATAGTAGTAATAATAAATCTTTCATTAAGACCTGATTTAAATTGCTAATGATGTACACAGTAAAATTCAAATTTGAAATTCTATAATCCATCAATTAATTTAAGTACTCACCTTTTTGAGATACCTGCAACTAGTGAGATTATTATTAGTCCTATCTTGTCCGAGTTTTTTCCAGGCACAACATGCTCTGCATTGGTAAAGATCCTCTGTAATTTTACAGATTTCAAACCCGATACATTGACGAATATCCTTACATTTGTAATCACAATTTATTGCAGCCGCTACAAGTGTTTGTCCTTTAGTAGTAAACAAAATGTCAAACTGATTTGACAAAGATCCCCAAAATTCAAAAGACAACTGTTCTTGTACCCTTTGTGCATGAGAATAAAAAGCTACTAAAGTTGTTATATATAAACCCATACACCTGTAATCCATCATTCAATAGGCCAATATTTCCCAGCCTGAAAATTTTAGTAGTCGAAAAGTCAGTTTAGGCAAGGTCAGAACATGGCTTCATTCCCGAAGATATATCACTCTTTGTCGGGAGGGTTTACATCCATAACTTTTAAAACCGATTTTTCGTGTACTTTACTTGTACTTTAATTGAGTTATTATTCACAAAGGAAGAACATTAAAACGTTAATCAATGAGCTATTATATTTAACTACCTATAAATCATCATTGATTGGGATGACATTCTTCAAAGGAATTTCTTAATTAAGCTTCTTCACAAATTGGTTTTATCAACAAAGTTTATTAACTGTTGCAATCTTTTACTTCGCTTGCTTTAAAAACAGATTTTATTTGTATTATACAATTATGTTAGATACATTACTTCTCAAAAGAAAAATGTAAGTACTTAAATAAAAAAATTAAATATGTATAAGTATTTATTTGGTTTGTTAAGATCCCGTTCTTCAGAAGTACAGTTAAGCAGAAAAGATATTTATCATTGCCAGACACGTTCGTTTTTTCAAGATTTACATTAGTGTAAATATTTGTAATTTTGTTATATCAAATATTTTATTTCTTACTTCAAAGAATGCTTTCAATTTGAAAATGCATTATTTTAATTAGTAACTATAGATTGGAAATGCTATTAAACATCGTTTCATGTGATAATTATATGATAATTATAATTTTGATTTAGTAAGATGAATGGAAATCAATATACTTCTGAAGAGATCTTAAATAAACCAATACTAACCCACTCTGTAAAGTACACGAAAAATCGGTTTTAAAAGCAATGGATGTAAACTCTCGACATAGAGTAATACATCTTTGGGAATTCAGCCAAATACTGACCTTGCCTAAACTGACTTTTTACATTTTTCAGACAGGAAATTATTTTGTCCTATTGAATGATGAATTATAGGTGTATGGGTTTATGTATAACAACTTTTATTCCAATCCACAAATAGTCAACAAACAGTTGTCTTTTTTTGAATTTTGAAAAATGAATACATGTATTTTTTTCATGGAACGATCATTAATGATCATAATATGATAAATATTCTCTTTTAATTTACTTTATATTTAAAATTTAATGGAAGAATATATAAGTTGAAAAACACCTAAAAAAGTATATGCAATTGTCTTTTATTTTAAAGAAATCAAAGACTGTTTCCGTATATTATCAAACCTCTACATTTTTAGATTAACAACATGTTTTCTTTTCTACTTATTTAGAAATAAATGACAATACTTTCTGTTGTACCATCTAATCTTTGACTGCTATCGTCTGAAAACCAACCTTGCACTTTATGCTTGGTATTTAAATACAGAACTTCGAGGGGGCGAAGCATCGTTGAGGATGCGTTAGGCATCTTGGCCTCGAGATGGCAGATTCTCCTCAACCACTATCATTGTGAAGGCCTCTGTCAATCTTCACAATTTGATGCGATTGCGGTAACATGCACTCCAAAATGCTGACATGGTCATGAAAATTAAACCAACAAAGCACCCCTGATTTATGGCGGAACAGCCCAAACAAGCATGATGTGGACATGATGGGGACAATCGAGATAGTACCTAGGAAAGAAATTGCGGGAAGAAGTTGCACTTGAACTCACCAGCTCGTTCCGAGACCTAGCAGGATCTCATGATCTGAGTGTTCTGAGTGACTGATGTGAACTTAATTATTTCAGTATAAAAGTGAGTGATTTTTTTGTAAAATCTTATGAAAGGGTGCATTTAATAAAATTGCGTTCTCGAATTTTACATGGATGACGATGCAATGTAGTAACTATGAGGTTGTGAATATTCCAGGATCTATTTTAAGACGTCATTATGTTTTCCTGACGTTTCTAACCGTTAATGTATTCTAATTGCTGATGACGGTTATTGTGTTCGTGGATTCGTCTTTTGATATCTCTGTCTTGTTTCTTGTTCACAAATTATTTCAAAAGTTATGTTCACACTTCTTGGTGTTTCGCGTACAATGGTAAATATATTATGTTATTGTTTCTCTCTCCTTACACTCATCCAGTGCCACGACAGCCCTGTCAACGGAGAAACTGTACATTTCCATACTGTGTTTAACTAGGCTGGAAAAGTTAAATGACTGTTTTGCTGGTGCTGAATTACTATTTAGTCAAAAATGTATCCAGCAGCCAAAAACTCACAGTTTGCTTCAACACTAAAATGAATTAAGATATACATGTAATTTACATATCCGAATAGTCACCAACGTGGCGCAGTGGTTACAGCGTCTGATCTAGAGTCGCGAATTAAGAAGTTGATCCTTACGTCGCGGGTTCGAATACCACTGTGTGACGTGGAGACCTGTCCTTCGGATGAGACTATATAAACCGAGGTCCCGCGTCGCAGTAGGTGCTGGCACGAAAAAGATCTCTCACTGCTCAATGGCCCTGAGTGCCAAGTATAGGTCAAAATTTGTAGCCTCCCACCGGCAAAGTGGTGGCGTCTCCATGTGAGTAAAAAATTCTCGAGAGGGACGTCAAACAACAAACAATCAATCAATCGTATTCGAATAAGCTCCCAGCACCTTTTAGTTATATGATATAAGCAACTGATATTCTGTATTTCAGCTCAAACAGTCTAGCGTATGCTATTGCACATTTGAGATTTATTAGAAATATGCTTAACGTGAAAGGAGTTTTTTTTTTCAGGATATTGCTGTGCAAGTTTATAACGTGATGATTAATAAATTTTCTACACAATTATTTTGAAAGAAATATTTTGTTTTCAGTTTATTGAATAAATTTAATAAATAACGATGGTTTCATATTTAATAACGCCTTTATATTATAATTAAACCAGTGGATCCACTTTTCTGCACTGCGTCAAAAAAGGCTAGTGAGGCCATATATGACATAAAACTTGTGTCTGAATACTGGTTATTGATAGCATAAAACTGTTTCATTATACATGCATTATTGAATATTTGCTAATCTGGATATAAGCTAGTTTTGATTTGCACATTATTTTGTAGTTCAATTGATTTTTTTGGTACTTATGATATTTCTTATGATGCTATGGAGTTATTTCACATAAATTTCACATGTCTTGTTTTCGCCTCTTTCTCATTCAAAGAATTCACATAAAATTCATGTGAATTTCATATAAAACTTATGTAAGCCACTTTTGCCTATGAAGGCTTGGTAAAGCGGTAATGTGCTGAATATTGTTGCTGAGCAGGGTAGTGCAGTTGATGGCCGACAAAATTGTGGAACTCTTCACTTTTCTCCTTGAACGTGTGCAAAAGGTTAGTACGTTCCCTTTGAAACCTTAGCCGCAGTGATGGATACAGATTTACCGATAACTCCTTTGTCCAGTCAGCGTAGGTAGTATTCTCCGTAGCCTTCGGAAGACCCAACATCTTAAAGACTTCATTAAGGGGATTCATTTTCTGCTTTGGGTGGCATTGTTCACGTCCTCCACAGATGATGCAGCAGCTATTTTGTCTTTCATCTGCAAAGTCACAAACAGTGCTGTTGATTAATGTGGCTAGGATAAGGCTGTCCGTAAAATATCACACTGTTCCATCTGTTGTAAAACCTCTGAACTACCTAGATATGAACGTCATAATAGCATTTGACGTCAAGTCACTGCAGACTTGAGCTGACTTGACGGGGAAAGTGTCACTACTTTTACCCACCTTTCACATGACATGTAGAGTTTTTTGCGTTGTTGTTTAATTCAAGTGTCTGGATAGTTTTTTAAGCTCCAATGTGTTGTTATGATGTACAACATTTGCAATTTAATATCGTTATTTCTTTCGCTTGTCCGATATGCATATATTCAAACAATAACAAAAATTTGAATTTGATACGCCCCGCCTTACACGACCGTAGACAGAGCTATCATTTATGAATAGTGTATATTTTTGACTGGCACAAGTGATTAGTAAGGAAAAGTTATTCTGTGTGAATCTACTAGAAAAATATGTCCTCTGACTAAAATTTGCTGGGGGATTGTATGTTATTCATCCTATTTTGTATAAATTGCGATAAAAAGTGAAAAATACCTCCTTATATGTGAATAAGTTGAATTTCTCGTGAAATATTTTCTTAAGAAGTAAAATTCAGACTATATATGTACCAAAGATCTCGATAAAATGATTTATGTAGCAAACTTTTCACAATAATTTTGTTTCACACTTGTGCCAATGCAATTTTTGCGCAACATTTAGCAAATTTATAAGTGTCCGTCACGTGATCAACAAAGTCATGTGACATCACGAAAATGCTTTATTATAATACCTGATCATACTCTCATCACAAGTTGACTCCAAATTCATACATACATTACATATTAAAATTAAAACTCTAGCTCAAAATAAGATATATATTTTTAATGCATATAAAGTCTTCGGACAGCCTTAACTTAGCTGCGAAATTAATATTTTTAACCTAATCTAAGTACTAATCAAACGAATTAAAATCCAGTTAGGAAGTCCATAAAATATTAAGACTACTATTAATAATATTAGGATCTTATCGTAGAAGAAGATAAGTGTTTTAATGATACTTAAAACATTGCTGTGATGTCATAGGGAGAAAAAATCCAGGGAAAGCAAACGCGAGGAAATTAATTTGTTAAAAATAGCAAATCCAAGAAGAAACTCGAGTTTTAACCTTCCTCAAAAGTAACTTTCCATTCGGTTATTTGCAAAGCGTTTTCGATACAGCACTGTGAATAAGCCAATTTAAATCCATTTCTGATAAAGAACCAGTCTGCGAATCTCTTCATTTAACGAGGTTTGTTCGCCAATGACCGCAGTTTTAAAACCCAAGATTTTCATTATATCATCCCATCAAAATTTTGGATAAAAATCCGCATTTTTACTTTAAATGCATTTTGAAGATATCATCCAACACTGTATCTGTATCAATGTCAAACGCACTTAATAAAAAAAAATATTCCGAATTATCAAAAAAAAAAATCCTTCATCACCTGACCACTGTCCATAGTTCTTGCCAAGCCAAACGACTGCCATTGAATGAATGAATGAAACAAAAGAGTTCACTCACTGATTTTACTGTCTAAAGAAAAAAAAACTTTCTCTTTTCTTTTGTCTACTTATTAGATGGTTTCAGGTGGAAAACTATTGATGCCTGAACTCCTATTGTGTAATTATCGGACTCCTCCAGGTAACTTTTGCACATTTAAATAGCAATGTTTTAAGTAAGATATATGCCTCATACTGTTCTATATGTAAAATTATCAGACTGTTTTCGGCCCTAACGGGCCTCAAACAGTCTGATAATTTTACATATAGAACAGTATTCGGCATATTTCCATTACTTACTGTTGTATTCTTCCTTAGTTCGACGACGTAATCTTTCAACCAGGTAAAATTGTGAGATATCCAGCGGTTCCTTTAAATCAATGGCGCCGTCACCAGACTTCCTGTGTACAAGGCGGGTAAAGCGAGTGTGGAGGGACCTGTACGGTGTCTATAAGATATCCACGTCTTTATCCTTGCTGCTTTGAATTCCCACAGAGCGTCCTGCCTTTTGAAGTCCTTATTGTTATAAATGAGATCGTTCCCCTCAAGCCATAATGTCATGCCTTTCTCTTATGCAACAGTAAACCCAGTCATGGCCTCCTTCTACGGCTGAGTTGGAGGACTGCGCGATATAGACTGGCTGGACAGGCTACTTGTCCGAGAGGACTTGGAATAAGGTGAGTCCTCGCGTATTGATGAGACTATGGCGGTAAATTATGATTTAATGATGACTGATTTGGATCCGATGGTGTTAAACTGATTAGTAACTTCTTTTTTTGCATCAACCTCTTCTCTTGCTTGAATCGATAAGCGATGAAGCAAATGATAATAATGGCAATTCTCTTTTATAAACGCAGTACGATTGAACATCTTGTGGACTCAATATGCACGCCATGAACGCGTAGTGACAATCCTTAACACGTCATGAGCACTCAGCGGGAGCGCAGTCATTCGTGAGTTTGAACTCCGTAGGAACGTAGAACTTTACACATCTCGGAATTTCCATGGAAACGTCGTCAGGATGCCGTGACATCTATATTTTGGAAACTTTTGTATAAAATTGTATAATTATCCTGAAATTTCAAGATCTCAGAAATTTAACAACGCCATGCCACTCCATGGGAGCGCAGCCTGATGAGACAGCTCCCTTACCCATTGAAGTAAGAATTTCAAAGTATATTTTATTATTTAAATCAACTAGATTGGATAGACTACAGTGACATATAATCACCATAATAAGGTCAATAGCATTTTTTTTCTCATCGAAAGAAATAAATCACATTTAAACTTCAATTTGAAAAATATTTACGCATACATAGGCAGTTGAACCATAATGTGTGCTAAAATTTCAGTAAATATGAACAATTAAGTTTGCATGGGGGGAAATTTGCGAAAAGTAAAGTTTCTCAACAAATCATGAGTTTTGGAAAGAGTTAAAGAACTGCAGGTCACGCAGAATGAAATGAATTCTATGTGTGTATGATTTCTACATAACTTCCGCAAAGCACTATCGACCAATAACTTTGTTACATGGAAATCTTAAGCCCTGTACAATATACACTACATTGCATCACGTGATTTCAGTACAGATTATGTTTATGTGTTTGACTTGTTTGTTAGATGCATGTAAATGAAGTTTAATACGTTAGGTTTATTGTATAACCAATATTTTTAGAATTTCTTCAGTAACCATCATTTTCTCTATTCTTAGCTAGGGATTCAATGTGAAACAATAGCGTGGGGTTATCTTACCTCAGATCATGTAACGTGACGTTTCGTCTTACGTTATATATCGTGAAATGAAGGATACTTGTTTTCTATTTTCAGAAAACCTCTTCATTTGTACCTTCACCGATTCCATTTTCTAATTCAAGTTTATACATTTGTATTATTATCGATAGGGCTTTTCTATTCTGGATTCATTTTTTGGGGTACAATTTGTAACATTTTACATGGTGAACGCCGTTGGTTTAAAAACATGATTCAAAAGTAGAAAAAATAAACTTTCATTTTGTTTGAAAATAGGATAAATAAATTCCAGTTTGGGGTCACATTTGGTCCGTCAATTTCTTTTCGGACCGCCTTTTTGTTATTACCGAAGGAAGCAAGGATCATGTCAACTAATAACTGTTTCTTATATTTTTTTTTAAAACGTGGCAATCAAAGCAGAACTCGAGGGTGTTTTAATTTTGATAAAACAAGCGTATATCATTTTTTTGTAAGAGTAAAATAAAATGACAAATATATATATATATATATATATATATATATATATATATATATATATATATATATATATATATATATATATATATATATATATATATATATATATATATATATATATATTAATATCTTTTTTTTCTCTTTATTCAGATTTTACAAAGACATTTTGGGGTAAAGTCTCCTCAGAGACCCCCTTATAATCCGCACCAGATGTGCCTACAGCTTTCTGGATTGGATGGCATAGATCTATATATACATTGATATTATAAATGGTACATTGACAATGAAAAAAAGGATAAATTTCTAAACAAAAGTGATCTAAAAGTATTCCGTATTTTTTATAATGTCAAACTTTATTACAATACAATTGATATCCCGTTATAACTTTGAATATAAACATTGAGTTATCCTCGACTTTTTTTTAACAGTCAGATAATGCAAAAGAGTCGAGGTAAAATTAAAATCTACAGGTTATGTGTATAAAAATTTACTGCTTATATATTAATATCAATTTGATGTTTCGAAAACGTTAAATTAGTACATCGTTTGATAATGTCTTCTCTCATACGTAAAACTTTTGTCGCACACCTTATTAGTGAATCGAGTGAACAAAATTAGAACTCTTGAAATTATCAAAGCATATCTCTATAGTTTTTAAAACTATCGACATGATACTTAGTAAACATTCAAGATAATTATTCTTTTATAAGATTAAGTTAGATAAATTTTCCGGCATTACCATAATGAGCTATTTTAAGCGTTTGAAGCTAGCCGGTCAGTATGACCTCTTTTCACGATATTTTTCTTAACACATCTAACAATTTATATCTCTCTTTACAACTACTGTTTCTCTTTAGTTTTCCTCTGAACTAACGTAAACAAATCTAGAACATTTATATTAAAAAAATTACTTTTACATAGCATTTCATTTTCTTCAGGAATAAATATCAGGGAACGCAATGGTAATTAAAAACGATTGAAACCTGTCAAATTATCTCAGTATTATGCAATTTTGACAACGTTCTGTAAGGCTTTTATACTTAATATTATGTAAAATGTGATCAATCTAATATATCCAGTAAACAAAAGGAATCGGGAACAGGACAAAACTCGGACCCCTGGAAACACCCAAGGTGCAGGGTATCAGATGCATAGGAGAAGTAAACATTCTCTGTCGACCGGACACACCCGCCGTGTAGATGGAGTACTCCGTAGTCAAATTTAGTATAAAAGCAATGACCTTACAAAAGTTAGGAAACATGTCAGACAAAACGATAGTTGTATTTACAAACAAAGGTCATTCTAATGACCGTGGAATTTCCCAAAAGCTGACTTTGAACGGAGTTATTGAAATTTTTGTAAAATCACCTTATTTGTCAGTACCTTGCCTCTGTTTGAAACTTAATCGTTTACGGAGCATGCTCTTGCGAATCGAATCAAATGGAAGACATAAATAGCATGTGCAGGTGATGCTTGAATATTGCTACTTAAATATGGGCAGTTGACAATGGAAAAGCTGAAGTCATCCCGTTTGTCATACAGTTGAGTTATTAGTTGGCAATCTTTGTCAGTCAGTAAAGCATCCAATATAAAGTAGATGTGGCTGACTCTGTAGTGTCTTTTATGTCGAGTTCACTAAGATATATCGAGTCGTCATTGCTGAGTTCTTGAGTTGAAAGTCACGGCAAGACTTTTCTTCTGCTCATGAAGAAGTTTTTGAATTAATTCTCTTCACAGAAATAATAAAAAAAACAGGTCCACTAATAAAGGAGCACAGTAAGTGCCTATTGGAATTCCGTCAGATTCATGGAAGACCTTGTCTCCAAAAATAATTAAACATCGTCAAAAAGGAATTACAGCATTTTTTAATAACAACTTCAGAGTACTTGTACGTAGAATCAGAATGATTTTTATAAAGTAATTTTTTAGAAGACCAATCACAGGTTAAGAATCATAAGAAATTGTACGAGTTCCATTTTTATTAAGGGAGCAGTTGTCTAACGCAAGCTTATTTCCAATGGGGTCTTTCTATTCAAATCATTACATCAAAAAAAAATAAATAAATAAAAATATACGAAAAATAAAATGTACACACTGGATTTAGGCATGTTCTCAAAATATTTCATAATTTGGAGAAAAATTCATATGATTCAGATGATGAAGCTACTCATAACTTAAAAAGAAAATAACTCTAAAAGTTATAGAATATAAAATCGGACAAACCTTCATGATGTATCTCCTGTATTTGGATCTAACAGCTGTCTTCGATGTGTGTTTTACATTCACCGCCTTGATTAATATAATACATTCCAATCTTTAATAAGACTGTAGAAAGATTCTATAACTTTAATCTTAGGTATATAAGAATTCTTATTGAAAGCACTACAAATAATATGATTATTTAGTACAAACACTCATATAGTAAAGCTGGTGCATTTCCACGATATACAATGTATATGTATTGAAAACAATCTGAATATTAATCTTAATTGTGAAATCTGTCATCAATTCCTTTCATATCAAAGAGTCTCAAATGTTTTAGGAAATTCTCTCTATAGAACGAAGAATTGGAATAAGCCTTGCAACCTTCTACGAGTATATATACCTGTATTATTTGTTTATATAAAGATCGATGTCATATACTGAAAAAGACAAGAATATTAACAATAAGAATGAAAAAAACACTATAGTGTACATTGTTGATCTATTTATTTGCCTGTACTTTCCCCCATTTGTCTCTATTCTCATGTGGTCTAAAGAAAACAATAGTTCTAGAGCACTATTAGCTAACACATTGCATCCCCCCCTCCCGCATTGACCTTTCTTAGCCTTTGAAGATTATTTATTGTACAAAGATATGGCATTTTGTCCCACTTTCATTTATCTATTATTTAAAAGTCTACCTGACCATTAAAAACTATGAGAATAATTTGTATCAATTATTTTAAAATTTCTTGGATAATTATGTTATTCAATTGACCTTTTAAGTTAAATTATTTACAGTGTTCAACTATTATAGGTGAATAGAAAAGGGGAATAATTTCTTCCAGTAGAAATAAATAAATTGACCAAAAGGTACAGAATTTAAAAATCTGGTATAAAGACTCTTGATTTTTACAATTTTGTGTATTCTATTTGCCTCCTAGATGCCCAGGAGGAGAGAAGATTTTCAAGGAAATAATCCATTTCCACTACAGATTCGATATAGCCCCGCCCTAATACAAAAGCTCCTGACCCAGGGGCCTAGATACTCGCAAAATTGGATGGGGCACTCTTGCTCATTATAACCATGCACTAAGTATGTTTCTTTAATAACAATTGTCAGAGAAGAAGATTTTCAAATAAATAATGCATTTGTACAATATATTTAGAATAACCTCACCCTTACACAAAAATCCTTGAACCCGGGGTTATGAATTTCAAACTTTTTGTAAAGATTTCCTCGCTTATCATAACCATGCAGTTAGTTCTTTCTGTTAAATATCCAGGGAGAAGAAGATTTTTTTTTTTTTAAATTCATTTCCACTATATATTAAATAGACCCCCCTCACCACCGACATGAACGTCTGACCCTGGGGCCACAAATTTTACAATTTTGGAAGAGGCATCATTAATCGTCATTACCAGGCACTTAGTTTATCTGCTAAATACCAAGGAACCGAGAGGATTTTTTTAAGGAATTTATGCATTTTCATTATATGATCAATAGAGCCCCACCATAACACCAGAACCTCTTACCCAGAGACCAAGATATTCACAATTTTGGAAGAAGCGCCCTTCTTCACCATAATTATATACTTGGTTTATCAGCTAAATAGCTAGTGACAGAGATGAAGATTTTCCAAGAATTAATGCACTTTTACGATATAATCAATTGACCCCTGCCCAAACACCAGAATCCCTGCCCTAGGGGCCAAGATGTTCACAATTTTGGAAAAGGCACCCTTGCTCATCATAACTATATACTTGGTCTATCTGCTAAATACCTTGGAGCAGAGAAGAAGATTTTCAAAGAAATAATGTGCTTTCACTTTATTATCAATAAAGCCTCCCCCTCCTGTAGAATCCTTCAACCTTGTGCCACAAATTTCACAGTTTTGGAAGAGGCACCCTTGATCATTACCATGCACCTAGTTTATCTTCTTTATATACAGAGGTTGAGAAGAAGATTTTTAAAGAATTATGAATTTTCACTATATGATCAATAGAGCCCCATCCTAACTCCATTTTTTGTAGAGGGCTCAATGCTTATCACAGTCATGCCAACAGTTTGTCCAGAAGTTAAGAAGAAGATACGTAAAATTTCACTTTTTGACTTTTTAGCCCAACCCCTGAGGCCCCAGGGGGCAGGGACCATGAAATTAACAATTTTTGTTCCCCTTCATACATGTTCTATGCCAATATTGGCTGATATTGGTACAGCAATTGCAGAGAAGAAGCCGAAGATGTTCAAGTGTTAAAGCACGACGCACGAAAACGAATAGCAATAGGTAACCTGAGTGACTCATGTGACTTTACAAGTGTCTGGGTTAACAAGGCTCGACTTAACATATACATGTCTTAAAAACTCCATATTTATGGACTTAGGGTGATATCTCTAGCTTTATTAATATATAATCGTATAATTGAGTAGAATGCAAATGCAGTGTGATGTAGAGAATGAGAAGAATAAAAACATAGTTGTAAAAGTGTGTACATTTATATTGAAGTACTGTATGTTAGCGAGAAATTTAAGTTAAATATCAAAGAGATTGACTTATAAACAACTGTAAAATTCAGATGATTAACCTTCTAGCCATCCAATGCCTTTCCAAAATATAAAGCAATATCCCACAGTTGCTTTGAATACTTATTTATCTCATCGTCAGAGGTCCTGATACCTGGAATGTACGGTACTATTACCAGTTCTGTCCTCTCAGAAATCTTCTTGCAAGGATCGGTCTGTGAATCAACGTCGAATTCTTTGATCGTGGATACTTTTAGCCGCATTGTACGCCATACTTTTTCTTCTAAGTTTAAGTTTCCATTCGAATATGTTGTTGTATCTTTCTCTCTTATATACGTAACAAGATCAGAACATGTGTAATAGTCATCGCCGTTTCTTTGTATGATTGGTTCATTACTATCTTGAAATCCTTCGTATTTTTCCATTTCATATAATGCTTTTCTGGACAAATTTCTATACGACTGAATTTTGCACCGAGCGCTAAATTGGTCTGGGTTAGAATTGTTTGGAGATTGTTTGCTGATTATTTGACCAATGAACCATTTTATTTCAGGAGCATTATGTCCTAAGATGCCTAAATGTTCATCAAGATCGAAAAGACCCTCGTTTCCAATTCTTACTTTTACTCTTTTCTGTGTATTCACTTTGATAAAATTTTTGAGAATACTTTCCAGTTTTTCTATATTTTCATGCATCGGTAGAAACGAGAAAGAGGTAGGTTTATGCCCATGACCACGCTTCTCTTCGAAGTATCTCAAATACTTATTTAATCTTGATACTGTCATTTCATTTTCTTTTACGTCAATTACATAAAATGCTCCAAACGATAATACAATGCACAGATCACCATGAAAAATGTCATTGTATTCACTTCTGATTTTGCCCCACTGTGAACGGAATGCTTTTCGAAAATCGCTTCCATCATTCGTTCCACTATCAAATTTCAAAACTGGAAGGTATTTAGATTTCTTCTGATGACGTTTTTGGCATAGATTTTAAATATTACTAAATCGTCATCCTGTCTAAATCCCTCAAACAAGACCGAAAGTGCTTCATCCACTGTCGTTTGTCCAAATTTTGGATAAGTGATGCTTTTAGCAATACATTTTCTCGACATATCGTATAGAGCCTGATGGATCTGTTCAAGTTGGTGACTCGTGCCAATTGCTTCTAGTTTTAAAATCCTTGATTTCCTCAATTCTTCATAGTATATAAAAACATCTGCGCCAGTTCTTTCCCTTAATTTGAATTCCATATAAGGTTTAGCAAACTCAACCGTATTCCACGACTCGATTGGCAATAACATAGATTCGGATATGGTGAATTGTTCCTCCTCTGCATGTCCATATGTTTCAACTGATAAGCAAAGAGTAATTTCCATGTATTTGATCAAACATCTTTTTACAATTTCCTCCGTATTCTTTGCTAGCCAACAAAGTGAGCTTTCCGGTAAGTCTGAAGAATCTACAACATTTTGTAAATAAAATCTGACGTTTTTCAAGCAATCAAGTAAGACATTTGCATTGACATTATTCCTGAATGTCTTGTTGCTTAGAGTAGACTGTCTCACAAGCAGTAAAGGCAACATATATTCGACGGCATCAGCTAATGTGGTAGCTATAGAACATTCCCGAAATTCCTCTAGGAGGAACTGGACAACAGATGTTAGAGATGAATTCTTTTCGAGTACTTTGTTCATTGTTTTGCTTTTATCTACAATTTTTTCCTCTGTAATTAATATAATAAATCCATGCATTCCATCCTCAAGTTTGAAAGGAAAACATAATTTCTCGCTATATTTATCGTTTTCTATAGGGATAGCATGACTTGATGAAAGTCTATGTACGGTTGAAATTATTGGTTTTAAGTCCTCTCTTTTCACTCCCAAATACTGATTGTGATCACCAGGTACAACGATGCCATTTCCAGATAAAGCAAGCCATTCTAAATGCAGTTTACAGGGAATATTTTGTTCAACCAAGTGACGCAAAGATTGTAAGTACTTTAAATCTTTCATTCGATCTTCCTCTGATTTTTTCATTCTCTTTTCAAGGAATAATTCTACTTTCTCTAAGGAATTGGTTTGTATTTGCTCATGCTTCTTCAATGATAGAATATCAGCAACAACCCATGGAAAACTTAATAAAAGACGACTAGATCTAGTCTGATTTTTATACGTAACAGTATACCATACTGAGGCCTTTCGAATCACTGGTTCCAATAACGTATGTTTCATTTCCTCTCCACCAAATTCTTCAAAGAAAATCGCCCTTGTTCTTTTAAATAGCATAGATACTTTTTCACGAACTATTTTCTCTATCTGAAATTTTTCGTCTTTCAGAAATCCCCTTTTATGTCTCGGTGTTTGTATAATCCCACTGATTGCCTCAGATTCAGTTTTCAGTCCATACTCATTCATTATGTCTTTCAATTTGTTATCATAAAGATTTCTTTGTAAATTTCCATCTTCAGTTTCCTTGCTAGTCAATAACGATACAAAGTCATCATCAATATGGAAATCTAAAACATTCTCTCTGTGAGTGACTTGGTGTAATTGCGTACACTGGCGGTATAATTTTCCAAGGACTTTGGGCGAGTAATATGGCAATTTATCGATTTTCATCATAAAATCTGGATACTTTTGAGGACGAATATCTTTGTCCATTTGTGCAAATTTCCCAGTTTTTGGAAAATCAACTGCATCGGAATGTTTCTTTGCCAGTTCAAGACAGGAATTCGAAAATATGCCTTCTTGTTCACTGTCTGCCATAGCTAGGTGAGCATTAGCTATGATTCCTAAGTTGTCATTTTTTATGTAATTGGTCAAAAAATCAACGATATCCGTCAACTGGACATTAGACGTTGAATACTTTTTCTTTGCCTTGGGGAAATTCATTGGGTCTCTATTTTCAATTTTGTGAAACCGTTCATCCCAGCAAACAAAGTACTCGTCACCATCAAGATCAGATCCAGAAATTTCGTTGGGATGAGGTCGGGAACCAAGTTGAGGGAAAACAATGCAATCTACCATATGCATAAGATGAGGATTACGCACTGCTTCAAAAATCCGGAGATCTCCTGGATGAAAACATGGATTCTTTGTGACCACAACTTTCCCTTGAACAATCTGAACATCTTTTAGAGGTTGGTTAAGTTCTTTTGAATACTGAATGAACACTTGTCCATACTTCAGTGACTGAGTTTCATCTGATGTGCCCATCATGTACCTTCCTTTGTTCAAGGGTATCTGAATCCGTGATTTCCTCTTCAGATCATCCAATTTCTGCTGGAATATTGCTAGAAGCAGAGACCTTAACAGAGGCTCTCGAACCATGCTGACCCTTTTGTCAAATAAGTTCTTAAAATCAGTAGGTAGTGATAACTATAAAAAAAAATGAGAACCCATTTTCTATAATTTGAAATAATAAAGTTTATATATTTCAATAAACTACACTTGACAATATATAAGATTTGAATTTCACGTGAAAACAACAAAAATCTTAATTATATGTCATTTCACATAGACAAAAATTAAGCAATCACCTCTTTCAAACTCATTAGCGCTTTGTCTTCATCGAGAAGCATATCCGCCAAGTCAAACAACATCGTCTCTTGGAGATCCTGGAATATTTCATCTGGAATTCCAAGTCCAGACAGCAAAGTTATAACCTGTCTGTTAAGGTGAAGACGTCCTGTGAATTATTCGATACAACGAATCAAAGAAAATAAAGAAACCTAACCTCTTATCGCTGCTTAGAGAAATGAGGACTTGTGAAAGATATACTTGTCAATGAATTTATTCCCAAAAAAGACTCTTTTCCTTGTTTTCAATGACAAATGTTATAAAATTATTAGTGCTTGATAATCAAAGAATTATTATTTTAAAAAAAATAGTTCTATTTCCCTGATGAAAAAAAATCAATTTTAATAACATTCTACAACAATGATTCAATTTTGAGAACTTTTTTTTCTCGAAAACAGGCATTTTTTCACAAAAGGATAAAAAGACATAGTCTAATTCATTAATTCTACAGAATTCCATTATAACAGTAACCCGTTTGTTCTCCAAAGTCCAATAAAAATATTTTTAACGATTTATCAAGAGGCCCAAGGGCCTTAATGGTCACCTGAGTATATAACGATTCATAAATTTAAACAAAATAAGGTGATAAATGAAACTATATTGCCCAAAACCAAGAGAAATTGGATAATCAGGGATCAGAAAAATACTAATTAAGTACTAAGTAACAAATCTCAAGGTTGAAAT
The DNA here is from genome assembly GCF_033153115.1 of Saccostrea echinata. NCBI lineage: Eukaryota > Metazoa > Mollusca > Bivalvia > Ostreida > Ostreidae > Saccostrea > Saccostrea echinata. The sequence goes on from NW_026889778.1 coordinate 5,532,938, forward strand.
ATTTATTTGCCTTTACTTTCCCCCACTTGTCACTATCTTCATGCGGACTAAACAGAATAATATTTCTAGAGCACTTATAGTTATCACATTTTATTTCCCCTCACATTGGCCTCTCTTAGTATTTATAGATTATATAATGTACAAAGATACAGTATTGCTATCCTATTTTCATTTATCTATTATTTAAAAGTCTATCTGATCATTAAAAATTAAGAAAGTAATATTAGTATTAATTATTATAAATATTCTTGTATAATTATGTTATTTGATTGACCTTTAAAGTTACATTATTTACAGTGATTAACTATTATAGGTGAATAGCAAAGGGGAATAACTTCTTTCAGTAGCAATTAAGAAATTGACCAAAATGTACAGAATTTAATAATCTTGTGAAACACCCTTGATTATTGCAACTTAATGTTCTCTGATTGCCTTCTAGATTCCAGGAGCAGAGAACACTTTTAAAGACAAAATCCATTTTCACTGTAGATTCAATATAGCCCTACCCTAATACCAAAGGCCCTGACCTTGGGGACAAGATATTCACAATTTTGGAAGAGGCACACTTGCTCATCATACTATTCACTTAGTATATGTTTCCTTAATAACAATGGGCAGAAAAGAAGATTTCCAAAGAAATAATGCATTTCTACTATATATTCTAAAGAGCCTCACCCTAACACCAATATCCCTGACCCCAAGGATATGAATTTCAATTTTTTTTGCTCATCATACCCACGCAATTAGTTTTTCTGTTAAATACTCAGATGATTTTTTTTAAAAATACAATTTCCACTATATATTCAATAGACCTCACCCCATCCCCACATGAACCCCTGACCCTGGGGCTACAAATTTCTAAGTTTTGAAAGAGGCATCTTTGATCATTATAACCATGCACCTAGTTTATCTGCTAAATACCCAAAGGCAGAGAAAAAGATTTTCAAAGAATTAATGCAATTTCATTACATAATCAATAGAGCCCTGTCTTAACACAAGACCCCGTGATGCAGGGGTCAAGATAGCAACAATTTTGTAAGAGGTGCCGTTGCTCGTTATTACTATGTATCTAGTTTATCTGTAAAATAACCGGGAGTATTTTCAAAGAAATAATGCACTTTCACTATATAATCAATAGAGCCCCCCCCCCTTTCCTGCAGAACCCCTCACCTTGGGACCATAAATTTCAAAATTCTGAAAAAGGCATCCTTGGTCATCATAACCATACATGGGTAGTTTATCTGCGTTATGTACAGGGAGAGAGGAGATTTTTGAAGAATTAATGCATTTCACTATATGATCATAAGAGCCCCGCCGTAACTCCAGAACCCCATACTCTGGCAATTAATTTCACAATTTCGGTAAAGGGCGCAATGCTTATTAAAATTATGCCAACAGTTTGACTACTTGATGTCCAGGAGTAAAGAAAAATATTTTTGAAGATAGCGCTAATTTTGACGGTTTTAGCCCCACTCCTCAGGCCAAAGGGGAGGGGGGTCAGGGACCATGAAATTCACATTTTTTGTACCCCTTCACCCATTGATTCTATATGCCAAAATTGGTTAAAATTTGTTCAGTTGTTCAAGAGAAGAAGCTAAAAATGTTCAAAAGTTTACGACCGACGCACGACGCACGTCGCACAACGGACGACGAAGGACGAAAACAGAGAGCAATAGGTCACCTGAGTGACTAATGTGACCAAAAATGTGTGGAAGAAAGGAAAAATAAGCTAATACCTGGACGTGAAACCTGTAACACTTCCAGACTTGTCGAATTGGATTCAAACTTTTTCATACTGTCCCTAATGACAAGGACTTCCCTCTCCGTTCCCAAAGAGGGATCTTGTGCGACTACAACTTTACATCCACCGTAGCGTATCTGGAACGCAGACGGTACAGCCTTCAGCCCCATTACCTTGGCAACCTAAATTAAAATTTAAATGTATTACATGTAATTTTAAGTCAACGTGAAAATAAAAAATAATTATACCGATTAAATGATTCCTTCTTATAGAAAATTGTCTTACTTATTTGTAGTTTTTGTGTCGCCTGCAAGGCAGAGCGGCACTAAGGGATCACTTTACCGGCATCTGTCTGTCTGTCCGTCCGTCTGTCACACCCTATATCTCAAGAACTGTAAGAGGTATGGATTTGATATTTTGCACATATATTGATTGGCACTATGGCTTTTGTAAATTACCATGTTTACCGACCATGTGACCTTTGACCTTGACCTTTGACCTACTTTTCAAAATAGTTCATAGTGCCGATATACAGCATCTTTTTGACATTTAAGAGATAAGTCTATGCTATTTAGAATGTGCACTGTTTGTCATAAGACAATATGAAAAATACTAGCATTGCAATTCTCTTGACCTTGACCTTTGAATTAAATTAAATTAAATTTCGTATTTGCACTCGGGAAAACTTCAGAAACATTATGAAAATGTTGAAGTATGTCAAAAGTGAGTTGTGCACTAGTGTATAAATGACACAGGAGGCTGTTGAGTGGTAGAGACGATATCAGACGATATACTGTCTGTTATGAAACCGGCTATCTGTAAAAATCTGATCAAATAATTAATAAATCATGGAAAGAGAGATGCACGCTTCACTGTTGCGGATCTGATGAAAGAAGAGTTACGCGGTTAAGAAAATGAAAATACTGCCAAACAAACTTATGCTACTGAAGGCATTGTTAGGAAGCTCAATACAAAGTGGCATAGATTTTTTAACAAGTGGGTATGGCGCCAGGCTGTAAAATGTATAGGGAGAGTTTTTTTTGAGAAACTTATTAATTTATGTTTTTGACGGTACAGTGCTGTTTAGTGTGCTCCATGGTAAAAAAAAAAAATCATATCTATTTTAGAATTAATTAACATGACTTCCAGTCAACATTTGGGAAAAAAAACTTCATATACTTATTTATTTATCTATTTATTTATTTATTTTCTATTTATTTATTTATTTTCAGATATTTATAAAACTATATAATATAATAATATATTGCACTGAATTCATCATTTTTATCCCATTCTTACGCGAACAGGTATTAAACATACACAAGTTTCTTTTCTAAGGAAAGTTTCAATTTTTACTCAAGAAAATACCTCTACCTTGGCAGCAAGTTTTGTTGAAATCTTTCCAATGCCATCGGTAAAGCAAAATCCATTTCTTTCGACATCACTCTCATAATGAACCTCTTCCGCATTTTCTCCTATGTTTAATGTGTGGAAAGATGATGAAAAGCAGAGTCCAAAACGGGATACATATGAAGCAACACATCTCTCTTTAGATAGGTCACCAGCGTTTTGTCTAATTAATTCTGTCGTAATTCCACCATACGAACTGAAGAACCAAAAACTATGTTCTCTAAGTTGACTGTTGGAGCAACCTAAAAACGAGTAATGGCGGTCATGAATAGTGAATCCGTTCAAGAAAATCCGTTTCATATCCATCAAAACGTTGTTGAGTGCATTGGACTGCATTGCACCGATCTTCTCAAAATTATCATCTCGATAAACGAGCCTAACAAAGAAATCTTCATTGTATTGTCGAACAATTCTATTCTGAAATACAGGTTCCTTTGGCATGAAAACAAATTTTGATGGTGTTAGCAATACTCTTCGTACCATTGAATAATTTTGAGGAACGTCAGTCCCATTATCACGACCTTTACATGTATGATCAGTCATTTTCAACGCTGCAGTTATCTCTTCTAAAAAATGGAAGAAAGGTTTTTCAGCTATATTTTCCATCATTTTGAAAAGCACTTGAGCTGTGACTTTTCTTTGGCTTAGATCGTGTATGATATCTTGAGTAATGTGGTCTATGACTTTAAAACCCATAGAATACAACGATTTCCATGCGTATGCTGTTTCAAAATCTTTCAAATATGGTTTAACCTCTTTATTGAAATTTTCTACCCTCATTCGTGCGAAAACAACGTGAATGTCCCTGTACTGTATATACCAAAGTATTCTCGACATAACCGGACTATCAGTTTTAAACTTCAGACAAAAACAATTTAAATAACCAAATTTCGCAAAGCCAAATTCATCGGCTGGAATCCTAACTGATTTTGGTTCATCATTAAGCACGTGATAAAATGCGACCTTGAATAATTTAGGGCTAGATCTCACATTGATGTAGACATATGTGTCACTGTCTTGTATATCTATTGTGACATAGTCGTGTATGAAGTCTTTTGTTATGTTAAACTCTATCCTAATTTCATAGTTTATTATCTCCAAAAGAGATTTTTCCTGTAGGAATTTTAAAGATGCTTCCATATGCCAATGTTTCACAAAATTGACCGGAGAAATCATGCTTCCGCCATTGATTTCGATATTATCTTCTTTTAGTGAAACAGGTTTCATGTAGAGATGTCTTTTTGTAGGAATGACTTGAATCCATGACATGTATTCGTCTGGTTGTATATGTTTCTCCCACACCTTGTGGACACAAGTAACCAGTTCTTTTCCCATTGAGGATTCAATAGTGAGTGCACATCTCATATCATGGTCAGGATAGGCATTGTCCTCATCTGAAAATTAATTAGTTAATTACTAAATAATTGTATTAATTCACAGCTAAAATTTACCACGTTTTTCTTCTCTCCATTCAAGAAGATATACACAACCATTAATCAGGAATCAAAGCAACATTTGAATCGGAACAGAGACTCACAACACTACATCCATCCTATTTGGACCTCACATATGTAGTACTAATCTACAACACCCAATACATGTTTTTTTCTATTTGTTATAAACTAGGGATGTCAAATCGGTCAGTTTTTGATAATCGATTACTCGGATGTTTTTCCGATCGAGTACCCGGGTACTCGGTAAAAATGAATATACAAGTGTGTTAATTTTTGAGCCCCATTAATGTTAATTTTCTTGAGCCCCATTAAGCTCTGTTAAACCCCAAAGCTGTTTTTATCACGTTTATAAATGTACATAAACAATCGAGTCCAAGGGAAATGATTTTTTGGTACTAAATTTATTTACAAAATAAACACAAAAGACAAAATTAACACATCAAAAATTACAAATGCTTTACAGTTCTTGTTTAGGATCTATTTCACCAACGCAAAAGGAGGACAATCTGTTACGTGGTTTTGACCAGCGAAAGGGAAGGAACGGACGTTGTTGGGATCGCTTGTCTAATATTATTCCATATGTTGGTTGTTTCCTCTGTATACAATAAACTTACTACGAAAACTGACTTTCAACATTTTTAAATCTTTAGTTATTTCTAAATATTTCTTCACTTTTGAAGAGGGTAGCGGCATTTCTATGCATGTCCGATTTTGCTGCCGTATATTAATTAGATAATTTAAAAATGATTTTAAGATAATAGACCATATTTAAACGATGTTCACTGAAAACAATCATTAAAGCCATCCAAAAATTAAGGACCACAATAGGTGAGAACAGCTGTGTACCAGGTGATTGGTCACTAATTACTGTATATACACAGCCAAAGGCCAAAACGGTTGTTTCACAAGTGTAGGTGACGACACGCTATTTACCGTATTCATGTTTAAGTTATTTTTTGAAGTTTTTGATAAAAATATGTACTTTGAAATTTTAAGAAAAAATACACTTCCGAGTAACCGAGTACCATTTTTAGTATTCGATACTCGGACGTTCGATCGAGTACCCGGTTAACCGGGTACTCGTTGACATCCCTATAATATAAACTAAACATTTAAAGATACCTGGGGACAGCATATCTCCGGCCTAGGCCAACAAACAAAATTTACTTTCTGGAGACTCAGTAAAAATTTTACATCATTGAACAGGCAACACAGGTGTTGGTTTTGCTTTCTTGCATTTCTATTTTGAATTTTAAAGATTAAACGACTATATATTTTTTTTTATCAATAGACCGTAAATTTCCCTCTTTTCTTAAATATAAGGGACTTTCTTTGAATATTTTCTAAGGTGTGTTTTCGATATCATTAACACCTATTACTTCCGACATCACTTTTGATATTGGAAATTCAGCTCAATACCGTATAATTGGTTTTATTTTTTTCTGCGGGTACGCTTGTTTTTGTGAAATTCTGCTGTAAACTCTTCAACTCAAAAATTCATTGGCAGAAACTACATTAATTTTTCCCGTGTGAGGCCCCAACCCTATTTTAATGCTTCGTTGCGTAATACAGGTACTTTGCCGTCATCTATGTAGAAACCAGTAAATACTTAGCATTCACACCTTGCGTTTGCAAATATTTGAAACTTCTGGGTAAGCTACCGGACCATTAAACGAATAAAACGGACAAAAGGCTGATGTTCTTGACAAAAAGACTCTGAAGGGATCGAAGGTATATTTTTCGTTGGCTACAAATACAGTATATACTTATAGAGATATAGAATACAACGTATAGTACGGAGTTTTTCACACCTAATAAAAAACCTAGATTCTATGTACAACCCTAATTTTCAGCTTGTATACAAAATGCTTGATTATTGCGTCAATTTTACACACAGTAGACGACAGATATGTTACGCTGCATTGCAGCTGACACCTGTAGATTTGATATTAAATTTTTGGTCAGGTTATTTAGTTCATAACCTGTCTGTTTAATTCTTCAACAGTTTATCAAATTACATGTATGTTAGCTTTATAAACATAAAATTCCTTCTACTTGCATGTCCACTGTCGACTTCATTTCGGAGAAAAACAGGGTTGTAGTCAGTAAGTCTGATGAAACGATGAGGTGGTTAATGATATTAATTAAAGAAATCAGAATTAAAATAAATTTTCTTTTACTTTAGTTTTTTTTTTCAACAAACTACGGACTCGATTCTTTTTAGGTGTTGGGGAGAGGGGGTTGTCATTTATATCATTTATTGATATATTTGTCTTTCTTTAAACAGCTATTAAAATTAAAAATAGTGTCATTTGAAATGCTTAGTCATAGTTTGAAATCACAGAAAATACATGTACCTTTTTAGGAAACAAATCGTTAAAAATTTGCACCCGCAAAAGGATGTTTTACGGCATCCTGGAAAATCTTTCATGTTTATCAACGATAACAGTCAAATGATATAATTCTCATAATGCTAGTCTACGGGACTCTTTCCCTGCCGTGACATACATGTTTCGATAACCCTTTCCTCAATTTGCAATTAATTTTGATGAAATTGTTGGGTTTTTTTTTTTTTCAAAAACCCCGCAAACAGATAGATAGACTAACATAGTTGACAATTCACCATCCATTAACTGCGTGAGAATATCTGTGTTTTATCTAAATATTATGATTAATCAAACATTATGCTATATTAATGTAGATGGTTTAAAACCTGATGTAATTGTACTTATCATCATAACACTTATTCGAATAATTACATTCCATCTCTTAGTGTGAATTTCCTATGTTGATTAATTAACAGTCAATAAATGAATTTAAATCGGTGAAGAAAAAAATCTTTTCTTAATTTTTTAATCGTGTATATACAGTTGAACTTCGGTATCTCGAACACTGATATCTCGAATACCATGGATATGTTAAAATGATTTTGAAGTCCGAACCACATATTCTTTAAGTATTTTACCCCTGATATTTCGAATCCTCGGAAATCTCCGTTTTTACGGTCCCATCTAGTTCGAGATAACAAGGTTTGACTTTAATAAATCAGAGAAACGTGTTGTATCCGAGGTTCCATTTCTCTGTAAAGAATGATATTGTCAAAATGTTACCAAAAAAATACATAAAGGTTATTTCAATTACTTATTATACAGAAATGAGACTATTGTAGCTGATTTTACAGAGGAAGACAGTCAGTGTACCTTTGTGGCAACGCACTTTGAAGAAATTTCGCACTTTGAAAATTTTTTTCAAAGTGCGGTAATTTTGGGACAAAATCAACGCACTTTGAAATTTTTTTTCAAAGTGCGGTAAATTTGGGACCAAATCAACGCACTTTGAAAAAATTAAGAGTGTACATCATAATTTTTGAACCATGTACACACGTAACGCACTTTGAAAAAATATGTATAAAACAAAAATTTTGGACTTAAATTTTAGCAATAAACAACATTATTATCCCCTCGCAACGTTTGAGGGGATATAGTAACGCGATTGTGTGTTAGCGTGTGTGTTAGTTTTTCCTGTGCGAAACGGAAGTGACGCAATTTGCATCGGGATCGATGTCAAATGCTGCCTTGATTTATAGAATATGCTTTTGGGGAAGGAATGCTCCGCTTTGCGGTGCCCTTGTTTTGTTGTATTTCTTTCTAAAAACTGATGAATTGATCAACCCTCATCGACAACGAAGAAAAGACAGGTTGAAGATCCCTCAGCTCAACTCTTTATCATTCCTACCAAGATATATTTAATATTTACATAACTCGTACATCTAAAGGTCATATTTTAAGAAAAAAAATAGAACATTTTAAATACAGTAAAAAGCACTGTATAAGGAAGTCTTTAGTTAATCGAAATTTAGTTCTTTTAAAACTGAAAATCTATTTATGTTCATTTTCAGGAAAATCAAATTAGCTCAAACTCCTAGGTCAAGGTTAAAAGTTCAGATATGTTGTTACCCAAAGAAAGGCCACAAGAAATACGCATGTGGGACATGAAAGTCAAAGCTCCGCCCAATCAAAAGTTATGGACAAGGTTAAAGTTTTTTGCGGGCGGACAGACAAACAGCTAGACAGACAGACGGACGGACAGGGCAAATATTATATACCAGAATCTTAGAATTTTTTTTTCATTTGATATATATCTAGCCTTATTATGATATTAAAAATTTAAGAGTTCCAGTCGAATGAGTATTGTGGCTAATGTTTTATTTTATCACTATCAAATTAATCAGTCTAGCGTATGTTCATATTGAATATAATAGATATATACATGTATATAGAGAGAGAAAAAGAGAGAGAGAGAGAAAGAGAGAGAGAGAGAGAAAGAGAGAATTTTCATGGTAGAGAAAAATCATAATTGCTCCTTTTTCCCAAAGAAAAATGCCATGCTTTAAGTCACATATCGACCCCTTCATCCACTGAACTTATTACAGAATGGATTAAATAAAAAAGGAACGAAATTATGCAATCATTTCTAAAAGACCTTTTTCCCTTTTTACGAGAACTGTCGGGAAGAAAACAACCCCTAGAAATCTTTAAAACGTCTATATCTCAGATCCTGAAGTGACATGATCACTGAAAAAGTATTAAACCAGGTTCAAAAAATTATTTATCATACCTAAAATTTGCAAGAATATTGACCAAGCCGTGCACATTTTTTTTCAAAGTGCGTTAATATGGTCGATATTAACGCACTTTGAAAAAAAGTAAAATTTTTCAAAGTGCGTTAACGTGGTCCCAAAATTAACGCACTTTGAAAAAAATTTTCAAAGTGCATAATTTTTCAAAGTGCGTTGTAACATACCTTACGACTTCGAGATATGTACATGAGAATTTAATATATTTTTTTTGCATGTATAAATTTATGAGTTTGTTATAATCAATTATTGCGATTACGTTTTAGAAGAGTATAGCTAACTGCCATTAGTATAAGCAAAGCTTGTTATAAAGATTAGATAGGATAAAAAAAAGAATATTGAAGAAGTTATCTTTCCGTATCACTTTTCTGTAATATATCTACATATAGATAAGACAGGATTAGTTTCTTTAACTCTACAGTGTACATGTTTCATCATAATGAAAGACATACTTTCATTTTATCTATGCTGCATGTCCTTAACTTCATACTATATCATTACCATCCATAAGTCAGTATTTTGTTTCTATAATCCATGTTTCGTTTCTCTGTATTTTTTCTCTATTATCACAATATAAGCAGGGCTGATTGTAATATTCAGAGTTAAGAGAGAAAGAGCATAATGCATAATACAATTATGTTTTAAAATGATAGGTGAGCCAGTAAAAACAGAAGTAAATTTGCGAAGCACTGCTTTATTTTGCAGAATTGATTAATTATTAATAGGAAGACCTGTGCTTGGGTGGAGAGGGGCTCTCAAATCAGAATAGTAAAACATGAGTGGCTTTCACGTCGGCAATGGTATCAATGTGCTATAAATAATCTGTCATTCACTGTAATTTCAATATACACTGTAATAGTCAAATTCTTCTGTAATTTCAAAATAGCAACTAAAGCCTTCAATGTTTCACAATAATGTCTTACAATGTGATTAAAAAGTTGTACAGATAAATAATGGAGACAGGAAGAATTTTAAGCATCATAGAAAATTAACAATTTCTTAGTATTTAAGAAATTTGATATTTGCATCATTTACAACCAAAATATGTCAAAAAATATATATTAATCCATCCTTCCATTATTGTTTATTATCATCTGTCCTTAAGAGATCGTTAGAACCAATGAGCACCTAGTTTATAAAATATTCTAGTGTGGTACACTTTTGTTGCAATCACATCTTCTCAGGCCTTTTTTGCATCATGCACTGGACGTAAAGATTTTACACAAAATGAATCGCTTTTCATCAATTCATTGACCGCTCTCAGTAAAATTAACGGCTGGACAAGTTGACTTTCTCTACTGTAGTCCAAACGTTGCATTCAATGAAAATTAGCTCCAGAAAAGAATGCCATATAAATGTATTTCAATTTTTTGTGAAAAGGGGGTTGTCATGGACGGCTGATTAGCACATTCCAGATTGTTTTTCCAATCTTGCCATAAAGATTCGAGAGGGTTGTTAGCATTATTAATTTTAGACATACATGTAACTGATCTTTTTCAGTCTTAACGTAATAGGGCCTAAGTAATACTTCTTTTGTGCTGATTAAAGAAAAAAACACAAAACATCCACAGGATGAACCTACATCATTCAATCAAGTGAATGGTCCTTAAAAGGTTTTAGAAAGGTCACTGAATGGTAGAGCTCTGTCATTAAGTCACATTTCAGTTGCCTTTCAGTCTCCTTTCAGTTAACTGAATGACAGAGTTTCATCATGTGTCAGATAAGATGTATTTTTAGAAGATAATTCCAAACTGACATGGTATTTTTACCAGAATGCCATACCGTATATTCAAACAGTCGTATTCTAGTTAAAAAAAAAAGATTAACGTAATTGTTTGTGTTCGAGAGCGCTAGCAGTAAGTAAAATACTTGAAGATTTCCTAAAGGACAATGATATTAAAATGTTTAAGTTACCTACGTTTTGTCACTTATAACAAAACAAGGAAAATATTTATTAAATCAACGTACGATATCCTTCATTAAAATTATTAAATAAAGAATGATATATTTTTACATGAAAGTCAGAATTATAAAATAAAATAAAGTGATTAGTTTTTTTCTACCTGTGGTCAGATATCCTTTCTTTATCAGCTTTATTGTAGTTGGTAAACTGTTGATGAATTTTCTTACTGATTCTCCGTTTTTAAGGTAAAACAAATTTATGGTAAACTGTTCTTTCCGTGGATGAGATCTGCTTTCCTTTAACTCGGCCATTATCAACGAATTTCTCTTTCTCGTATCAACCTAAAATACTGATGTTTAAAAATAGCGTTTAAATAAGGAGCATACAAACGATTACGTGGAATTCAGAACGAAACAAGATATTTTTCCTTCTTCCATTTGCTCATTAATACACGCCATTTCACGAACATTACTAAGAAGATAACATTTATTTACAAGGAAAGGAAGTATTTCCTTAAAGAATTAAAAAACATTTAAAATGTCATAAATATTTTCGATGATAAGAAAATATCTGACTTTTTTATTCAATCAAAAGACCAGCCAAAATATGGCTGAAATACTGCCGCCGACTCCACTTTAAACAATAATTAATCAATCAAAAGAAATGAAGCAGAAGTTGTTTGACATCATTTTTAAATTCTAAAAGTGGATTTACATGTTACCTGAGCTTCAGCATTCATACACCTTTCGCCTGTCTTCCTCTTGAACATGAAATTGTTATCTACCTGTAGTAAATGGTAGAGTGCACATCAAGTATATTTAACACCCCGGACTTTGAAGCCTTCTTCTCTCGGATAAACTTTGTATTATATGTATCTACTCGTATCATTAATTAAGTCTGCTTTCCACAAATATAACCTTGGATAAAACTGATGACTTCTGGGATGCTGTTTTAACTTAAAAAGGAGAAGAGTCATATTTGAATATTATAAAGTAATACTGGAATTTAATAAATTGGAGGCTATACTTTACTTTAGTTTCATTCACTGATATCATGCAAAAATAATCACGTTCAGTTGATTTTTTGAGATATTTTTTTCAAAATATAATCAGATATGATCAGATACAAGTAAATCACAGACCTAAGGGAAAAGGTAGACGTTCAATAAATGAAGTCTGTAAAAAGATTTTTAATTAAAAACACAGAACCCTGACAGCTTTATTATAATTCTCTCAAGTAAAGTTGGGCTTCCAATGAATAATCAAACTTATTAAAACTCGGTATAATCACACTCAAATTCCAGTAAGCCATTGATAAATCTTGATTTAAATCTTGAAAACAAAATCCATATATGTATATATTTTGAGTGATTTTACTTCAGAAAGCAAATATTCTAGGAATATCATTTGATGATTAAATTGGGGTTTTTTTCTGGCGTTTCTTTACATTTTCTTACTCTAAGCTTCATACATCCATATAATTCCATCGGTGTTCAGCATTTCTCACAATCTTTAAATTCATATTGGGTACAAAAGTACAAAATAAATTTCTGTGTGTGTGTGTGTGTGTGTGAGGGGTTATGTGTGTGTGTGTGTGTGTGTGTGTGTATTTAATCAATAAAAATCCAATTTAAAACATGTACCTGTAAAAAAAGTCATTTTTAACTTTAATTCTAAGATCTCTTTCTATCACAGTATTTATTGATATTCTTACAGAGAGAAATATATGTTCAAGGATATATCAAAGTCATAGATTAAGACACATTCCACTCTTACATACTGATAGTAATAAATGGGAATTATGTCTAAATAAACTGAGATTCAGCTCATTCGTATCTGTAATGTATTCTATTCTACGGAAAATGTGAGTGTATTGTAGCATCCGGTTTTAGTTTGTAGATACAGTATTATTTTCTTTATGTCATAAAAACCATTAAATGTATTTTCACATTTGCTCCAAAAGTTTAAGAGTACAAGGAATATGGGAATGGAGTAATTCCATAACAATGGGACTTAATCATGAGTTGCGTTAAATATCATGACCTTTAATTTGGACAAATAATCAGTTCGTACTGACCACAGGAATTAAAGGAAAATAATAAGGTTATGCTGCATGGATTATATGACGTGTTCTCCACCAATTGTTAGGTCATTGTTTTTGTACAAGCTAAGTTTAACTACGGATTACTTCATTTACCTGATCAACATGGAGAGCCACGCAGTTTTTCTGACTGGTCAACAGATGATGCTTACTGCTAAGCATCTGATCCCACTCCTGGTTTTCCCAGGGTTTTTTAGGGGGTTGGGGGTCCCTGTTCACGTTTCGTATTATTTACTGGTTTAATGAGATTGATCATTGTTCATTATCTCCCCTTTGATATTAAAGACTACAATATACCGTAATTAGGAATAAATTAGACATACAAACCTGGAAAACGGAATTTTTAAACTACTACATTATGACAAAATTCAAACAAATATGAATCAATCCAATGATTTTTGACAACTTATTAGGCCATCGTTTACATATATCCTCTTGCATACTAAAAAATCCCAAGGAACTTTTGGAACATTTGAAATCACAAAATTTTACCAAAATCAACAACTGTACAATAAAAAATTACGACTTTTCAACTTTATATACAACTATTCCCTACGATAATTTAAAGTCCAGATTTTCTGACATTGTTGACAGCTGCTTTTTCAATAAAAATGTAACTCGTAAATTTGCTTACCTTATCATTGGTCATATGCAAATTGTAACAATCACTATTATACTTGTACATATTATTTGTATTTCCCGCGTTTTGTCCCTATGCCCCATCTACCCATAAGCCCTTGCAAAATAGCTTGGCCGACCAGAACAATTGAGGCCTGGTCATTCCCGGCAGAGAAGCGTAGCTGCAGACACGTTTCTACAATCGAAGCAGCTAGTGTACATGCAAATAGCTGCCATACAATCAGTATCTTGACTTTGGCACGGAGACAGGTCCGTGGTAAGTATTTACTTATAATATTATTAATATTCGTTATGTATATAGTTTTTTTAGGTAAATTTATTACTGAATACGTATTCGTTCTTATTTCTGAACTTGGCCAGCTCTCACAATTTTACCTGTTGTTCAGTCAGGTGTGACGGTTAGCGAGAGTGTTCGAATGGCTTTTGTATTATATCGATAGAGTTTAAGGTTTTACCAAAGGTCAACATGTCCAAAAATTTATTTTTACAATAGCTCCAAAACTATGCGGTTTATACAGTTCAAACTTTTACAGTTTATAAATATGTCATTGATTAACAGATAGAAAGTATCACTTAATAACAAATACTTAAAAAATATATTTATCGAGAAAAATTCTTTTTAAAAAATGCATATATTTTTAAAAAAAAATACACCTAATTAATTCCGTACTTTTAGTGAAAGCAATCATTGCAGAAACAATATATGTTTATCAATGAAGGGCAAGATGGACTTCGATAGCCTCTGGAAAGTTGTTTTCCCTGTTTATTTTGTCCAAATGTTAAGATTTGAAACCGAAAGTACATTGCAAATGGCGGATTTTATAGGGGTCTTGTCTTTATACATGTCATGCTTTCAATAACAGCCTTTCAGAGACCATTCACGTCCAACTTGCCCTTCATTGATAAACATATATTATTTCTACCATGATGGTTTTCACTAAAAGTACAGAATTAAGCAGGTGCATTTTTTTTTAATATGCATTTTTAAAAAAAAAATTTCTCAAGAAATATTTTTTTTTAAATATTTGTTTTCAAGTGATACTTTCTATCTGTTAATCAATGATATATTTATAAACTGTAAAAGTTTTAACTTTAACTTTATACCTCATATAGTTTTGGAGCTATTGCAAAAATAAATTTTTGGATATCTTAACCTTTGGCAAAACCTTAAAGGTGTTTTTGTACGCAATTTTCTTGTATTCAGATTTGTTACATTATGTGAAATATTTTGTCCATTTAAATTTTGGTTTAAATGTCTGGGCGGAAGTGAATGATCGGAAGTCGAAAGTAAGGTGCGCCATGTTGGCAATAATTTGTTTTGACTTATGTTAACTGGTAGCCATTATAATTCATACCTATTGATTGATTGATTTATTTATGAGAATGAATTGCCAAACATAGTAGTGTTGCCAAACATTATTTAGTGAAACATGTGACTTAAAAATATTCGTCATTGTAGCGTCAAGGACACTGGTATGACATGTGCTGGATACATGCACTAAGCTGAGGGGATCGTCGAGACACAGCGAAAGGTTCCAGGATTAAGGCCAGGAAGGATGCTGTGTGTGGTTCAAGATTCAGTGGTGGTGGACAGATACAGATAAGTCAATCCACGTAACATTGTATTAGCTCGATAAACGAACACTGAAGAATTGGCAAATCTGATATATGATTTCATTCCTGCATCGAGGATGAGGATGATGATGTTGACGAAGATGATGTTGATGATGATGATGATGATGATGACAAGGATAATCATTAATCTGTGAACATGTTTGGCATTGACACTTTGAGTGAAATCTATACCCTTGGTTAATTGGTTAATTGTCTGATTATTGGTTACCAATTGCTTTTTTTTCTTTGTTTAATAGTGTGAAAGAGTGTGTGGATCAGAGCGTGGTTGTTTGTTTGAAATCTTCTTTATTATTATTATTATTATTATTTTTTTTTGTAAATAAATTTGTTAAAACTTAGTTGAATTTGTGTGATTTTTGGAGATAGCCAGCTTGACCACGTGACACAAATTTACTTTGTTAAAAAACATTCTGATTGTACACACAAGTACTCTGAAGTTGACATTAAGAAGATGCTCGAGTTTCTGATTGACAATATCTATGTGGTTTTTGGAGACCAGGTCTTCCAACAATCTATTGGAATTACCATGGGTTCCAATTGCGCCCCGTTATTAGCAGACTTTTTTTGTATTCATATGAAGCAGAATTTGTTCAAAATCTTGTACGTGAAAAGAAGAAAACACTTGCTGTGGCCTTCAACTCGACATTTAGATATATCGAAGACGTACTGTCAATTAACAATGGTTATTTCCATTCTTATGTCGATACGATATATCCCGGTGAGCTTGAGATAAAAGATACCACAGAGTCTGACACATCTGTTTCATATTTGGATATTTTATTAGAAAAAGACGTTAATGGTTATCTAACAACAAAACTTGATGACAAACATGATGGCTTTAACTTTTCAATCGTCAACTTCCCTTACTTGTGCAGCAATATACCCTTATCACCTGCATACGGGGTTTATATCTCTCAGTTGATTCGATACGCAAGAGCATGTTCTACGTATGGACAATTTCTAAAACGAGGTAAATTATTGACAAACAAGTTGATGAAACAAGAATATCAGCAGTCTCGTTTAAAGTCATCATTTTGTAAGTTCTATGGTCGATACAATGACCTTGTCAGCAAATACAATCTTTCATTAAGTCAAATGCTGAATGACTTCTTTCATACTAATTGTTAGACCATTATTTACATACTGATTTGTCGACGGATTTTCCGTTATTTCCCGATCATGACAAGGAGCACGCGACAGGTGTGACCGGTCGGCAGGGGATGCTCACTCCTCCAGGGCACCTGATCCCACCTCTGATGTCTTAGAGGTCCGTGTTTGCCCTACTCCTATTTTTTACTGTCTAATGTACTTTTGAGCTCGAATACTGTTCGTTATGTCCACATATTTCATGTAATAAAAGGCCGAAAGAACACTGGAAAATAAGCCAAGAAAAGTGCAATGGTATGACAAATAAAGGGAAACAAATTAAAAACCCAACCATAACGAAATTTTCTTTGATATATTAGGTAACATACTTATAAACTTGCTGTTAAAAGTATTCAATATGCCACAAAATAAATGTAGGAATTATTTTCAAAAAAAAATTCAAAAGATATTCGTTTCTTTCTTAAGTACCACAGAAGGCATTCACAAAGCCAACAAACATTAAAAACGCGCCGAATTTTAACTGTAAATTGTCTTGCATCTTTACGTATGACGTACTTTTAAGGTTACATGTCATGAATCTCTCCAGTATTGGATCTTGAAATCATGGCCTCTTTAGTTCATCACCGAAATCAATTAGGCATTATTCTATTTGTCATCTTTTTAGATCTTTTTATTGAAAAAGTGTGTGACCCTTTTTTTATATTCATTATCTCAGTGAAAAAATATTTTACATAGTCAAAACATACATGTATACATCCTTCATACTTAACCGACAGGGAATAAATACATAAAAAACATTATATAAAGCCTGAAAGACATCCACCTGGCAATTTGTTTGCCTGATTATAATGAGTATTGTACTTTTTACCAAGATATAATAATCGCGTTACATGGATCTAGTTTTCTAGCCCCAAGGTGCGGTTAATTTGTTCTGTACTGAAAAACCATCTTTAAAAAGATTCTTTACTTTACTGAAAGACATTTAGCAAAAAAAACCGTTTGCATGTTTAAATGTTAGCAAATATAACCTTTCATTGGGTCGTATTTCGTCTGACTTGTTTCATGCCTACTGTTCGGCCTTTGTTTTTACACTGAATTTGACTACGGAAGGTTCCGTCGTCTACCTGATCAATACATAGGACATAGGACGTCGGAGTGTGACCGGTCAACAGGGGATACTTACTCCTCCTTAGCTCCTGATCCCACCTCGGGAATTTCCAGGAGTCTGTATTTTATGCCCTCCTCAAAGAATTGTATTGCTTGTGGATTTTTAGATCGATCACTGTTTGTTATCTCCATCTCTTTCGTTATCTCTCTATCAAAATTGTACATTCATGGCACCTTGCCCTATTGTAAAGTCCCAAGGCTGAGGCTAAGTTGATCATATCTTAAACTTTACTATTTTTTGCTATACAGTGTAGCTTATTTTCTTTACTCCAGTACTCCTAGGAGACAAATCACATGAATATGCAAATGAATATAGAATTAAACAAACTTAAAGTCACATGAGGCCAGATTAACAGTTCCTGGTGGAGCTGAAGAGGCCATAGCCTGAAAAATCGTGATGCTCAGATGACCGCAAAGGTCCATGGGACCCTTTTTTTCCTTTTGATTCATATACATGTATGACCTTTTAAAACAAATCAAGTCTATTCCATGAGGTTCCAAGTACTAATTAAAATATTATGAAGCAAAAATTATATACAGTGCGGACATACATTTCCTGACGCAGATTGTTTAAATTCATCTTTCTCTTTACAATACTCGTATTTTATTTCGCTTTGATTTCCAGACAAAAAAAAATTATATTCATTTATAAAGTTTCACTTTTACATGCCATCGATTGTCTGTATTGAAAACATCCAAACGAATAAAGAAAATAGGAATTAGCTATGAATCTATGAAAATAATACTGTGATACGAAAAAGATATAAAAGCCGAAAGAGCCATTTCTGTTCCATAGGTACATGTTTTAAACCCTCTATTCATGGATTCCGGGCTGAAGTGGGTGATATCTATTTGATAAAATGTCTTAAATAGCCACATAATGCGATGTATTGATGAAATGAAAATAAAAAAAGTTTTAAAAAGTTAAGCATTTATATTAAAAATCGATGTGTAGTTAAGAAATTGTAATAACAGAGGTATAGTGAAAAGGCTGATGTGTTCGAAAGTTTCAAATTCAAATGATTATACTTCTGTCAAATTTTTCTTCCAAAATACAGAGCAATTTCCCACAATTGATCGGAATACTTGTTTATCTCATCGTCAGAGGACCTAATATCAGGAATGTACGGTATTATTGCTAGTTCTGTCCTCTCCGAAATTTTCTTGGATCGATGGGTCAGTTGGTCAATATCGTACTCTTTCACTCTACAAACTTCTATTTGCATTGTACGCCAGACTTTATTTTCTAATTTTAAGTCTACATTTGAGTATATTGCTGTTTCTTTTTCCCTTATATAGGTAACACGATCAGAACGTACGGAAAAGTCATCCCCGGTTCTCTGTATGAGAGGTCTAGTACTATGTTGAAGCCATTCGTTTCCTTTCATTTCCATGAAGGTTTTCTTCGTCAAATTCCTATTCGAAAGAATTTTGCACCTAGCACCATATTCTGCATGAGAATTGTCGGGTGAATGTAAGCGGATTATTTGACCAAGGAACCATTTTATTTCAGGAGCATTATATCGCAGGATATTTAAATGTTCATCGAAATCGAAAAGACCCTCGTTACCAATTCTCACTTTTACTGTTCTCTGTGTATTGATTTTGACAAAATTTGTTTTGAGAATTGTCTTCAGGTCTCCTGTCTGTTTATACATAGGTAGAAACGAGAAAGAGTAAGGTACACATCCCATTTTATAGCCACGACAACGCCTCTCTTCAAAGTTTCTCAAATGATCATTCAATTCTGAAACTGTCGTATGATTTTCATTAATGTCCATAACATAAAATGCTCCAAATACTAGAGCAATGCCCAGATCACCATGAAAAACATCCCTGTAATCATTTCTGATTTTTCTCCACTGTGAATGGAATGCTTTTTGAAAATTGTTTCCATCATTTGTCCCACTGTGAGATTCCAAAATTGGAAGGTATTTAGGTTTTTCTATATGATGCTTTTGGCAAGGACCATGGTAGATTTGAAAATCTACTAGATCGTCATTCTGTGTTCATCCTTCAAAAATGACCGTTAGTGCTTCATCCACCATCGTTTGTCCAAATTTGGCATATGTGATGCCTTTAGCAATAGAATTTGTCGACATATCATATAGAGCCTTATAGACCTGCTCAAGTTGGAGATTCGTGCCTATTGCTTCTAGTTTCAAAGCCATAAATTTCTTGAACTCTACAGAGTAGATAAAAATGTCTGCGCCAGTCTTTTCCTTTAATTTGAATTCTACATAAGGTGTCGCGAACTCAATCGCACTCCGAGACTCGATTGGCAATAGCATAGATTCGGACGTGATAAATTGCTCCTTCTCTTCATGTCCGGATGTTTCTACTGATAAGCGAAAAGTAATTTCTACGTATTTGACCAAACATGTTCTTAAAATTTCCACAGTATTATTTATTAGCCAATGTATTGAACATTCTGGCAAGTCTGAAAAAGCCACGATATTTCTTAGATAAAGCCTGGCGTTTTTCAAGCTATCAAGTAGAACACTTGCTTTTCCTTTTTTTTGAATGCCGATTTTCCTATTAGTAGATTGTATTACAAGCAGTAAAGGCAACATATGTTCGACGGCATCAGCTAATTTGTTACCTGTTAAACTTTCCCGAAATTCCTCAGTAAGGAACTGGACATCCGATGTTAGAAATGAATATTTTTCGAGCACTTTATTGACGATTTTGCTTTTATTTATAATCATGTCATCTGTAATGATTATTATCAATCCATCCATACCATCTTCAAGTTTAAAAGGAAAACATAATTTTCCACTAAATGTATCGATTTCTATAGGGATAGTAGAATTTGAAAGCCTCTGTATGGTTGAGATTATTGGTTTTAAGTCCCCTCTTGTCATTCCCAAATACTGATTGTGATCACCAGGTAGAACGATGCCATTTCCAGATAAAGCAAGCCATTCTAAATGCAGGTTACGGGGTATATTTTGTTCAACCAATTGAACGCAAACATTGTAAGCACTTAAAACCTTTCATTCGATCTTTCTCCGATTGTTTCATTCTCTTTTCCAGGGATAATTCTATTCTCTTTAAGGAATTGATTTGTATTTGCTCGTACTTCTTCAATGATAGAATATCAGCAACAATCCATGGAAAACTTAATAGAAGACGACTGGACCTTGTCTGATTTTTATATGTAACAGTGTACCATGCTGAGGCCTTTCGAATCATTTGTTCCAATGACTCATTTTTCATTTCTTCTCCACCAAATTCTTCAAAGAAAATCGCCCTTGTTCTTTTAAATAGCATAGATACTTTTTCACGGACTATTTTCCCTATCTGAAATTTTTCGTCTTTCAGAAATCCCCTTTTATGTCTCAGTGTTTGTATAATCCCACTGATTGCCCCAGATTCAGTTTTCAGGCCATACTCATTCATTATGTCTATCAATTTGTTATTATAGAGATTTCTTTGTAAATTTCCATCTTCAGTTTCCTTGGTAGTCAATGACGATACAAAGTCATCATCAATTTGGAAATCTATTCGAAAAGCATTCTCTCTTTGGGTGACTTGGTGTAATTGCGTACACTGGCGGTACAATTTTCCAAGGACTTTGGGCGAGTAATATGGCAATTTATCAATTTTCATCATAAAATCTGGATATTTTTGAGGACGAATATCTGTGTCCATTTGTGCAAATATCCCAGTTTTTGGAAAATCAACCGCATCGGAATGTTTTTGTGCCAGTTCAAGACAGGAGACCGAAAATATGCCTTCTTGTTCACTGTCTGCCATAGCTAGGTGAGCATTAGCTATGATTCCTAAGTTGTCATTTTTTATGTAATTGGCCAAAAAATCAACAATATGAGTCAGCTGAACATCAGAATCTAAAAAAATTTTCTCTGCCTTTGGGAAATCCATTGGGTCTCTATTTTCAATTCTGTGAAACCTTTCATCCCAGCAAACAAAATACTCGTCACCATCAAGATCTGATCCAGACATTTCGTCGGGATGAGGTCGGGAACCAAGCTGAGGGAAAACAATGCAGTCTACCATATGCTTAAGAGCAGGAATATATACTGCTTCAAAAACTCGGAGATCCCCAGGATGGAAACATGGATTCTTTGTGACCACTACTTTCCCTTGAACAATCTGAACATCTTTTACGGGCTGGTTTATTTCTTTCGAATACTGAATGAACACTTGTCCATACTTAAGAGATTGAGTTTCATCTGAAGTTCCCATCATGTACCTTCCTTTGTCCAATGGTATTTGAATCCGTGATCTCTTCTTAAGATCATCCACTCTCTGTTCAAATATTGCTAAAAGTAGAGACCGTAAGAAAGGCTCTCGAACGATGCTTACCTTTTTGTCAAGTAGTCTTTTAAAATCTGTTGCTAGTGATAACTGAAATTAATACATAAACTTTTTTCAGGTTCTGAAATTTACAAAATTTCATTTGGGAACAGAATTTAATTTGTTTTTATATGAAAACATAATAAGATATTTAGAAGATATAAAAATGCCGAAACTGTTTTCTAAATTGTTTGTCATTTCACATGCATTGAATTTATTTAATCACCTCTTGTAAACTCGAC
Source organism: Saccostrea echinata (assembly GCF_033153115.1). Classification (NCBI taxonomy): domain Eukaryota; kingdom Metazoa; phylum Mollusca; class Bivalvia; order Ostreida; family Ostreidae; genus Saccostrea; species Saccostrea echinata. The sequence goes on from NW_026889778.1 coordinate 5,555,292, forward strand.
AGAGCCTTGTCGTCGTGGAGAAACATATCCGCCAAATCAAATATCATCGTCTCTTGGAGTTCTTGGAATATTTCATCTGGAATTCCAAGTCCAGATAACAACGTTATAACTTGTCTATTCAGGTGAAGTCGTCCTGTAAAAAATAATGAAGATAATGAAGATCGGCCATACCTACACGTACACAAGGAGAGAAAATGAGATTAATTCATTTGGAATAGCCTATGTGTATACCTTAAAACTTCTTTCTTTCTTTCTTTTTTTTCATTTTGGGACCCTTTCGCACCAAAAGACAATTAGTTGAATGTTATTTTATCATTTACTACACCGATGAAAGAAAGTCAGTTTTACTTACATACCAAAATAATACGAGATATTTTCATTTTGCATAACCACTGTGTTTATCATTAAATGTTCAGGTTTCTCCTTTTTTTGGAATCTACAAACTGTTCTCGCCAACAGACATTTTTAAAAAGACATAGTTTAATTCATCAAGCTTCATAACTTCATTTAAAACCTTGTAACTCGTTTATAAAACACCATTGCAATTAAATTTAGAAAAAAAGCATTTTGACCAAAATATGTGAGGAAAAGGAAATCATTTAGCTGATACCTGGACGTGAGACCTGTAAGACTTCCAGACTTGTAGAACTGGATTCAAACTTTTTCATACTTTCCCTAATGACAAGAACTTCCCTCTCCGTTCCCAAAGAGGGATCTTGTGCGACCACACCTTTACATCCACCATAGCGTATCTGGAACGCAGACGGTACGGCCTTCTGTCTCATTACCTTGGCAACCTAAGTTACAGGTTACAATAATTTATAGCAAAAGTCGTAAAAATCAGAAAGGAATTTGTTCGTGATAGAATCGTTTTACTCACTGGTTCAAAACATGCTCATTTGGAGTGTTTTTACAATGTGATACAATATAATACTAGTATTTCAAGATATTTTAAGAAAAAGAAGATGAACTTTTTATTTTGTTTCCTTTTTCTTTTCAATTTTATTTTCTCAACATTTCCTTCTTGGACATTATAATAATTGAACTTTTGTAGCATTAATTTGATATATAAAAAGAAGGGATGCATCTATAATCCCTGATTTTTGTTTTCAAATGCAAGGAGTTCTCCTTTTCCATGCTTTGTCTGATATTAATATATCCAAAGGGAAAAGAAAAAATATTGACAATGTTCCTCGTTAGCCACTCTTCTTTCAGATACTATTGATTAATTCTAAATTAAATACATTGGTACAATTAGTAATTGAATGAATTATTTGAAATGATTTCAAAAAGAAATCATAGATTTTTGATTCTGCAGAATCGGTTTTTCACAAATATAATCTGTTACAATTCTTGTAAATTATATACCAAGATAATTTTCTTTTCCTCGTTGCTAACGGGAATTTTTGTCTGTGTTTTTTGCCAGGACAAGTATATGTATCTAACAGGTACGAGTTCTTTAAAAATGTTTCAATTATTATACAACATTTACATCCACTGAATATCATCAACTTTATTTCTTTTGAAAACCACGGTCGCTCATCAATCAGTAAACGCCTGTAAGCACACCACCTGTAAAGATTTCTTGAGCAGCGGCACTTCCATCAATAAAGCATACAATGTCAAACATATTAATAATACAATAATTAACGTGCTTGATTTTTCATGATGTGGTTATTTATTCAAATATGAATAATAAAATGTCTCTCTTTATTTGTTAATACGGGATTTAACGTTGCAGCTATTGAAGAAAAAAATTACATACGTTATGTTTTTTCTGCAAGAGCTGCAACATTAATTACCATACTAACAACCAAAGAAAGCATTCTAACGTTTAAAATATAACTACCTTGGCAGCGAGTTTTGTTGAAATCTTTCCAATGCCATCGGTAAAGCAAAATCCATTTCTTTTGACATCACTCTCATAATGTACCTCTTCCGCATTTTCTCCTATGTTTAACGTGTGGAAAGATGATGAAAAGCAGAGTCCAAAACGGGATACATATGAAGCAACACATCTTTCTTTATATAGGTCACCAGCGTTTTGTCTAATTGATTCTGTTGTAATTCCACCATACGAACTGAAGAACCAAAAACTATATTCTCGAAGTTGACTGTTGGAACAGCCTAAAAACGAGTAATGGCGGTCATAAATGGTGAAACCGTCCACGAAAATCCGTTTCATATCAACTAATACATCGCTAAGTGTACTCGACTGCATTGAGCTGATTTTTTCAAAGTTATCATCTCTATACACAAGCCTAACAAAGAAATCTTCATTGTATTGGCGAAAAATTCTATTTTGAAATACTGGTTCCTTAGGCATGAAAATAAATTTCGTTGGTGTTAGCAATACCCTCCTTACCATTGAATAATTTTGAAGATTGTCAGCCCCATTATCAGGACTCTCATGATCAATCATTTTCATCGCTGCATTTACCTGTTCAATAAAATGGAAGAAGGGTTTCTCAGCAACGTTTTCCATCATTTTGAAAAGCACTTGTGCTGTTACTTTTCTTTGGTACAGTTCATGTATGATTTCTCGAGTAATGTGATCCATAACTTTATATCCCATAGAAAACAACGATTTCCAGGCGTACTCTAATTCAAAATCTCTAAAATATGGTTTAATCTCTTCCTTGGGATTTTCAACTTTCATTCGTGCGTAAACAATATGAATGCCTCGGTACTGTATATACCAAATTATCCTAGCCATTACCAGACAATCAGTTCTAAGCTTCAGACTAAAACAATCTAAATAACCAAATTTCGAAAAGCCAGCTTTACTGGCCGGTATCCGAACTGGTCTTGGTTCATCATCCAGCTTGTGAAAATATTTGTCCTTGAATAATTTAGGGCTAGATCTCACATTAAAGTACAAAAAGGTGTAACTGTTTTGCATATCTATTGTGACATAGTCGTGTATGAAGTCTTTTGTTATATTAAGCTCCATCCTAAATTCTGACTTTGTTATCATCAAAAGATTTTTTTCCTGTTGGAATTCTAATGATGCTTTTATATGCCAATGATTCACAAAAGTGACCGGAGAAATCATGCTTCCACCATAGATTTCTACAATGTTTTCATTCTCACAATATCGCTACTCTATGACGTCTCAACCGCGCAACTATGACGCCAAAGTCTACGACAATGTACGTGTAAAGAAAAGACAGAGGTAAAGGGAAATGTAATAAACAGAAAATTCAATGCTTTGTAGTTGGATATGATATTCGAACTCGTGAAAAAAAATATTTTTAAAAAATCCTGTCCACTCGTGAAATGAATTTCATATCCAACAACAAAGCATTAAATATCCTTAATTTATTTTTGCAAGAATAAAGTTTTTCATAAAGAGATATGAGGACTATATTTTAAAACACTCTTGTAGCACATATCTAATGTGCATTTAACAATGAAAATAAATTGTAGGTGCTAGAACTTTACACGGATGCAAAATAAAGAGATTAAAGAATAATTTTTATAATAAAAATTCTTTGTTCATTGAAAATTCCTATTGATCTAAAGGTATCATTTTTGCCATGAACACGTTTTCCGTTACACCCTTTCTTTAATTTTCAACACATTTTGATGAATGCTTTTTTTTTTCGAAAATCTTGTATATCCGACAGGCAGACAAACATAGGTGACAAATCACTTTCTATTAGTAGTTTAAGCTAAAGTAAGCATCTCATTGTTTTATCTAAATATGATGAATTGAATAATACTTCATGAATGTAAATGGTTTATATTCAATTGTATGAATTTATCCTAATAATGCCTACAAACAATTTTTTCTTCTTCTTCTTCTAGCGTGTATAGCGTGTATTGCAAGTATCCTAATGTCTAGACTGTCAATTATTAACTTAGTTCAAAGAAAATTTCTTAACATTATTTCGAATCGTTATATTGCTAAAAAGAAAAAAAGAAAGTAGCGTTTGCATTCATAGTTCCGTCTTATAGTATGATATTGATTAAATTGCATGAAAGTTAACATATAACAGAGATTTAAAGTTCTAAGCAAACAAAAATTTGACTTTCGTAAGTGCTCTTAGAAATGCCTCTGGGGAACGCGTTCATTACAACTGAAAATTACTGCATAATATGTAGACTGTTGCATGGATAAATTTTTGAATTCGCTTTTATCACCTTTCGTGTCTGTTAAGTAACTCAAATTGGTATAAATGAAAGTTTGCAATATAATTAATAGGACTGATAAAGATAATTGTAGAGGGCTACCTCTCATTCACACGTTTCGAAGTAAGACGTGGTCTGTTTTATATCATTGTGGTGTACCATCACGATTTAAAACAGTTTCTTTATTTAAATATCGTTCTCCATCCTCTTTTGACAAATAAATGATATGACTAGTTTGTCTGTCTACTATACAATTAAAACGTTAGCAGAGAAAAAGAATGTAATTAGACGTTACAAAATATATGGAAAACATGTTGAGATACATGAAATACTTATTTTAACTAGGTTTCCTAAATGGCAATTGTAGGAAATGGAATTAAATATTTGATTAATGTTTTGTCAATTATGACTAACAATTAAAATTCTTATTAAGATCCAGGATTGCAATTGAGTAAATGTATTTGCAACAGAATGCGAAAAAAATTGTTCACTTGAAAGTCAGAGTTACCAAATTTTAATTCCATCTTCAACAAATATGTTTTACTGACAGAGAAATACTTTCAACGTTTTGATTACAAATCTATCTTTGGTCGGTCTTCCTTTGTTTATCACCCTTATAGCAACTGGGAAACACTTGATTAATTTTCTAATAGATTCGCCGTTATTAAGATAAAACAAATTCAAAGTAAGACGTTCTTTCCGAGGATGAAATCTGCTTTACTTTGACTCGGCCATTTTCAACGAATTCCTCCTTTTCGTATCGATCGATAATGTAAAGTTTTATATAAGGTCCATCGATGATTATATAGAATTTGAAATAGAAAACTTACATGCCTATATTTGATTATCAATAGTGTTCATTGACGGGGAACAGTATTTAATATTTCTATGTGTGAAAAGAAATGTCTTACCATTTGAGCTGTTTTATTGACGGTCTTGATGTGCTGTCAAACAAAGTGCTGTTGTATACACTTCTTTTAGAATGGAAAATCAATCTGAAAATCAATTTACTTATAAGTAACAGGTCTGTAGAAAACGATGAAAATCAGCGATGATTATCTTTTCTGAATGCTTGATTTATTTAAAGCTTTTGATTTCTTAAATAACATTCAAAAGCTATCCAGACCTGACATACGTAGATAAAACCATAATTCTAAATATATACATTTGTGGTATCTCTCTATTATATAAACATGCAGAGAGCAAATATCTTCATACCTGTATGAAGTTTTTCGAAGGTCATAGGTCATTACGTGACCTAATCTCACAGCGCAGTAATATCTACATAAAAAGATTTACTCCACTAAGCAAGATAGCATGTTTTTCATGCATAAAAATGTACAAAATACGCAAGTAAAATAATAATCATTTTATTTACAATGTAAACGAGTATTTAATACAGTTCTTGATCGATTTTACATAGAGAATAGAAAACTACATGTTATAAGTTTCATCAGGGACCTATAATATAGGTCTCTGGTTGCATGTCTGAGCTGCATAGTCTCAACGTTTACCCTTATTTTTCTCGCAGACCTCTGAATGCTATCTTTTTTTTCCATTAAACTTTACTCACAATAAATTTGAAAATCTGTTGAAAAATATCAATGTAATGCAATCACACCACAAACAGCTGACAAACACTGCACTTTGGAAGTTCGGTAGGCACACCGCCATCATCGAGATCGTTGTGACGTTGTCTTAACAATGTAAGCTGTCGCCCATGTCTCCATGTCAACATCATAAATTAATAAATATGCCTTACTGAAATCGTAGAATTTATGTTTTTGATCAAATTTTGTACTTGATTTTAAGTTATCTGGTCCGAACAAGTGTCTCCATCCATCCCTTTCCGACCGAAATTCCTCCAACTTTTTAGTATCAAACATCGGACGTGTTTCTTGTGTTTTTTAACATCGAATATGGGTTCTCATGAATACAAAAATTCCCAGACACCAATATGCTCACTATAATTGATCACAAGTAGCCTTTCACAGAATATTCCCTTCAAAACAGAATCCTTTGCCAGATGAATTTGAAGCGTAACCGCTTTTCAAGCCGATTTACACCTAGCGTAATTTGTCAAAATCTACGACGTACAGTTAGTGCAATATTTATATTCGATTACATTCGATTGTCCGTCTCAAACGTATATATAAGTAATAAATAACAAGTTTAAAAACTTCAATGGGAATTGAAGTGGGTCGGTACGTGATCAAATCTTCTGAGAAGGCCTTCGGCCTTCACAGGATTTGATCACGTGACCGACCCACTTCAATTCCCATTGAAGTTTTTAGACTTGTTATTTATTTCTTAAATAAAAGGAGTAAATTTGAAGTTTTAGAGATGTATTGTATTTTTTATATTTTAAAGCATTTATCTTGCCAAATGTTATCTTTTAAAATTAAATAAAGGATAGTAAATTGAAAGTCAAAAAAGGGGCAGAAAACTGAAATCAAATGAAATGTAGTAAATGAAATTTTTTTTTGAAGTTTTTTTAACGTTCGTCATAAAACACTTGTAACTTGTTATGACCCTTACCCTTTAAAAGGATAATACTATTAAACAAACAAGCAAGAATTTGATATTAAAGACTGCGTCTAGACAAAATTAGGGGGAAAAAATAGAAATATACAACAGAGTATAAGCAGAAAAAATACCGCTGGACGCATACCTAAAAAATTTACATAAATTGAAATGACAAGTAATCAATATAATTTGGGTCGAAGTGGTGATCAGAGATAAGAAATTACAGAAACATAAATGTGTTTGATGGAAAACGATATCTTTACTCTTTTTATAAATTTAAAAAGGACAGGAAAATGGTACTTCAATAAAGCAGATTCAAAAAGAAGTATTTCTGGTTTACTTAAACAAAAAACTAGATACTGTCATGAGACAGTAATACTCCACATAAATGTTTGTCTCTAAATGTACTCTCCCTTCTACCTTGGTATTGAAGAATCCACAATAGTTACTGTATTCTATAATCTACATAAATTGTATTCATGTATTAAATTGAGCAAAAACTGCACAGGTAGGCAAGTGGCCATTAGACCTCTTGTGTTAGTATTTCAATAATGAATTCATTACCGGTTTGAAATTTACTTGAGTTCTCTCTAGGAAGATTTTGGAAATGTACCTGGCGGTACAATGGATAGGGTTTAATCTAAACTATTCAGAGATTAACTGAAATTTTGCAAATCAAAACCTGGTGTACCTAAATATGCAACTAATTTTACTGTACTAATCTGAATTGTGTTGATATTCCCTACACTTTGATATGATAAGATCAATGATAAGCTATTGGAATAAAATAAAAAAAATCTTGTAAGTTTTTTCCGCTTTCACAAGAGGTATATTGTGAATCCAAGTTAAGAAGAATCTTTCTTCCTTGTCTACACGGTGCTTCATTAGTTTTCTCATCACCAATAATGATGGTATTTATAGTGATTTAACCTAATTTAGTCGAAGTACATCATATGGTTGAATGTTGTAAACCTAAATCAGGAATAAATCACAACGTGACCGTAGCTAACGAATATTCATTGTTTTCAGGCACGTAGGAAGCAATTTCAGTTTGGGGGGGGGGGGGGGGGGGGAGGGGGCACAGCCATACACTTACAGTTGAAGGGGCACTATCAACTACCAAAATTTCTTGACACGCAAAAAATAAAAAAAAAAAAAAAAAAAGGTCATCAGACGTTTTTATTGAGGGGGCACAAGCATATAGTATATATGTTTTCTATAGTCCTCTATTTATCGACAAAATTATTGGGGGCACGCCCCCCCCCGTGCCCCCCCCCCGGTTCCTTCGGCCATGTTTTGTGATATTTTTCAGAAAAATTTAAAATTATCAATCTTTTCATATATGAAAGATAAATAATAATTTGATCATATCCTCTTCATATCACAATAATGGCGTTCAATATCGTCCTCCCCAGGCCGAAACAACTGCATTTTTCCCACTGGAATGTTGCTTAATTTTTTTCTGTCTTATCTGATTTTCACCTTTAAAAAAAGCCTTGTAACATGTACCGCACAAGCTGAAAGAGCAAGTTCCACAACTTCACGCAAGATGAGGACGAAGTCAGAAAATACCAAATATTTATAAATTCACTTGCAAGCTCTTTCACTGCATTTTTACTACATGGATATCACTGTAATGAAGCTTCGCTCTAGATTTTCAAACTCGAAAGGAACTATCAACTTTTCGCCATTTTGTAAACAAAACATTGCATTCCGATCCAGGACACAATAAAAGATAGACAAAATGAGGAAGAAATCATTCCGAATTGATGATACTTTTTAATCTCTGTTGTTTTTTGTTTTTTGTTTTTTTTTCCCCCTTATATAATGCAGTGAACAAAAATCTGTCATATTGAAAACAATATGGCTGCTATGCAAATTTGCTAAATATAATACTATTTCTCTGTATGTAAATCAAACGTGCACTCAAAAATTATTTATTCAAATATTATATATAAAGGAGTAGAATTCGCACCTTGTATCACTTTCTGACGAAAAGCTACATGTAAATTGTTATAGCACTTTTAAACTTTTGGTCAGGAAAAAATATCTTAAATTATCACATACCTACATAGACATATTTATTTGTAAAGAACAGACCTTTTGACAAGGTGAGCGTTGTGGCCCATTACCATTTTTAAACTTACTGCAGGCCGGCGAGAAAAAATTAACAGCAGCCTCGGATGCGTGGGTGAACGACAACTTCATTAGCTTAAGTACACGTAACTGATACTTTAAAAATGTATTTTTAACCTGAAAATTAAAATAGTCAATGATGTGCACTAATTGCATTACATAATAATCACATAATCGGAAATGCTTGATAACAATAATTTGCATCGGAGCTTTATTATCAAATTGAACATAAACGAGGTTGCTGAGATCCATCCTTGTTTCTGATACCATTAGTTTGTGCAGCTCATGCAGCTTCATCAACATTGTTGTATACTATATCACTTACATATACCTCTGACACCAATCAGAGATTCCTAGTTATCTTCCCCGTTCGGAGTTTGGGATCTTCGCTTCCGTACAAAGCACTTAAAAGTCAATACATCTGCTGTCAGGGATATTGGTACTGAAATAGATTTATGTATTCTATGACAAATGAGTTCACTAATTTTACCATATTATGTGTTTTGTTTTTTATTCTGTTGGATGCACATGTCAGAGAGACTTCCGATGTGTCGTGAAACTTTGCAAATAGGAAATCTTTAAACGCTTTAGAGTGAATTATAAAGAGAAAACTACATCGTGTTCTGGACTAATGCGTCTATTTGAACAGTGACTTATTGAGTTTATAAAATGGCGTACCATCAGGTTCTTGTAGTCTTAACATGGACAATACCATGTATCTCCTTTTTCATTTATATTGCTGTAGGTCAACCAAATGAAGCCTCAAACCGCTTATCAGTAGACATCAGGAAAAACTATAACAAAATGATTCGAGGAGTGCAGGATATGAGAGAGGTAACCTACCTTTATTTTTGGTTTAATCTGATTCGTATTGCTGAATTTGACGAAGTGAACGGAAAACTATCAGTGGTAGGATATTTTGAAATATTCTGGAATGATTACAGGATGAGATGGGAACCAGCAGAATATAATTACACTAACAAAATTCTTTTCAAGGAAAAAGAAGTATGGAGACCCTTGATTGTTTTAGTTACACCCCAAGATAAGTTCAAAATACTTGGCGACAATGACAATTTCGTAATAAGATATAACCCAAGGGGTCGAGCAGAATGGTATCCCGGGGACATTTGGGCGTCATCATGCACACCAGATATGTATAAATACCCCTTCGACACACAGTCTTGCTTGATATCCTTTACTATATGGGACTATGACATAAATGAAGTCCAGTTTATTGCTTTATCTGACAAAATTAGTTTGCACGTGTACTCTTCTCATGGTATGTGGGATTTGATAGAAACATCGATGCAGGTCGACATCGATAGGGAACTCAATCTGACGCTCATAGATATTACTTTGATTTTGAAGAGGATTTCCACATTCCACATAGTTAATATGATCCTTCCTATTGTGTTTGTTGGATTGCTCAATATCCTCGTTTTCCTTCTTCCTGCTCTGTCTGGAGAAAGAGTCGGCTACTCCATCACCGTGTTACTCGCTATTGCAGTCTTTCAAACAATCGCCTTTGAAAAGCTTCCAAGCGTTTCTAAGCCTAATCTTCCTTTGCTCTGCATTAAACTCTTAACCGACCTAATTCTGAGTGCTTTAGTAATGACGTTTACAATCATGACGCTATATTTTTATCACATGCCAGAATCTCGTAATGTGCCCTCGGGTGTTGCATGTGTAACAAGATTTGTGTTGTGCAAAACCTGTTGTAGAAGCAATGTTAACGACACTGTCAAAGACAAGTACTATAAATACACTATCAGAAATGGGATCGGTATAACAGAATATGTATCAGATAGTGATTACCATCAGACCGAGGTCACGTGGACAGATGTTGGTAAAAGTAGTGATATTGTATTTGCCGTGTTTTCTTTATTAGCCTTTATTAGTTCAAATGGCGTATTCTTCGTGTGTGTAGCATTTTAAATATAATTTTTATAATTTGACTTTTTTTTACTTTAAATTTACAATCCAGTTATAGAGCCTATATTTGCTGCATGCGATCCATGTGTAATTTTGATTCAATAACAATATAATTAAGACAGTTTGGTAGGAATGTTTGGGAAATGTTTTAAGGGACTAGGCAAAATTTATCACCATGATGGGACCGGTACAAAAAAAATTCTCATTAAAAAAATTACATATCCCATGGCTTTCGTATTGAAAAAAAAATATTTGTCCCATGCCTTTAGACTTATAAAAAAGTTACTGTCCCATGGTTAAATCTTGAAGTGAGATTATTGTTACATTAAAAGTTTAAATCTAAAGTTTAAACTTATCTATAACTATCTCTTATCTAATCTTTAGATTTAAACTTTTAATGTTACATTATTGCAAAAAAAAACAACAACAACAAAACAAAACAAACAAACAAACAAACAAACAAAAAACAAAAACAAAAAAAGAGTACAATGTTAACAATTACTTTTATATATTAACTTAAGGAGTCTTTCAGATTACAGGTATTTCAAACATTGATGAAAGTTTTAGTTTAAAATATTTTTTTTTTTCATTATAAATGAATTGGATCGAACAGCAGGCATAAATGCCTATAATTGTTCTATGAAAGTTGTCTGAATGGATGAAACTTGAGAGACCATTCGTGTAAAATACATGATTGATTTTGGTTGTTTTAGAGATGTTACTCTAGAATTTGTTAGCAGTATATTTTGAATGATTTATTGAAGTAATTTGTTTGTTCATGTTCATAACTCTTATTAACATCGTTTGTTACTTTGTTATTTTTGCATGCAGTATTAATTTGAAGATTTATGTTGCACTTTGTATCCTTTGTTTGACTTTAAAAGATATAATGACTTTTTGAAGAATTTATTTTTTAGAAGATAAAATATGTTTAAATATAATAAATGTGTCTCTTGAGTGAAGTACTGTAACTCATTTAAAAAGTGTTTGTCCCATGGCTACTTAATGCTAAAAATATGTTTTTTGTCCCATGGTTTTCTTCGATGAAAAAATTCATTGTCCCATGCCTGTTTGTACCATTATTGTGATAAATTTTGCCTGGTCCCTAAGTAAAAAAAATTGTCTCTATGCTTAAAACTACAGTCGTTATTCTTGGTTATTAAGAGTTGATATTTAGTAGGAATTATAATGGAATGCTGTTTGTACTAAAATATTGGGTAGACGAGAATTCACTTCGAGGAAGCTATACACTAGACAAAATTGCTATCGCACCAACAAAGAAAATTCATATTTCACTTTATAAAACTTACTTACGGTGTATTTGATATATGATAATGGTGTTTTAGTAAAGCAAGAGGCATTTAAATGTGATAACTGATAAATAACTACAATTTAATGTTAACCATTTCATAGAAAAAAATGAAAATCGTGCCTTTACATTTTTGGAGGAATATATATATATATATATTTTTTTTGGTCTTTGTATTTGTGTTCTTTATGTTTGTACTAATTAAAAACTCAGAAAAAGTATTCCACAATATGCGGCGTTTGACCCTTGAAGAGTGTGCTAAAGCAATCAGTATGGTGTCTGCAGGGGGGTTCCTTCTGATAACTTTGTAAAAAAAAAATCAAAAAAATAAATAATAAAAATGATTAAAACAATTTAAAAATTATTCATTCCTCTAGCGAAACATTGTCGCAAAAAAGATTACCAAACATAAAAATGTATACTATAGATAGTCACGGCATTAAGTAAGCACAAAAAGAGAATTTCTAGACTGCTTCTGATGCAACCTCTCGGACCACCATCAGTAGTCACCAACTTCATATCTGGGCAAAAACATACGTCCCGAAATCAGTTTTCGGCAAGAAGGTCATTCAAGGGTCTTGTCATGACACCAAGACATTTGTCGCTTCCATTGTATTGGAAAAGATAGCATATTAGATATACTAGTACCAATTAAGCAAATGTTCATAATACATGCATACATAACAAGTTGTCTAGTGTACCGATATATGTCATTGTCTTCTTTAATATATATATATATACTAACATGGCGAAAGCGCTTGCAGAAAATATTTTGTGATTTTTTGGATTTTTATTTTTAATATATATATATATATATATATATATATATATATATATATATATATATATATATATATATATATATATATATATATATATATATATATATTAAAAATAAAAATCCAAAAAATCACAAAATATTTTCTGCAAGCGCTTTCGCCATGTTAGGCTCTTCAGGCAGTTATACAAATGTCAGGTAGGTTACCTGGTAACGTCCAAAAGCAAAAGTTCATTGTGACGTCATAATAGATCAAGGTAGCGTAAAGTTGCCGTATTAGATAATGTACAAATATAAAATAATAATAATGTACAAATATTAGATAAAGTTGCCGTATTAGATAATGTACAAATATGAAAAGTTTAATACAACCAAATGATATTATCAATAGTCGACGACAGGCACCCAATCTTAAAAAAATGTTAACCAAGGCCCGTTTTACTACACAGGTGGAAATTCCAACCATTAAAAAATGCGGAGATCCAAGATGCAGAACGTGTACATATTTAGAAGAGGGAAATAGAATCCAACTTAAATCAGGAATGGAAATTAGAACCAATTCACCAATGAACTGTAAATCCGAAAACGTTATCTACTGTGCAATCTGTCCGACATGCAAAGAATTCTATATTGGACAAACGGGGAAACTAAATGCCCGGGTTCGTGTACACAAGCAACAAATTAAAGACCCTAGTGTGCGTAATACACCATGTTGTGAACATTTTGCAAAATGCGGCAAAGGAATATTTAAGATTTTCCCTTTTTATAAACTTCCCAATGAAAATGAAAATCTACGTTTGGCAAAAGAGGACTACTTTATCAAACTCTTTAAACCAAAGCTTAATCGAAAATGATACATTATTATATAACATATTGTAAGATTTTATGCATATTATGTGTTCAAGTTAATGCAATATTTGTACATTATCTAATACGGCAACTTTACGCTACCTTGATCTATCATGACGTCACAATGAACTTTTGCTTTTGGACGTTACCAGGTAACCTACCTGACATTTGTATAACTGCCTGAAGAGCCTAACATAGCGAAAGCGCTTGCAGAAAATATTTTGTGATTTTTTGGATTTTTATTTTTAATACACCCAGCAAAACTGTACCGGTTCTTCATTTTGTTTTTGAAATTATATATATATATATATATATATATATATATATATATATATATATATATATATATATATATATATATATATATGGCTGCCGTCATGAGAAAAGGGCCCTTAAGGTAAAAATTTCACAAATTGACTTTTTGATAAATTTTGATAGCCTGACTCTTTCTGAATACAAATATACATCAATTTTTAAAATATCTCACGTTTTTAGTATTTTATGAGCATTTTAGTGAGGCCGTTTCAAAACAACGTTGACGTTATTTACTGAATACGTAATGACGTCGCATGCGTCAAACATTCTTTAAAACTACATTTTTTTAAATAACCTTTATCGTTTAGACACATATAAACTTGAGAATTTATCTTTTTTCCAAGCAACTAGTATGTGATTATTCATGAGGGAAGTCGCATACTATTTTCATACTATATTAGAGCAGATTTAGTAGTCTTGTAAAGGGAGGAGTGGGGGTCTAGACAGGATCTAGGAACAGTTTTTATTCAGTCGAAAAATTAATTCTTGTTGAATTCCCAACAGTGTATTCTTTTTTTAATTAATACTCTAGCTCATTTTATAAAAAGATATAAAGTACTTGTAATATTAAAATATATATTAAAAAAAATCTATATAGATTTCCCAGAGGGGCACCTCGTTCAATTAAAGCGGGGCATCCCCTCGCAAAAGAACACATCGATCCCGATATAAAAAAAAAATATTTTCACAGAGGCACATAATGATGTCAAGGATTGTTTTAGGAACGTTTATTCAGTACATGAAAGTTTAAATTTTTTGTCAACTTCTTACTTTTTTAAGTAAATCACACTTAATCAAAAGCGGTTATAAATATTTCTATACTTTTGTTTTATTTTGAGGCAGCTGTGCCCTCGACGCTACTGCTTTATCACTTGAACACATCAATTATCGTTCATCATTTCTTAAAAGGGCCTTTAATTTAAAACAACACAACCAAACAAACAATATCGTTTACGTATATATTGTATAATTTGATCAAAGAGATGCTTGTACTGCTCAAATATATATTCATACTAAACAGACTTTTCTGAGCGAAATGAAATACGGTTGCATTATTACATTTTTTATGAAATCTATTAGAAATTGAAACCGAATATCTTGCGAGACTTAACAGGCCCGTAGAATGAAGGGGGAGGGGGGGCAGAGGGGGCCTACCCCCACTTTTTCTGAGTATAGTAATTTGCTATAGCAAATTTTCCTTTTATAGGTGCCCCCCCCCCCTCAAATTTTGATTTTTGTTGTAATGTGGAGCACTGGCAAATTCCAGGATTTTTACAGATAAGGTTTTCCTTTTTTTCTGCTTGTCAGATTATTTTAAGAAGTCCCCCCCCCCCCCACCCAACACCACACTCTTGAGTCAGTGTTGGTATTTTTTTTTTTTTTTTTTTTTGCTTGTCATATTTTTGGAGGAAGCCCCCCCCCCCCAACTTTTGAAACTGTAGCTACGGTCCTGCTTGAATATATGTATTTTAACATAATTAAGGTCCTCTGATCATCTTCCTCTGTGGTATCAGCTAACCTGACACCTAAGCTTTCATATACTTCGGTGCGATGAAATGTACATAAAATTATATTCTTAAACAAGAATTAAATATTACGTCCAACACACATGTTTATACTTTTTTGTATATGAGGCGATTCGGTTAAGCAATATCCCATTGAATGTTTGTAACTCTACCACTCTAACTTGACCTTCATAGGCGACGTAGTATCTGATTTTGTCTTGAAATCTAAAGATAAATTATACAAACCATTTCTTCCTAGTTATTGTTTCAAAAAATAACAATTTGTCAAAATCTCGAAATTAAAGAACATGACTCTTATTTTTGCCTGTAACCACACCACTGAAATAGCAATATTTTTTTTCTTTAAAATCAGAAAGATGTATGTGCTTGTTTAATCCTCTTCCTTCAGTATCCCGACATCAACGGAACTTTCAAAAAAATGTTGAGATATCCGGGGTATCGAGATATCAGAGCTGAGACTCGACGTCCAAGATTTCCACACGAAATGTGACTAATTTATTACATGTACATACAAATGTACATGAATTCAGCAGTTCGCTCGAAACATTACCAGTGTTAATTTCTTTTCATCTTTCTCAAAATGAAGATTTATTGATTGTTTTTGTTGTCTTACGACTTGTTGTTGATATTTTTGAACATTTTCTTAACATTTGAATATGACACCCATAAACACTTGTTACCAATCTATCAGTGATTTATTCTCAAAAGATGTCGCCATTTCAACATTTATCAGACGTTTGTAATTTCTTGACAGCCTAATCTATTGTTTAATCTGTTGTTTCTTCTGTTTCATAAATATTTTAATCCTAATATCACCGTCGATGTAATTGTGATTTTCTTCAGCATTGATCATAATGCTTTTGGAAAAAGTCCACATTAGCTGCATTTATTTCTTAAACATATTGCAATAAATTTCAAGTCAGCTTTTATCGGAACAATTTAAGAAAATTCATACGATAGTATTTTGTGCCAGACACTACTTTTTTAAAATGTATTTATATGATCATTTCAAAATGTTTTTTTAATCACAATTTATATTTTGCAAAATTTCCGTGACATCCCCCTCTTCCGTTTTTCCCTCTAGCATATTCTCTTGATGTTAATTTAGCAAAGAATTATATATATATATAATGATCATTTGACCCCCCTCTCTCATTCGTTGTTTTAGTACATGTAGGAGGTTCGAATCTTCCATGATACCAGTATATATAACCACCCCCCCCCCCCCCCAAAAAAAAAAAGAGATAGGTTCTCTTTTTTAGATTGAACTTTTACCGATTCATGCTTTTTCATTCGCATTCATTTTTTCTTTTTTTCTTTGCTTTTCAATGATCTCTGCCCCCCTTCTCCCTCAAACACACATCTGGATATCGATGCTTCTCCCTGAGGTGGTCTAACTGCGCATATCGATATGATTAACTAGGAATCAAAATTAAAATGACTAAATACGAGGGCTGTTTGGAAATTATTGAGACATTGTGTATATTCTTCTTTGTAATGAAAGTCTTTCAGTGAAAATTTGATATACGTTTAACAAACACTAAGAATTTATAAAAGCAAAAAATATTTAACAAATATTTTATTTCTTCTTTTCAATGGTACATGTATATTAATGTATCAATGGTAGGGGTACCCGGCGCAGTCACGAAATGAGTTATTGAAAATATGTAACACCAACGTTCAAACTCCCGATGGACCCACAGTAAGAGCGAAAATAATTCAATTTATGTATATAATTTTTCAATTTTATTTTGACTTTATTTTGTGCAAGTTTATTAGAATTTCGTTCAGAAATGCGGAGATCATAAATAAATTCAAACGCGACATAGAAATCTGAGAACGACGACAAAATGGATTTTGACGTCAAGGCGGCGCAGCGGACATGCATAAAATTTTGTGTAGCTCTAAATCTTTTCCAGACTAAACGACCTGCTAAAACAATAACAATGAGAAAAAATAAACCATGTCTAAAGGTTTTATTTTTTCATTGGTATATATTTTTTTTCTTACAAATAATTCAACCAGAGTAAAAACAAAAGCTTCGGATGACCATCAATTATTACGGACTAAATAACGTTGATCCGCGTTGCATAAATCGGTACTGCACGATGCACTAGTCAACCATTATATAACACGTCATGTAATTTATTTTACACTGGAGTAGCAAGAGCACACATTTTATTTTATTTTATTTTTTTTAAGAATCGTTTAAGAAAAGAGACATTTGACTTTTAGAATTTTATATGTGATAACAGAGAAAGAAGAGTAAACGCTTCCCGATCGTTTCACAAATGCGAAAACATCTCCGACCGACTCTACGTTAAAATGACGTAGCTCCAGATAGACATATGCATGCTTATAATTTCACGGGAACTTGTCTAATTATCCTATAAATTAGAAATTTTGCACATTTGTTTTATTCGTTCTTTATGAAATGTTGACGAATTTTCATGAATTTATCTCTGTCGTTTATGGAGTAAAAGTAAACGTCTCAATAATTTCGGAACAGCCCTCTTACATTTTACACGAAGGTATTTCTTTTTATGTATATGTGCATTGATCTCTCTCTCTCTCTGAAAAAAATATACGTGTATGTAGAATACCATTTAATATTAAGACTTAGTCTACTGAATATGGGTCAAATTTAAACTTTTGCAAATTGCTCAGAAAACACATATACCGTATCTTTAGCCACGCATCATATATACACATCGCCATAAATCGTTGTAATTAACAATGCGTTCAATGTCGCGTTTAGCTTAATTATGTGATATGTGCTTAAACAGAATAATTAATAAATGCATGAACTAGTGTGTAATTATATTATTTATGAAAACTTTCCGCATCATATTTCATATGATTTAATGTTTTTCTTGTAACACCTGGAAATCCAATTTTATTTCGTGTTCACAAAACGTAGTCGACAGAAACTACTTCCGTGTTTACACTACCGCGACTTTGACGTCGTTTTCTGCGCATTGTGACGTCAAAAGATAAGGGCCCTTTTCTCATGACGGCAGTCATATATATATATGTATGTATGTATATGTGTAATGGTGGATGATTTAATTATAGTATCTATATATGTTATTAAATCTTTGTTATTTATTACAATGTATCTAGTCACGTATTAAAATGAATAATTATTGTAATATTGTGTTGTGTAACATTATACTATTAATATATTATTATTATACTACATTTAATGTCGGGTTCGTTGCCGACTTTGCGCGTGTGTCAGGCCGTTCGGGACAACGTCTGGACGTCTGTTAACGGCCTGACCACCGTGACGTTCGCAACGGCCAGATTAGATCAGTGCTAGACTGAGACAAGCTGCGAGTAGGTATCCACCATCCCCTAGACTTGTAATATTGTTAATTGTAACTTATTTATTTATTTATTTCATTTAATAAACCTTTGTTAACCTTTAAAAATGCGTTTCTCTCTGTAAATCACTGAATCTGGATTAACATGGAAACGTACAGGTTTCCCGTTACATTTTTGGGGGCTCGTCCGGTGATTTACAGTTGAGAACATTTTTCGGTCTATTGTAAAAAAAAAAAACAAACAAACAAACAAACGTATCAACAATTTATGTTCAGAATTTTAGGAGGTATTTAGAGAAAAACATTTTTTTTTCTACATTGTATTTTTATGGTTTAAATGGCGTCAACACTTTTCAGTAATCTGTCCAACAAATTTAGGCAATGGTTTAGCTTTCATGAACCGGAAGCAAGGGCTAGTACTAGTGAAGAAAGGAGCGGATCTCACGGAAATAAAAATATTTCCAACAAAACTCAGGAAATTCAAAATCAGCACAATTTCTGCGATGCGGACATAAGATCAGATAGACCTACATGTATTCAAAGACCAATTGTTGACAATGACATACCTGTTTCATGTTTCGTGGAAAATAAAGAAGTCCATGCTTCTTGTAATGTTAGGCCTAATGCTAGTGCACCATACCGACAAGAAAACCATGGGGTTTTTCAAACAAGTCTGGAAAACGGTCACAATGTAGGGTTTGAACGAAATGTTCAGAACAATTTTGACTCATATCTGAGTGATAACATGTCCAATCCATGTGAAAAACTGTCACAAAATAGCTCAGCTTCTCAGCGTATTTTCAATCGAGGCGATCACGTGACACAAAACGGGTACTGAGGTACAGAAAGGGGAGATAAAAACGACCCATATTACTCTGGTCGAACCAGGGGAAATTATTTTGCACATAGTACACCTATGACAAATATTGAAAATCGAAATGTGGTGTCGAATTGTGAAACAAATAAAACCCCTCATCGGGAGGTTACAAACAAAAGGCAATATTTTGAACCAGAAAATAAAATTGAAGATGAAAGAGAAAATTACTTTTTCTCAAGATGCGGTCAAGATAATGTCACTTCTCTATATCCGAGATGGTCAGATGGGGATCAAAGTTCATTAAATTACCCTTCCCCAAATGTTCACTACAGTTCAGGGTCGAGAGTAGAAAATGATTATTTCGCTGAAAATAAATACGGCGCGCAGTCGGTCTATCCATTAGACTCAGAGGTTCGAACACCTTACCGGAATTATTTTGATCGGAATGATCAAATACCTCCTGTTAAACATTCTTTTGAACCAATGAAAAACATGCCCAACAATGTGAAAAATTTTCAGAATTCTGAATGTCGTTTGATAAATGACAATTTTAGCAAACAAATGTTTCCAACAGGTGCACAAACGTTCGAATGCCCTGGTCAATTGAATGCAAATAATTACTTTCTAGATCAAAGACGTAGACAAAGAAAAGAAAAAGAACCCGATCTTTTTACCGGAGAAAACGTGGAATGGGCAGATTATATTTGCCATTTTGAACAGGTGTCACTTTGGAACAAATGGTCAGAAAGAGAAAAAGCAGCACAACTCGCAATGAGTTTACGAGGTGCTGCTCAGCGAATTCTCGGTGATCTGTCTCGTGACCAGTTAACAAATTACGAATCTCTAAAATCAGTTCTAACGCAAAGATTCAATCCCTTAGAGCGCGAGACTGCTTTTCGCTGCGAGTTCCGGAACCGGAAACGACTTTCAGGAGAGACAGCAGCTGACTATGGCTACTCCTTAAAAAGACTAGCTACTCGCGCATTTCCGACAATACCAGTTTCACTTCGTGAGAGTATTGTTATTGAACAGTACATTAACGGACTAGGTAGTCAAGAAATAAGAAGACATGTGCAATTTGCACACCCTACTACGTTAGACAGGGCTATATCTCTTGCCCTGGAATTCGAGGCATTTGAAGGAGTTCAAAGTAATACTCCTCGCAAACCAAAAGATACTGAAATTCAGTCTGTCCGAGCGCTGAAAGCAACAAACGAGTCTAATAATCTTGAAAATAAAAGACTTTCAGAATTAGAAAAATCGCTTGCTCTGATGCAAAAATCTATTCAAAAATTAACAGAAAGAGAGAACCAAAATGGCAGAATAATTTCTCGCCGTACGCAAGATGAAACTCGAAAGAAAATCGTGAAATGCTATAACTGTAACCAAACAGGTCACATTAGTAAATTTTGCCCAAAGTCACAAACACCCATACTTGCATCAAGTCCTAGAAAGGTTACATTTTCGGATTCTGTCTCAAAATCTGGTGATTTAAACTAAGTGGGGCTGAGCTCGGGGCCAAAAGCCCAGCCCACAACGTTTTAACTACTGAAAATTTGACAAGGCCCTCTGTAAGGTTGTCGGCAATCTCTAAGAGTTGTTGGTTTTCTATTGTTGAGATTGGTGGTTTGAGCGCAAACATGCTCATTGATACCGGCTCATCGGTGTCTCTGTTATCAAAGGAGATATATGAGACTTTGAGTTTCAGACCGATCTTAACAAAAGTCGCAGACAAGTTAACCACAGCTGACGGTGAACCCCTGCGTGTTTGTGGGAAATCGAATTTCCCGCTCCGAATGAATGGAGTAAATTTTAATTACCCAATAATAATTGCAGAATTGGGTGATCTTCATGGTATATTGGGATTAGATTTTTTGTCTGACAACGAAATGGTAGTGGATACTTGTAGAGGAATTTTGATGTCCTCTCACTTTCAAATTCAGTTATGCAGGGAAAATAGTTTAAATCATACGTGTGCAAGAGTTCAGATTTCTGAAAATGTTCGAGTACCACCTAGGTCTGAGATGTTTATTACTGGCAATGTCAAAGGTAATATTTCGGATGATGTGACGTGCATCTTAGAGCCAGATAGGGACCAGACAGGACATGATGTCCTCATACCTAAATCAATTGTCAACATCACAAAATCATCTGTGGTGTTTTCTGTCCTTAATCCTACTGACAATGATATACATTTGAAAAAAAATAAATGCATAGCTAGTATACAAGCTGTAGATTGTATCATAGACAATGATGATTGCAAAGGTTCGGGAGTAGAAAATAAAGATATGTCTTTACAATCAAGTGTACCAGATCATTTGCAATCGCTGCTAGAAAATGTGTCAAATAAACTTTTATCTGTTGAGAAAAACGAGTTGAAACATTTTGTTTTACAATATACTGACGTTTTTGTCGGATCTGACGGAAACTTAGGCCGAACTGACCTCACTGCTCATAAAATTGACACAGGGGGCGCGAAACCGATTAAGCTACCCCCAAGACGACTTCCAATATCTCAGCGAGATGTTGCTGAGCACGAAATAGAAAATATGTTACAGAAAGGAGTAATAGAACCTAGTAATTCTCCATGGGCTTCGCCCATTGTTCTAGTAAAGAAAAAGGACGGCTCAACGCGTTTTTGCGTTGATTATCGGCGCTTAAATGCTGTCACTGTGAAAGACGCATATCCACTGCCTAGAGTGGATGAATCTTTTGATTCACTAGCCGGTGCCAAATATTTCTGCACACTCGACTTAGCCAGCGGATACTGGCAAGTGGTTATGCATCCCGATGATAGACAAAAGACAGCCTTTGCTAGTCATAAGGGATTATATGAATTTACGGTAATGCCTTTCGGACTGTCAAATAGTCCGGCAACGTTCGAACGATTAATGGAGATTGTACTTTGCGGACTCCAGTGGGAGAAATGTCTAGTCTATTTAGACGATGTCATTGTTTTTGGAAAAACTTTTCAAGAAACTTTAGAGAATTTAAGATCAGTTTTCGACCGATTTAGGAGCGCAAAGTTAAAACTGAAACCTAAGAAATGCGTTCTTTTCAAAGACGAAGTGTCATTTCTCGGTCACGTAGTCTCAGCTAACGGTATTCAGTGTGATCCGACGAAAATTATCGCGATTAAGGAATGGCCGGTACCCGAAAACATTTCGGATGTTAGAAGTTTTCTGGGACTTGCGTCGTATTATCGTAAATTCATATACAATTTCTCATCAATCGCTTACCCTTTAACAAGACTAACACAGAAAAATAAACCATTTGAATGGACCGCAGAAAGTGAAAATGCCTTCACTACTCTTAAAAAGTTACTGACAGATACCCCGATACTATCATATCCTGACATCAAGGAAACGTTTATTCTTGATACCGATGCTAGCGCATTTGGCGTTGGTGCAGACTTATCGCAGATACAAAACGGTCAAGAAAAGGTTATAGCGTACGGAAGTAAAACACTGTCCAAATCTCAAAGCAAATACTGCACTACGTATCGCGAACTTCTGGCTGTTGTCATTTTCATTAAACACTTCAAGCATTATCTTTATGGGAGACATTTTCTCCTTCGCACCGACCATTCGTCTCTCCTTTGGCTGAAGAATTTTAAAGAACCGGAAGGGATGTTGGCCCGATGGCTTTCCTTTCTAGAGACGTACGATTTCGAGATTAAACATAGGAAAGGTTCTCTGCATGGAAATGCAGACGGTTTATCTAGACGCCCCTCGCGCCGATGTAAGAGATTTGACTGTAACCAATGTTACGGTACCTTGCCAAGCAGCAAAGACAATATCTCAGAGGAGTCAGATAGGCAAAACAATGCCTGTATCGAAACCAACCAAACAGTATCAGCAGTCACAAATAAACAAAACCAGAAAAATAAAAATGATCAAACATTGTTAAGTTCAAATTGGTTAGGTATTGATGTAGATATTGAACGTTTACAGTCAGAGGATGATACAATAAAAACAGTAAGAGATTTCTTGCTTGCGTCAAATGAACGTCCTACATTAGCAACTTCAGACAAAGAACTTGATTTTCTGTTAAAGCAATGGTCGGTACTTGAGGTTAAAAATAATATCCTTTACCGAAAATGGGAGAATGAGGACAGGTCCATTACTTTGCAATTAGTTGTTCCGAAGTCAATTAGAAAAGAAATCATGATTCAGTTGCACAACAGTAGACTTGCTGGTCATCTGGGCCGCGAGAAAACCCTAAAGAAAATTCGATCGCGATTTTACTGGCCTGGTATGTCCACGGATATTCGTAGATGGTGCCAAAACTGTATGTTTTGCCAGAAACGGAAACCAGGCCCGGGGGTGGGAAAATCTCCAATGAAACGTGTAGATGTTTCAGCGCCTTTAGATGCTATTGCCATTGACATCATGGGTCCTCTACCTATTACGGAAAATGGAAATCAGTACATAATGGTCGTTGGTGACTATTTCAGCAAATGGACCGAGGCATATGCATTGCCTGTACACACAGCTCAATCTGTAGCTGACAAATTAGTAACCGAGTTCATTTGCCGATTTGGTACACCTCTGCGTATCCATACAGATCAGGGACGCGAATTCGAATCCAACTTATTTTCAAAATTATGTCAGCTTTTAGAAATTGATAAGTCCCGTACTACACCGTACAGACCCCAATCTGACGGCATGATAGAAAGATTTAATAGAACTTTACAGCAAATGTTATCTATGTTTGTCAATGAAAATCAAAATGATTGGGATGATCATCTCCCATATTTAACAATGGCATATAGAGCATCTGTACAAGAGAGCACAAAGTGTACCCCAAACAGAATAATGTTAGGAAGGGAAATTTCAGTTCCTATTGATATTATGGTGGGATCACCATTAGATATACATAGATCCCCGTGCCCTGTTCTGTATGTAGACTGGATAGAAAAAGCTATGCAATTAGCTTTTGAGTTTGCACATGACAACCTACAATGTAGTTTTCAAAAACAAAAACACTATTATGACATGAAAACGAAACCTAGACAATTTGAAGTAGGTACTTTGGTACTACGTTGGTATCCACCAACTGGAAAACAAAAATTAGGCTTAGGATGGACGGGTCCTTACGAAATTGTAAGGAAACTATCTGATATTACAGTTGAAATAAGAGACTGTAAAAGTTCTAAACTCAAAATTGTTCATATTGATCATCTTAAATTGTTCAAAATAAATGAAACAGAATCTCAGAGTGAATATTCTCAGTTGTATTCGGACAAAAACTCTGTATCTGATGACAGTGTTGAAGACATGATAGAAACGCAGTGTTTCACAAGAGCAGGAAGACTTGTAAAACCCCCGTCCAGATTTTCCCCATAAATAAGCATTTTTTTAAGAAGGGAGGGGGGGGGGGTATGTCTGTGTTATAAATAGTTTATAGTATTTCTTTTTATTTTATTTTAAAGGATGGACTTTGAAGATTTTACTTTAGATCTCCTGGTGGATGATAAAGAAATGGACTTCTTAGAAGACGCCCCTGTCTTTGCACCTCTAAGTTCTGAGACATCAAAGAACATTGAGTTCTTTTTCTCATCTGACATGACTTGTCCTGTGGATGGATGTCCTCCAGCAGACTTTCAATACAAAGGCCAAATTTCAACGACACTGGATGGAGAAGCATCTCCCAGAGGTCATATCCTATTCATGCCCAGTAGTCAACTGCAAGGTCGCCTGCCGTAGACGGTATGATATGAAAGTTCATCTACTTCGCGTCCATGGGACCAGCAAAGGATTTGTGGAAAGTATTCTTTCCAAGAGTCAGAAAACATCAAGACCCAATGCATCTTTCATTCATCCTGGAAGTTACACATTCTACGGCAGGACCAGACCACCTGTGGCTAAGGATGCTCTTCCTCCAGTGCCGTTGACTTCTACATCTGTGCCTGTGGCCTTATCCTCCTCTCCTGTGGTGCCTGATGAGGTTCCCCTTTCCGTTTCTGATGTGTTGGAACCACCTACCAAGAAGACCCTCACAGTTCAGGAGTACCTCTCTCGACCAGTGTCCTCGATTCTGCGACCTCTCCATGTTTCTACCCAGACCAGGTGCCAGGATTTCCCTCCTTTTTCTCTTCCTGACGTCCCTGAGACGCAAGAAGAAATCCTAGCTTACATTCATTGGTTAGACAGCCTTTTCAACTCTATCAATCTCAAGAGGAAAACGGCCGAGGAAAAACTTGCGTGTTTGAAGACTACTTCCTCTGAACTTCTCGTGGAAAGGGAGAAAAGACGCAAACTGGAGGCCGAGAACCTGCGCCTGCGGAAGGAACTGGCGGACCTCAAAGCTGTTAATCTTTTGTTTCCTGAACTGTGAGGTATTGTTTCTTTCCATCATCCTTTCATCTGTGCTTGTGATTTAGAGACTGTATCTGGTGATCTGTAACTTGCAGATTTGTTTTGTAAACTGTAATTGTAATGAAATAATTTCAAATCCTTTGTATTATAATGATACATGTACATGTTTTATATTATGTATAATATGGACTGTTAATTGAATATCGAATATTCTTTGTTGCCAAATATGATGTTGTTACATATTGTTATGTATTGCAATGAATGCTTATAGCTGTTATAAAAAATTACTATCTTTATACTTATGTACTTGACTAATGTATGTGTCGCATACATTAGGTCTTAAGAAGGGGAGAGTGTAATGGTGGATGATTTAATTATAGTATCTATATATGTTATTAAATCTTTGTTATTTATTACAATGTATCTAGTCACGTATTAAAATGAATAATTATTGTAATATTGTGTTGTGTAACATTATACTATTATTATATTATTATTATACTACATTTAATGTCGGGTTCGTTGCCGACTTTGCGCGTGTGTCAGGCCGTTCGGGACAACGTCTGGACGTCTGTTAACGGCCTGACCACCGTGACGTTCGCAACGGCCAGATTAGATCAGTGCTAGACTGAGACAAGCTGCGAGTAGGTATCCACCATCCCCTAGACTTGTAATATTGTTAATTGTAACTTATTTATTTATTTATTTCATTTAATAAACCTTTGTTAACCTTTAAAAATGCGTTTCTCTCTGTAAATCACTGAATCTGGATTAACATGGAAACGTACAGGTTTCCCGTTACATATGTATATATATATAAAGAGATAAAGAAGATATGTTCCGTGGATCAATCAATACAGTGATATCATGCATATCTTTTGTATCTGAATTCGAATAATTATTATTCTGACTTGAGAACACATTTGTCGGTCTATTCAGTTGAATCAATCAGTTTTCTGTGGTTCATTATGGCGTGTAAAACGTTGCATTATTATACTTTTTTTTGTTATTATTCAAAGAATTTATTATTGTTATTCTAAAACATATCAAAAACATATCATTCCTATTCGAAAAAATGAGATTCCTAGTCCATGATTTGTCATTTCTATTCGATGAATTGTTATTCCTACTGGAAGAAATTTGATTCCTAATGTGAATTCACCATGCATCGGACACCCTCGCACTTCAACAAGTTCTAGCGATATTGCTACCGACTGAATATTATCAAAATGTAACTTAACATGTAGTATGTGGTTAAAATATAAATTTTTGACACAATCGTATGCTCTTTATTGAGAAAATATCATTAAAACCCGATTTTTTTCGTATTTTCACTTAAAATTTAGAGTTTTTATTTTGTATTTCCGTAAAAAACAGCTATCACTTGGGTTTTATATTAAAATGGAAGTGATTACCCATGCATCGGAAAGTGTCCGATGCATGGTTAATTTGTGTCCGATGTACGGAGAAATAAACATACTAGTAAAAAACAACTCTAAAAACTATTATACAAACATTGAAGTAAAATTTTCGAAAATTTTCTGTAAAATTATCAATCATTGACAAATTTTACCTAGGTTCGACTCGTTCCGTTGAAGTCTATTTATAAGAGCGACAACTCTAAAAATTGCAAAATCGTAAAATTTTGGTTACTCCCTTTTGATGATGCAAAATATGACGTAATTTCAAGGCCATTCTTGTGGTATTTTTTATCACAACATGGAAATAAAAATCGGCATCATTAAAAAGTTTAAATCTTCACCTTTTAGACAGAAACAAGTAAAAACACGGGGAGACTCAGGTTCAATGAAAGTTTATTGCTTAAAGTTGTCCGAAGCAAGGTATGTGTCCGATGCATGGTTAACTCACCCTATTCAAAAACATATCATTCATATTGGAAAACATGTGTTTCCTATTCGATAACATGTCATTCATATTCGAATTACAAGAATATCGCATAGAAATTGTATGTTTTCGAATAGGAATAATATGTTTTTTCAATAGGAATAATATGTTTATCGAATATAAATCTTTTAATTATCGAATAAGAATGACAAAATTGTCGAATAGGAATCACATGATTTCAAAGAGGAATAACAAATTATCGAATAGGATTTACATGTTTTCGAATTAGAATAACAACTTATCGAATAAGAATGATAATTTATCGAATAGAAGTCACATTTTTTCGCATAAGAATAACAACTTTTTGAATAGGAATCACATTTTATCGAAAAGGAATGATACGGTTTAGAATAACAAAATTTTTGAATAGGAATAACAAAAAAAGTATAATAATACAACGTTTAACACGTTCATGTACATAATGCTAGAGTAATTTTACATCTTGAACGATTATTGTTTGAAAGCACTACCCAATTCAGTGCAATACCGACGGTAGAAATTGTTTTCACTTTTCACTAAGGACATACCAGTATATGAAATCAATGATTTTTTTTAATCACGTTTACCCCTTTATCCGGTGGATATCCCTCTTTAGATATTTTTTTTCTTTATATCCATCACCTTGTATTCGACAACGCCTCTTGACATGGGTGTGCATTTGTAAACATGGAAGATCTAGTTAGAATAAAAAATAACAGATTCTACTTTCAAAAGACAATTTTGTCTTTATTTCAGTACACACAAATTATATATTATAAAGATGAAAATACTTAGTTCGACATTTTCATCTTCAACAAGTTGTATCTGTTATTCTTCCCCAGGATAAATTTTCGGAGACAACAAAGTATTGATGACCGGAAATCATTGCTGCTAATTTAAATGGAGCAAATAATGTATTTAGTTGCATCATCTTGATCTAATATGATGTTAAGAATACATGAATTGATTCCATACTGAGTTTAAAGCGTAGATTTCAGTTTATTTTAAATTAAAGGAGCCCCTTTACAATTATGAATTTTTCTGGGACATTGAGGAATGTATTGACTGATGAGAAATGCGACTTATGGAGTTCCGGTAAGGACGGGTGTACAGCAGAGGTTGGTATAGACAACTCAGTAAAAATGTGGCAGTGTGGTATAGTGCCAACTTTCAATTCTAAAAAGGATGTTACAACTTTAGAACTATGCTAAAGCTATATTGCAGTATGTTATTATTGTTGTTTACTGTTTGTTGGACATATGGATATGTTCGTGTAGTGTTGTGACGATTACAGAGTTCATCATCGTGTATAGAACAGTACATAGAGATATCTTGCTAGTATTTTAAACTTTTTATAATTAAACTTTTTATTCAAAGTGGTCAGGAATCAAAATAAATAGGTATAATGCCAAAGTGCATCTGCTTTTGTTGGTGTTAGTGATAAAAGATTGGTATAAAACAATCTGAGACGAGGTCTTGAAAAACATAATTGCGGATCTAAAGTTCATTAAGAAAAGAGTGAAATGAAATATAGAGATAACGAACAGTATCCAAGCTCAAAAGTCCATTGAAACAATACAAATCGGGAACAGAGCAAACACGGACCTCTAAAACATCAGAGGTGGGATCAGGTGCCATGGAGGAGTAAACAGTCATAATCGGGCAAACGTTTAGGAATCCAGTATAGGTATAGTAATTCAAATTCATGTTGATTGTTGGGAATATTAAAAATATATAAAACTGACATAATTTTGAAGAATTTCCTCATTAGAAATTGAGATGTGGTTAAAGTTGGATTACCACTTGTAGAATTAAAATCCTGTTCCCCTAATATACAATAAAAATAATAAGTCTTACAAACGAAAATGATGAATTGAAAACAATTGCCAATGCCATTGTAAGAGAATCTCAGAACACAAAAAGAAATGGAGGACATTTATGAAGAAGAATTGAGAATACTACACGAAACTATTGAGAGACAGAAATCCGAAATAGAAAAATACTCTACGAAGAAATAATGAAATCAGCATTAGCTTAACCAAAAAGAAAAAGAACTCTTTGATTCGCCTCAGTGACGATGTCACCTACTTAAATAGCAAACTCTTAAAGGATGTCGACCTGCTCGAAAACTCTCGGTTCAAGACTGTATTTTACTTAAATGGTGAAGTGGGGAGCAAAAATGTTATGTTTTTTAACATTTGTGATGACGTTGAAGAAAAAAATGATCTTAGATACGAGTAGGAGTGAGACCACTCTCTTTTCGGAAATTCTAGGTGTTCGACGCACAGGTTTTGTATATAATTACCTTAAAGCTGAACACGATTAATAGAAGGAAGAGAGTAATCTTTGTCCGCCATATTTTTCTTCTCTATACTGTCCCTCAGCTTTGTTTAAGGTTCAATGTATTTCGCTTTACAGATTTTACCTGAACTGACGTCTCCTTCATTTTTATTATGATATACTTGGGTGCGACAAAAAATTCAGCACGCACTAAATTTTAAAGAATCTGGTAAATACAGGAAGTTCCTTATAATTATTCAGCCATCCCAGTCTAGTGCAGAAATGCCCGTTTCGGGAGCGGAGATTCAGGAATTATCTTGTGTCAGCCATGTTTTGACATGAACATCAGAATACAGATACGACACCCACAACATGATTTGGTGATTGGTTTGTTTAAATTGCCAGTGCAAGCAACTAATTAGATAATTGTTATATGTTCTCTTCATGTTATCTTTTTCTTTTGTTCCTTAATTTTCTTCCTTCTCTTAACATTTTTTTTCAGAATAAGAGTCATATACCCAAATCTTACAGCATGGAGTCTAGTGGGAGTCAATATTCTACACGGATATTTTGTTTTAATGGACGTTAAAATATTATCAATTCATTGTCAAGGCTTTGGTGATCTTGCGAAACGTAGAGATGAGATTTTTTATGACTTATTTTATTACTTCAAAACGCTTAAATATTTATACAGTTTAAAACACTTAATTTTTCATTAGAAGATGAGAATGAGGTGAGACTTTTGTGCGGTGATCATTTTTTTTAACCCATTATTTGTTACCGAGTTAGATTATTATAGCAAGCATGTAAACAATCCAAAGATTAGATTTAAATGACTGAAAAGCATGGAGGGAAATGACTACATATAGATCCCTTTAGACGACTACATAAAAAAGCTAGAAGATACTCATGGCATACGGAAAAAAATCTTTAAACAGAATTGATTTTTTTAATCTCAAAATCAATATTGTCGTGCTTAAATAAATGTAACATTGAATTTCGCTAAAGATCAGTTCACTCCATGATTTCTTTGGTGTTTACATTTTATTAATTTTAAAATGGCGAGATTTCTATAATTTATTCATAGATACAGAGCACGTTGAGTGTATTAAAGAGGTTAACCATAAGGTTAAAATGCAAAATGGAGTACCAGTTTATGATAAAAAGTGTATAGACTCTATTAATGGAAATTAGGGGGGGGGGTACATATTCATTTTTAAAAAAGGAAAACGACAACACAGAAAAGAAATTTATAGAGCAAATAAAGGATTTGGAAGGAAATATTACAGAGTTTAGTCTTTTGGAATTAGAAAACAACACTTTGGAAACATAAGAAAAAAAAATCAAGGTATATGTACACTGTATAAGAAGCGGGACATGGTGGGTAGAAGAAGGAGGAAAAAACCATAAATTATTTCTGTTCTCTAGAATCTAGGAAATATACTAGTAAAGTAAAACCTATTTTAGAATTAGACACAGGAGAGATAATCCATGATCAAGCAGAAGTTTTAGAGGGAACAGAGAATTTTATGAGAAATTGTATATCAAATCTGCTCTAAGTCAAAACTTGAAAAAAATTTGATTCTGATCTTGATTTTGATGATATTAAAAATTAAATTTAACACATGCAGAAGCTGAAAAATTGGAAGTTTTTTGACCTTACAAGAGATTTCAATCACTCTTAGCAAATTGAAGTCAGATTAATCACCGGATGGTTTTTTAAAGTCTTTTGGAAAAACCTTGAACATGTTGTTATCAGATCACCTAACTATGCATACAAGAATAAACTTCTCTCTATCACTCAATGACATGATTTGATGCCCAATTACGGTTTTAAATACTTTTTTTACAAAATTGCATCAGATACTTTTGCTAAGAGAATAAAAATATATCTAGATAAACATCATTAGTGATCAATCAGACTTTATTTCGAATAGGTATATAGGAAAAAATATATATTTGATTTATATTATGCATTACACAGAGGAGGAAAATGTAGGCTTACTGTTATTTATTGACTTTGAGAAAGCCTTTCAAACCATTTCAGAGATTTTCATTCAGAACTACCTGCAATTTTTCAAATTTTGGCCCTCAATACAAAAATTAGATTGCAGAGAAGGAGATCATCTATCACCATTGTCGCAATTCATGTCCATAATTGTTTCCATATACATTGTATTTTTATTAGTATACTATATATCTAATATTTATTGCCCAATATGTTCTCCATACTTTTAAGCTTGTTTAGCAGGTTTTACCAGGCGATTCAAAATCTCATGCTTTGAGAAATCAAATTGAGCGTAGCAATTGACCAGAGCATTCGTGGTTAAGACAGCTCAAGATTTTCCCTATATGTATATATCATCTTAATTGACCAGAGGTATACCTTTTCTGAGTAAGTTTAGTTTATTTACTATTATTGGTTATTTGGTTTATGGCCGGTTCTATTCCTGAAATGGCCACAGAACTTTGTTTTCATTCGTAAGTCAGATTTAAAGTAGCATTCGCTCATGTAATGTATATATATTATAAGTAAAATTATAAGTGTATGAGCATATGTATAATATAGACATAGTGTTGTATGTACAAAGTGTGGCGTATAGTATTCGTTTCAAAGTTAAGTTATTCTCTACAAGTACTATACCAAGTCCACATGTGAACGTACATGTACTGTAAAGTCTTGAAATGTAGTCAAGTGTATATAGTGAGTAGGAAAAATTTAGAAAATTACAACTAAGTAAATGTACGGGAAAATGTGAAAGTATGAGCAAAGTATATTATGTATATATCTAACTTTGATTCATATTACAGGTCCCATTAAGCTGTTTAGGTCAATGTTGAGTGCCATCAAAGAGAACGCGTGTGTTTGTATGAAATATAAATAAAGAACTCTATTTAACAACACTGACTTGTAATTATTAGAAGCCGCCAGCCACCCTGTGACAACCATTTATCTTTCTAAATTGTGAGAAATTTTAGCAATTTTGATCAGAAAAAATAAAATGCAAGGGTATCCCTCTAAAGAATATGGAAACGTAATTATCACAATTAGCAGATAATACTTCAAATCTGTAAGATGGTAGAAAAAAATCATAAACAGAAGTAGTGAAAACATTTAAAAACCTCTTAGAAATGACTGAGTTTCATATCCTTTGTTCAAAATTCCAGGCAAAACTAAACCGCTTTAGTTCCAAGTCAAGTAATTGTTTGCTTAGGAACCGACTGGATTATTCAAGATACAAAAAATCCAGTACAAGATATCCACAGTTTGAACTTTGAAAGAAAAGTAAATAAGTTAAATATATTTGGGGTTTTTTTTATCATTTGGATGCATTAAATTATGCTAGCTAGATGATACAAATTTCGTGCTTTATTAAGAAATGCAATTAGTGCGTCCTAACTATAGCTCAAACGTGCAACTCTCTCTCTCTCTCTCTCTCTCTCTCTCTCTCTCTCTCTCTCTCTCTCTATATATATATATATATATATATATATATATATATATATATATATATATATATATATATATATATATATATATATATATATATATATACATACTTGCTTTCATTTGTTATTTCATTTATTTAATTCATCGGCTTAATTATGAGTGTACACATATCATTTTAGTTTTCTGGACATAGAAAACTATCATTTCTTATATTCAAGGTTTTAACATTAATGATTATAAGAAAACTTTCATCAACTGATTTACAATATCAACAATTTACAGATTTATACCTTTAAGTGCTCTAATTTCTCATTAAGAAAAACTTGAACTTTGTATAGGACACATAGATTGCATTTATATTTCAAATAAAGTATACTGAGCATGCTCTATGAAAGCAATATTCAGGTTATGTTAGGAAAGACAAGTCCCTTTTCTAGCTAAGGAAGCTTTTGTATGAATTCTATATAGGTCTGTTTGAGGTGAGTATTGCATTAGAATCCAAATATTATCTGAATGATGTTTTTCATTATTATTTTTTCTTCTGCATTTTACAAATAAACTTGGTATCTTGATAAGGCAACCATTGTTTTAAAAAATAAGATCATTATCGCCATCCGATAAAATTAATCAGATATGACCTCAGTAAAATATCTTTTAACTAGGTAATAACAGTTTATATTAATAGTTCGACCTAGATCTAACAGAGAAGTATCAGAGTCATGACCTTTATTGTGTTGCTTATAATTGTCTACGGGTCATTACCCTTACTTGATGAGACACCCTTATGAATACAATTAGTCTAATTTTCATCATGTTCAGGGAAGGGTCACACACTTTCTTTAATGTGATACCTTAATGTCTATAAATGTCTTACTTTATGATTCCTATACATGTAAAAGCAACAGAACTTAATATGATGTGCCACCCTAATCTCTACTCACTCTTTTGTTATTCTTTCTTTTATTCAAAGACTATGTTTTAAATCACATATTTAATGACACCTGTCTGATTGATTGAGTATTAAATTGGTATCATATATAATCCATATTTATTCAGTTCTAGATTAGTGCTGCTTTGAACTGAAAAAAGAATAGATTACACGATCAGCACGTACTGGTCCCTGCTGAAAAAGCAGGTAACAACATTGTCTTTGTTTGTAAGGTTCATTATATAAATTGTATTTTAGAGGAACTGGAATTTAATTCTACAAGAGGTAATCCAACTTATACCCATAGCTCCCTTTCGCAGGAGGAAATTCTTCAAAATCATGTTAGTTTTGAATATTTTTAATATTCCCAACAACCAAACTGAATAACCATATCTATATTGGATTCCCAAACTTCATAAAAATCCTTACAATAAAGATACATAGCGGGTTCCAGTAAATGTTCTACCAAGCCTCTTTCTTTACTCCTCACTTAGATACTAACAGTAGTGAAGGAGAAACTTCAAAAGTACTGTGCAACAATATATTCGATAAGTGGTGTAAATCAGATTTGGATTTTAAAAAATTCCAAGGAACTTTTTAAACATTTTATATCACAAAATTTTACCAAAATCAACAACATAAAAACTTACGACTTCTCAACTTTATATACAACTATTCCCCACGATAAATTAAAGTCCTGACTTTCTGACATCGTTGACAGCTGCTTTTTCAATGAAAATGGAACTCGTAAATTTACTTACCTTGTCATTGGTCATTTGAAAAATTGCTTAGTTAAAAAACGATCTGATTGTACACATAAGTACTCTGAAGTTGACATTAAAAAAGATGCTCGAGTTTCTGGTTGACAATATCTATGTGGTTTTTGAAGACCAGGTCTTCCAACAATCTATTGGAGTTCCCATGGGTAACCGTTATTAGCAGACCTATTCTTGTATTCATATGAAGCAGAATTTGTTCAAATTCTTGAACGTGAAAAGAAGAAAACACTTGCTGTGACCTTCAACTCCACATTTTGATATATCGACGACGTACTGTCAATTAACAATGGTTATTTCCATTCTTATGTCGATACGATATATATTCCGGTGAGCTTGAGATGGAAGATACATATCTGTTTCATATTTAGATATTTTATTAGAAATAGACGTTCATGTTAATCTAACAACAAAGCCTTATGATAAACGTGATGACTTTAACTTTTCAATCGTCAACTTCCCTTACCAGCAATATACCCTTATCACCTGCATACAAGGTTTATATCTCTCAGTTGATTCGATACGCAGATCATGCTCTACGTATGAATAATTTCTAAAACGAGGTAAAATATTGACAAACAAGTTGATGAAACAAGAATATCAGCAGTCTCGTTTAAAGTCATCATTTCGTAAGTTCTATGGTCGATACAATGACCTTGTCAGCAAATACAATCTATCATTAAGTCAAATGCTGACTGACGTTTTTCATACTAATTGTTAGGCCATTATTTACACACTGAATTGTCGACGGATTTTTTCGTTATTTCCCGATCATGACAAGGAGCACAAGGTGGGTGCGCCTCAAAGTAACATTTTTTGACAAAATATGATTTCAAGAAACAGATGTATTACATTGAAAATTAAATAACTATTGCATAATAATCAGCAATGTGCCATAATTTTTTACGAAACGTTGATCTCTGAATCATGATTAACGGTAAAAGAGAAGTGTACTAAAATAATTCTTCTAGTTCCAATGATAAATTCAGTATCATTTGATAAACTTTTTACATTGTGCACATTTACTTTCACCGCTGGAAAAACTTCTTAATATTTGAGGATGTGCACACCTACAAATTTCATGTGCAGGTCGATACTTTTGCATTCGGAATCCCAAAGTTAATTGTCTCTGCGGAGTGGTTGAAGCACTTTGTTGTGTCGTATAAAATTTGACAGAGCTGTGTGTCAAAGTTCCGAACAAATGTTGAATGGTTTCCTTAGTGACATTGATTGGAACAAAGTTAGGACCTGTCCAAAGTATTGGATCTGGAAAAACCATATCAGGAAAGCAGAAATTTTCCATCTGAGAAATATCTGTAGACTCATGAATCTTCAGCTTACGTTTTGCTTTTGTTAAAAGGGTTTCAAATTTTTCTTGTTGTCTCTGGAACTCTCTCAAGTCGCTTTCTTTCATTGTTAAAAGTTCATCTTCGTATTCTTGTACTAGATTGTCCACTGCCGAGTGCCATTGTTTACCCTGAAGAATGACTTCATTGACTCTAAGCTCGTACGTTGCCTGAATTTCATCTATTTTATTCTGTATTTCCTTCCAAAGTCGTACAATTTCTGGCATTTTCTGTGATTTAATCATCTCAGCCTCTTTTTGAAGACGATCAATTTTTGATCTGAGAGCATCGCTGATGTTTTCCATATTATGTTTGGTACGTTCTTTGTCCTTACATTCTTGGCAAGGACAATCTACTTGCAATTCACTTTGGGCTGTGGCAGTCTCTCTGTTTTTAAAAGCAATGATTTCATGTCGATTTAATTGATCAGATAAAATATGATCAGAAGAACAATTTGTACATAGTTTGGCTGGACAGAAAGTGCAATACAATTTCACTGGACCTCGTCTACAAGATTCACACCTGAAAACATCTTGTGCCCATGTCTTATCGGAGCTACTTTCAGCCATTTTCCTTTCGTATCACTGTTTATGACAAATCTGAAAAAACGAGATAACTCCATTAAGATTTGTTCAAATACATGTATATAATTTGAAATTTGCTTTATCCAACGAGATAAATTGGCGAGGCTTCCGAGCAAATACTAGTATATACATCATTCTGATGTATGAATGAATCTCTGTAATTCAGTTAACTGAAAGGTGACTAAATGTTTACTAAAAGTTGAATGAATGGCAGAGTTCCAACACCCCTCCAAACATTTTAGTGACCATCCAATTTGCTGAATGGCGAAGTTTCAACATTTGTTTTCAACAAATATCAAATCACAAAATTATAGATGTTCTATATATCTCATACAATTTTTCCCTTTTTTGGTAAAATCTTAAGATAATCCCTGTGAAACAATGAATGATTTCAACCCAGATTGATGAGGTTGCTGATGCATTCCGAGGTTTCGACATTAAGAAATAACCCTCTCCTTTCCCTACTGTAAAAAATGTAATTATTTTAAACAAAATACTATAGAATTCAGTTTTTGACATGTTTTAACTATTAAAATTGACCCTGTTGAAAAATCACTCCAACCCAACAGAGTGATATACGGTCTAAAAGAGCTGATTGATGCCAAGGTTTTCGTTTCTTGCATTTTTCTGACGAACTAGACGAATACGCAGTTAAATCCAATAATACGATATAATAATTGTGGAATCGATTTTTTGTGCTTTAATATCAGTGTTGTAGAGCGAAACTTCTCCCTTATACTATTAAGTATTCAAGTGGGAAGCCTCACTTTAAAGCCTTACTTCCCCCGCTAGAATTGCTCTAGTGTGAAACTTTACCCTTGGTAAGCATATGTTTTAAGTATATGGTTTCTCATACAAAAGTAGTGCTCCAAGTGACTTAAAATTTATTTCATATCATATTGTAGACATATAAGTACGGTGTACTTATCTAAGCAAGAGCTGAGAGATTCTTATGATATCGTTCGGAAATGAAAGTATTACACGTAGACAGAAACACAGCTAGTCGGACGGATGGACGGACAATCGGACGGAGAGACCCAAATTAATATCGTTCACTTTCTGTGAAAGCAGAGGAATTAATGCACGACTGTAAAGGTTTGCTATACAAATAATCTCTATAGAATGTTTGTAGTACTAGTAAAAGTTTGATTGAACAAAGACCTGCATTGAGGGAATTCTAACACTACAACTAGTGGTAGAATAGCCTTACCGCAGGAAAGTGTGGCTTCAGAGTGATCCTTCCCCGACGATTCTGCTCTCGAGTCATTCATCCTCCAAGGGGAAGTCTCACTCTAGAGCATTACTTCCGGAGGGAAATCTGTGTGGGAGGTCTCACTCTGCAACACCAGATAATCGGGAGAGAAGTGAATTATGATTTGAAAAGTTATGAACATTGTGCCTAACTGATGTTTTCAAACTGGAACTTATTTTTTTCTCTATTAGATTTAATTGATCAATAATCGACAAAATGACTCTTTAAAAATCCGAATTTTGTATCCAAAATATTTTAATTTTACATTCTCTTCCGCTGTTAGATAAGTTTCATTTTTACTTATTCGGAGCCGAGGCACAACAGAGTTAGAATGCCGCTCACAAATTTATATTAAAAAAAGGAACAATAATACAGTTAAACTCGGTTGAATCTAAGGCCTGGGACCTTTGAATATACACATTTATTAATAGACATTTACGAAGGCGGATATAGCGTAACAAAGTCAGACTTAATTCTGTTCAGCCGTCACGGAAGCTCAGTCGGTAGAGCGCTTGATCCGTGATCGGAAGACCCTGAGTTCGAATCTCGGCCGCGACTGACCTAAGTCGATAAAAATAGGTAGCAACTGTTCCTTCGCCAGGCGTTCGGCATTTTGAAGTGAAAGTTCCCGGTCCTTCGGAAGAGACCTTAAAAACCGAGGCCCCGTGTCACGGCAGGCGTTGGCACGAACAAGATCCCTCTCTGCTCAATGGCCTTAAGTGCCGAGTAAAGGTCAAATTTGAAGCCCTTCATCGGTACATGGTGAAGTCTCTATATGAGTGAAAAATTCTTGAACGGGGCGCAAAACAACATACCATCAATCAATCAATAATACTGTTCAAATACATATGTATGAATTATCAACTGTCAAGAAATAAGACCAAACATTTCTGAAAAAGGTTATCAGTTTATCAGGATCCAAAAAAATACAAAACTTTTTTTCAGTTTCACTTTTTGATATCATTAATGGATTATGATAAATGTATGTGCATTTTCGCAAGGTATAATATGTCATTCGGAAACCAATCATATTTCTATGTAAATACACATATAGCTGAGCCTCACGGCCTCAGATAAACATGTTGGGTCATGTCAAGAGTTCGACAAACCGCATGTTACCCTCGATCAAAAAATGTACATGTATGTATGACAAACTTCTGAAAATTTTAATCTTGGCCAAAACTTTTGAAAAAGTTTCTGCTATGGTTATTTTTTATTTTTATTTTTCACAAGTATATATTTTTTCTGACCCTTGATTACCAATAATTTGACCCTTTGACCTTAAGCTTGAGGTTTGGCCTACTTTTGAAAAAAAATAACGTTGCCATAACTTTTTGTCCAGGGCTTTTATATTTCACAGATTTTTTTTTTTTTTGTGACAAGGTCATCCCTTGGGTAATATTAATTTATTATCTATAGACCTTGCTATTGGAGTGTGACCTACTTTTGCAAAAACTTTAACCTTTGCAAACACTTTTGAACAGTTGGTGCTAGAGCTTTCATATTTCACTTGTATTTCTTGTGACAAGACCTTCTTGAGCAACATTAATTTTGACCCTTTGATCTTGACCTTGGAGTTTGACCTACTTTTGAAAAACATTACCCTTAGCAATAACTTTTGAAAGGTTGGTGCTAGAGCTTTCTTAATTCAAGATGCTTTCTCCGTGAAAAGACCTTTCTTTGAGTACCATTATATTTTTATTTCTTGACCATGAGCTTGGAAATTGACTTGCATTTGAGAATCTTTTATCTTCAGCCTGAGCTGTAGTATGGGGGCATCATTGTTTCACAAACACATCTTGTTTGTTCATCATTGTACATGGTAATTATTCGTCTTCACGCCAATCATGAATTAAAAATTCTTTCCGTGTATTTTGTATACTTCGACGTACTTTTTGTTATTTTTTAAACTCAATTGTAATGCCTTTTTTTGAATACCCCTGTCTGTTTACAGTTTGAATAAGATTTACAGAGAGATTGATTTTATCATTCAAAGTCCAATCGATAATTAAACTGCACAGAAAAGGTTACCTCACGTATATATATCAACGCACAATGCATGCCTTTAAACAGAAAAGCAATGAAGAACATGCGTGAATTATATTACATACATTTATAATGTTAATATA
Source organism: Saccostrea echinata (assembly GCF_033153115.1). Lineage (NCBI taxonomy): Eukaryota > Metazoa > Mollusca > Bivalvia > Ostreida > Ostreidae > Saccostrea > Saccostrea echinata. The sequence goes on from NW_026889778.1 coordinate 5,595,890, forward strand.
CATTTTTAATACCTTTTCACCTTACAAATTTCTATCGTCTTCATTTTTACTCTCTTCAATTGTTTCTTCCTGTTTGCTGTGCTTTTAATTGATATGATAGGACATATATTTTAAAATCTTTCTGAGCAAAAGTAAGTAGATTTATTTACAGTTACGATTAGTCTCAACACATATCATTCGATGTACAGTAATTAAGATTTCACAATTATTCATAATTAAAATTTAGACAAGTTGAGCAATCCATACCTTGGTTTTATCAGTGTTGTTCCCAATTAAAAAAAAACCTGTAGGATTGTTCTGTTTTGTATTCGGTTGTTTTATTTTTAATTATGCACCTAGTGCTTCTTAACAAGCATCTAAAACAAAAACATGAATAGACATTTTTCAGACCGTTTAAATTATCTATTGTCATTTAAATCAGCTTCTATTTAAAAACATGGGTGCTTAACAAATTATAAGGTCTGAAACATGGGAAAGAAAATATTCTTCAGCAACGTCTTTCAATTTAATTAGTGTGATTCCGGAACCAAAAAAAATCCTTTGATTTGCAGGTTCAATTCATAATTTGTCAAAATAAATGCTATGATATCTACATATTTTGAAACAAATAAGGATGTAGTTTTGCAAAGAGTTATTATCAAAAGTATCCATTAGAAAAGTTCTGATTTAGATTTTTATACATTTTATATTTACTCATGAATGCATGTTTTCCTTTGTTTTTGAAGATGTCCAATGTTCAGCCCAATCCAGTAGGTTTGTTTTTGGGTCGTAAGTATTTTTTTAGGGGAGGGGGTTTAAAGGTTTCTCAACATCTTCACTCTTCTTTATAATTCATCTCCCATAACTATCAAGCACAACTTGATAACTGTAATGAAATAAAATTAGCATGGTGGATTGAAATAGAATTTGACTCCTATATTTGATAAATATGAAACCGCTTTAATTTCAAGTCAAGTAATTGTTTTGGTAGGAACAGACTGGATTATTCAAGTTACAAGAAATGTAACATAGATAAATATATTATTTTTTATTTAAATGCATTAAATTATGCTAGATTACTACAATATTAGCTGTATAAAGGAATGCCATTAGTGCATCCTGGCTATACCTCAAACTTAAAACACAATTTCTCCATATATATACTATCTGTTTTTTTGTAATATCATGCAATAAAATCATCGGCTTCATTACAAGTGTTCAAATATCATTTTCGTTTTCTGCATTGTAAATACACTTATTTTTATTGTCATTTCTAATATTCTTGGGTTTTAGATTAATGATAATAAGACAAGTTTGGTCAAGTTATTTACAGGAAAAATATCACTTTATTAACAGATTTATGTTTTAACTCCTGGGCAGGAGAATAGTTACTATTATCTCCTGGGCTCACGAGGTCATCAGGTGTGACCTTTTGTTAACCCCACCCAAAAATTCTGTAACAGCTGTCAAGTCAGTTTATGTGTGAATTGCATCAATAAACATGCGGACAATTTCAACTCGGTTACTCGTGAAATTTTTCCTATCAAGAACAGAAACAAACAGCCGGTGTTTCCTGAAAGTGAATATACTCAAGATCTTCATAGAAATAAAGAAAGGAAATAGAAAAAGAAATCCATGAATTTGAATCCTTCATTATTCCTATGCGCAGTACAGTTAAGGTGCCAAATGGAAATATCGGCGAATTTTTTAGACAGAAAATACATTCTTTACAAGGATGGGCGATTCTTTTTAGGCCTTTACTATTATCGGACAAATGTAATGTGGCTGAAAACAACATGTTGAGGACGTTTAGATATCTATATTTCTTATTTATATTTGTCACGTAATGTGGCAGTCACGTGATTTTAGCAAATATAACTGCAGTATTGAGGTCATCTATAAATTCCAATATTGCAAGGGCATAACCAAGTTAAAAATCTAAGTTTAATTTATAATTATTTTCAACACTCTTTGTAGTTTGTGAAAAGTGCTGCGAACCTATATAGATTCTACTATATAATTGCTAAAATTACATTTGTTAGACCGTATGTTAAATATTTTGCTGGTCAAGTACATTAAATGTAGATATAATTAATTCATTTGCAAGATTTCATCAGGTTCGCAGCACTTTTCAAATATCTTCATACCTCTTGAGTTTATGTGTAAAAGCTTGTCGTAATTCATTGAGGGTATGCCCTTGCAATATATCGATTTATTACGACCCTTCTATAACCCTTCAATGAATCTGCATACAAATGTACGGCAGTTTCACTTGTCTAGGGAATTTACGGGAAGTATATGAATAAAATCATAAAATAGACATCGCATCCAAGTTAATGGCCTCTTATATATCTGCAAATAATATTTTATTTAATTATAAAACACATTTTTCATTGTATAAAATATAACTTGATCCGCCTCTCACTGCATACAAACTGCGTCAAAATTTACGATATGACGTCACATTGACAAGTGCATTGCGATCAGTAAATTGTTTATATATTGCTGTGTGGGATTTAACATTGAACATTTAACATTTAACAAAACACATTTTTCATTGTATAAAATATAACTTGATCCGCCTCTCACTGCATACAAACTGCGTCAAAATTTACGATATGACGTCACATTGACAAGTGCATTGCGATCAGTAAATTGTTTATATATTGCTGTGTGGGATTTAACCAACGACAAAAATACATGCAATAGTAAGTATTGATGTAGTTTAAAGCTATCCAACAGTTTAAAATAGCGTATCATTTCATTTTGTGGTAATTTGAAGAACATGTACTTTTGTGTGATGTCATAGTAAGCATTTCCCGTAAAAACTAGGCCCCGCCTCCTTATTGCAGCCTTAACTGTGCTGCGTGTCTTGGAAGATAAAACTTTCCAAAACAAGAGCCATATCTGAGGATATGAAATGACTGATAGAGAAGCAGATGCAGACATAGATCAGACAATTTAATTCCCTCTTTGAAAAATGACGCAACCTTAGGGAAAGAACTTATTATAAATCTAGGAGAATGTAAGATACATAGACACAGATGTCACTCTCACGCCCGATAAAATAGTTATTAGATAGGATTACTGCCACTATTCGTATTGTATTTCAACCTCTTTGGAGAGTTGCTTGTGTGGCAGCAGATAAACTTGTGTTAGCAAAGAAGACAATACCTTCAGGAGTTTGCACAAGATACTGTTACCACCAAATGTCGATGTTGGCCAGATGATATCAGACTGGCCGGACATGGAGAACTAATATTTAGTGATGGCTACGATGGAACTGTGCATATCGTCAGACACGGGAGGGCAGAAATACTGATCACTAAACAAAAGGACTAGAAAACAGAAGGGTTGTGTTGTATAGGATCAGGATATATATTGGTTAATCTGTATAATAAAGGCCGAAACAAAATCGTCCGCTATCAGGGAAACAGTGAGGCAGGAAATACAGTATATAAGATATCAATATACCAAAAACCTTTTAAAATGGTAAATACATGCTCTATTTGGCCGAGAACAGCAACAAAGACATTGTGCCTCAAGTTGCTTTGGATATGACAGGAAGAGTCCCTTTCCGATGCGACGGTACACCAGGCAGAGGGAAGAAGACGTTTAATCCTAGACATATAGTGACTCCACGACTCGTATCATTGATACTGCAATGACTGTCTACATATACATGATTAAGATAGACATTTCCTGAGATGTGTGAATAATCTGGGAGATGCCCTAGGCCTGTGGACTGAGCTAGTATGGACAGTGAGAGCAGGCTGTGGATAGGGGGATTGGATTCAGGAGAAATCATACAGTACATAAATGAATTGAAAATGGTTTGTGGACTGGAGCTTGAAATAAATATATATAAATAATAATAAACCAAAAGCAGTTTAATTGACACACACTACTAATACAAGAAAAAAAACGGTGTATGTGCATGGGATTTTTTAAGAAATCAATCAATCATGCATTCTGAGCATACCAAGTGTATATTATAAGTAAGAGGAATCATATATGAACATATCTTCATGGTTTACATTGTTTATTGAAAGTTTTTATTTACATTTTTCAGTTCAACCAATCGCAAAATCGTGATTTAAGCTACTAATGAGACCAGGTCTTCCAACACAATCTTATGGAATTCCAATAGGCACTAATTATACTCCTTTATTAGCCAACCTGTTTTTTTTTTTATATATATATTCCTATGGAACAGAATTTATTCAAAAACTTCTTCATGAGAAAGAGAAAACTCTTGGTGTGGCCTCAACTCAACATTTAGATATATCGACGACGTTTTATCATTCACATGTCGATCGATATGTTCCAGTGAACTCAAAATAAAAGACACTATAGATAATGGCCGACTAATAACTAAACTGTATGACAAAGGGGAAAATTTCAGCTTTTTCATCCTCAACTTTCCTTAATTGTGTAGTAATACTTCAACAATACCTTCATATGGTGTTTATGTCTCCTAGCTGATTCGATACGCAAGAGCATGCTCTACGTACGAACAATTTTTAAACCGAGATACATCATTAAGGCGAAGAATTTGTTGAATATTACCCGATTATAACTCTTACAAGTTAAAAGATCTGTTTTAAAGGTGGTTTATAATTCAATTCTTCATTCGGTGTCATTTAAATCAGAATGTCATTTTTTTTAATTAACTGAAGTTAACGAGGGACACCTATATATAGAAGAATCTGAGGGAAATAGATGAGCGAAACGCCCATGCCCGTTTTGCAGCTATACAAATATCTCAATTGAACGACATTTAAATGTGTATACGACATTTAAATGTGTACAGTACTTGTCAAAGTGATATCTAGATTCTAAACAAGCTTTCACTTGACCTTCATTTTTTGCCACAGAATGTCTAACACGGCTAGTGACTTCAAATTTATTATATTCTGTAATTTGTATTTTAAGTGCAGATACTATTGAATTGTATACATGTACATTGTATATAGTGATAGTGGTGATCTTTCGGTTTCGAAAGCGCTTGTAGTAATTAAAAATAAACAAGTAAGGGATTATATACTTATTCCAATATTTATTATAACTTCTGTCTGGCATTTCAAATAATTTACTGTAAATGGGTTCATTATTACATACATATAGTTTATTTTCAGTGAAAAATGTTTTATTCCTGCATCAACATTTCAACTTAATTTTAAAATAAAACAACCCCTAAATATCCGTTTAAATAGCTCCTTGCTGACCACTACATCACGCTTTCACAATACCAAATAGTTTTCCGTATTTAGCAAGCGTATTTAGACTTAGAATTTTTAAGACCACGCTAAACTTTTTTTTTATGTAGAGTGGGTCTTTGGACCAAATTTTTGCAAGTGTAAAAAGAAACATCTTTCCATTGCCTTTCATTATTCGTTCTCAAAAACATGAAGGAATGAACCCCTCTATTCAAAAACTTTAGTTAAATCATCCAAGTTATGACAGTTTTGTGATTATTGAGAGTGTTGACATTTTGTTGTTTTTATTTTAATTAATGTCAATTAAGGCATTGTCAATTTTGTATGCAAAAGGCAATTAACATTACTTAAATTTAACAAAACTTTAACAAAAAGTGGAATTTCTGAAAAAAGAATTTATTGATTTTCTTTATTTGTCATTATGAAGGCATATGGCTCGGCATATTCCCCTAGTTTTTTATGTCTTAATTTATTACATTTTGCATACCAGGAACTTCTGGCTGCCAAGAGACCATGAAGAATATACCCCAAGTTATTATTAAAGGTAGTGACAGGTTTATCTATCAGTGCTCCTTACTAGTACTCATATATATCAAAGAAAAATACAGTTTAATAAGAAAGATCGATAAGATGCAGTTCATCTTCTTAAGTTATAAATGAATGTCTGCTGATCTAGAGATGCATTTATAATGTTTTTAAAAGTTTTAATTTATGACACGTACTCACCACTCTAAGTGACACCTGATTTTTTAACAACCAGGAATAATAAAACTAAACCCAAATAGTTCTTTGACAAGTGCTTACTTGGGTAGGACCAGCCTTGAATTAGGTGATATAAGAAAACTTTCATAAAATTATTTGAAATATTATACTTTATTCACAGATTTATACTTTAACACTTAAGCAACAGAATGGCTACTCCAATCTCCTGGGCTCATGAAGTCATCAAATGTAATCTCTGTGATAAGGCTACCCAGCAATTCTGTAACAACTGTCAAGTAAGTTTATGCGTGAACTGCATCAATAAACATGTGGACAATTTCAACTCGCTTACTCATGAAATCGTTCCTTTCAAGAACAGAAAGAACCAGATAGTGTTTCCTGAGTGTGACTTTCAATCCGAACAGAGATGCGAAGCCCATTGCCAAAAGTGTGATGTGTCTGAGTGTATGGAGGGTGTCATCGATTCCCATAATGGACCCAAGTTGAAATACATTCCCAAGATCTTCCTAGAAAAACGAAAGGAAATAGAGAAGGAAATCCATGAATTTGAATCCTACATTTTTCCTATGATCAAGAAGATAAAACTTTTCAAACCAACAGCCATATTTGAGGAAATGGAGCAACAGATAAAGGAGCACAGAAAATCCTGGCATGTTGAAGTAGACACCATCTTTGACAGACTTGGCACTTTGATCAAGTCCATGAAAGAAAATCATATGTCTGTCTTAAAATTACACCAGTCCAAGCTTATTAATCTGCCTCCAGATCTGATGCAAACAATCCAGCGAAACAAAGAAATCTTAAAGTCCAACAAAGTGTCTGATATAACTAACTACAAATCCAAACTCACCGAATACAGAAACATTCATACAGACATAGATCAGGCAATTCCCTCTTTGAAAACTAACACAACCCAAGGGAGAGAACTTATTATAAAACTAGGAGAATACAAGGTTACATTGACACAGACGAAACTCTCACATCTGATAGAAGTATGCTTAGACAAATCCAGAGTTATTGCTACCATTCCTGCTGGATTTCAACCTTTATGGAGAGTTGCTTGTTTGGCAGAAGATAAAGGTTGGGTTAGCGGAGAAGACACAATCAGAAGATGTGTCGACATATACGGGTCTATTTATGATACAGTTACAATGTACTACCAAATGTCGATGTTGGTCAGATGATAGCAGAGGGACCGGACATGGAGAACTAATATATAGTGATGGTTACAATAGAACTGTGAATATCGTCAGACACGAAAGGACAGAAATAATGATCACCACACAAAAGGGCTGGCAAACAGAAGGGTTGTGTGGTACAAGATCAGGAGATGTATTGGTCAATCTGTATAATAAAGGTCGAAATAAAATCGTCCGCTATCAAGGGCAAACAGTGAAGCTAGAAATGCATAAAGATAACAATAAAAAAGAAATCTTTAAAAATGGAAAATACATGCTGTATTTAGCCGAAAACAACAATGAAGACATTTGTGCCTCTGATCGTAATGCTGGCCTAGTGGTTGTTTTGAAAATGACGGGAAGAGTTCGATTCCGATACGACGGTACACCAGGCAGGGGAAAGAAGGCATTTGATCCTAGATATATAGTGATAGACTCCATGAGTCATATCATTGTGTCAGATTACAGCAATGACTGTCTACATATACTTGATCAAGACGGACATTTCCTGAGATGTGTGGATAATCTGGGACTAGAGAACCCCTGTGGACTGAGTATGGACAGTAAGGGGAGGCTGTGGGTAGGGGAAATAGATTCAGGAGATATTAAAGTCATACAGTACATGAAATAAATGTAAAATGTTTTGTGGCCGCACCCTACAAATAATAATAAAACAAAAGCAGTGTTATTTGTTATACACCACTAATACAAGAAAAAAACAGCGGCGTAATCATTGACGGTGCATTGGCATTTTTGAAAGAAATCAATTAATCATGCATGCTGAGCATACCAAATGTATATCATGTGTTCTAGGGATTATACATGAACATACTTTCATGGTTTAAATTGATTATTGAAAGTTTTTATTTAGCTATTTCAGTTCAACTGGTCGCAAAAATGTGATTTAGTCTACTATTGTACGTGCATGATAACTTGACTCTTTGAATGTTTGTATGTGTCCAATTGAACTCGAAATAAGACACCTCATAGTTTAATACATCTCTTTTATATATGGATATTTCGCTCGAAAAAGACATTGACGACAAAATTAGGACAAAACTTTATGATAAACGTTATTAGTTTACCTTTCCTTGTCAAAGTCCCTTTTTGTGTAACAATATACCATCTCACCTGCATATGGGGTTTACGTCTGTTCTATGTACTAACAATTCATAAACTGAGGTAGGCTACTGACTTTTGAGTTGAAGATACAAAGATATGAACATATGGTCGTTACAATGACAATTGTGTATTCTGTATTGTGTAAAGTAAGGTCGTGACGTCTTTTAAATAAGTTGTTAGGCTATTATTTTCACAGTGAATTGTCTAAGGAATTTTCTTTTAATACGATCAAGACGAAGAACACGCGGCTGGTGTGACCGGTCGACGGGGGATGCTCACTCTTTCATGAAATCTGCAGCTGATCCAACCTCTGTCTTTATAGGTCTGTCAACTCTGCTAACAATCTGTATTGTTTGATTGGGCCTTTGAGTATGTTTACTATTCGCTATCTTCAAATTTAATTACATTACTTTAACTGGTTAAAATTATTCTGCTCCACCATTAACGTAATTTTATTTAGATTATGATGATAAATATACGTTTATATCCTCAATGGAGATACAGAGACGCAATCTTTTCACAATGTGCAACGGTCACTCAGCAAGCACTTATTGTTATTACGTCCTAATTTTCAGAGATATATTTTGCTTCAGAAACATTGTGTTATACGATTTTTTCGAAATATCATTGGTATGGCTTTTTCAAAACTCGAAACTTTTCAAACATCAATAGCATAAAAATGTATATGACTTTTTTTACGCTTTATATTTCTCATGATAAATTAAAGAGCATACTTTTTTCATAGACAACTACTTCCTCAATAAAAAAAAATGCAACTCATAAATGTTCATTTCTTGTGAGTAGTCATCGACAAAATTACTTATCATTCTTGTTCAACATAAATGTACTCTGAAGTTGATATTAAAAAGATGCTGGAGTTCCTCATTGACAATATATATGTAGTCTTTGGAGACCAAGTCTTCCAACACAATCTGTTGAAATTCCAATGGGCACTAATCGTGCTCTTTTATTAGCTTACCTGTTTTTTTTTTATATTCCTATGAAATGAATTTATTCAGAACCTTCTTCATGAGAAGAAGAAAACTCTTGTTATGACCTTCAACTCAACATTTACATATACCTACGGCGTTTTATCAATTTACATAAGTTACTTTATTCATATGTCGATCGACATATTCCAGTGAACTCAAAATAAAAGACACATCATATCCGGATGTTTTACTGACTATAGATAATGACCTATTAATAACTAAACTGTATGAAAAGGGGATAAATTGAGTTTTTCAATCATCAACTTTCCCTATTTATATCGTAATATTTCAACATCACCAACATATGGTGTTTATGTCTCCCAGCTGATTCGATACGCAAGATCATACTAGGAGTACAATCAATTTTTAAACCGGGGCGAGCTACTGACAAATAAGTCGATGTTACAAGGATTTCAACAAACCATTTAATGTAAGCTTGTTGCACATTCTACGGTAGTTATTTTGATTTTGTTTATAAATACAACCCATTGTTGTGTTGCAATTTGTTTGACATGTTATATACGGGGGCTGTTCGGAAATTATTGAGATATTGTGTATATTCTTCTTTCTAATGAACGTTTTTCGGTGAAAATTTGCATATACGTTTGACAAACTCTAAGAAGTAATAAAAACAAGAAATATTTTAAAAATATTTTATTTCATCTTTTCAATGGTATATTAATGTGTCAATGGTAGGGGTACCCGGCGCAGTCACGAAATCGGATATTGAAAATATGTAACACCAACGTAAAAACTCCCAATGGACTCATAGTAAGACCGAAAATAATTCAATTTATGTATATAATTTTTCAATTTAACTTTGACTTCATTTTGTGCAAGTTTGTTAGAATTTCGATCAGAAATACGGAGATCATTAAAAAATTTACGCGCGGTATAGCAATCTGATAACGACGACAAAACGGATTTTGACGTCAAGGCGGAGCAGCGATCATACCTAAAATTTTGTGTAGCGGTATTGAGAACTCTTGTCCAGACTAAACGACCTGCTAAAACAATACCAATGCAATAAAACATGTCTACGGGTTTATTTTCTCATTCGTATATATTATTTTCTTACAAATAATTCAACCAGAGTAAAAACAAAAGCTCCGGATGACCATCAATTATTACGGACTAAATAACGTTGACCCGCGTTGCATAACTCGAAACTGCATAATGCTAAGTCAACCTGTATTTGACATTTTGTGTATATTTTACACTGGGGTAGCAACAGCACACGTTTTATTTTTTTAATTTTTTTTAAAAAATCGATTAAGAATTATAAGAAACAGTTTGATTTTTGAAATGTTATATGTAATGACAGAGAAAGTAGATTGAACGCTTCCTGATCATTTCAGAATGAGAATATATCAGCTGACCTGACGTTAAAATGACGTAGCGATGCTGCTCCAGGTCAATAGACATATGCTTGTTTATGATTTCACCGGAACTTATTTAATTATCCAATAAATTAGAAATTTTGTACATTTGTTTTATTTGTTCTTTAAAAAACGTTGACTAATTTTTATGAATTTATCTCAGTCCTTTGTGGAGTAAAAGTATTTGTCTCAATAATTTTCGAACAGCCCTCGTACAATTTGTAGGGTCTCTGTTTTTGTATTAAAATTGACAAAGGAGTACTCTGTCCACCTGATTATTACATAGGAGTCACGGCATTACATAGGAGTCAAGGCATTACATAGGAGTCACGGCATTACATAGGAGTCACAGCATAAAATAGGAGTCACAGCATTACATAGGAGTCACGGCATAAAATAGGAGTCACGGCATTACATAGGAGTCACAGCATTACATAGGAGTCACGGCATTACATAGGAGTCACGGCATTACATAGGAGTCACAGCATTACATAGGAGTCACGGCATTAAATAGGAGACACAGCATTACATAGGAGTCACGGCATTACATAGGAGTCACAGCATTACATAGGAGTCACGGCATTACATAGGAGTCACGGCATTACATAGGAGACACAGCATTACATAGGAGTCACGGCATTACATAGGAGTCACGGCATTACATAGGAGTCACGGCATTACATAGGAGTCACGGCATTACATAGGAGTCACGGCAGATGTCACCGGTCAAAAAGGATGCTTACTCCTTCTGGTCATCTTGCCCCTGGATTGATCAGGAAATAGACTTACACGTTAAGTCACAATTTCAATCACCTGAAAGATGTTTAATACTGTGAATTAAAAGTACACATCTGCACACATCAGCACTTTGAAAATACAATATTGAATAGCATTTTTATTTCGGATTGTTTGACTTTTAAATCATTTCAGCGCTATGTACAGATTTTGATTTAAGCTTAAGATGTTTCGTGACGCTGGGGCTAATCTCACCACTGATGTTTCCAGGGGTCCGTGTTTTGCCCTGTTCACCATTCGTTTCGTCTACTGTATTCTATACATCAATGCTTGTAAAGTCAATTTCCTTTTGAAAAAATGTTCAATTTCTTGCAATTAAAGTGGCATTAAATCAATCAGTTAAAAATGTTCAGATGTATATGTTTAAGGAATTACATATACATATAACCCATCCTTTTGCGTAGATGATGTTTAGTGACTTCTTACATAATTGTGATTTTGTTAAGTGAGACTGCAGTTTTAAAAAAAAGTTTGAGATCTCATGAACCCAAAATAATATGATTACCTCATTAAAAGTTTCTCAACATAATATTTTAAGCTAAAAATCTCAACGATATTTATAAACTCTAAAAAAAAAAAATGTGTTTGACACATTCCATTTTGCAAGGTTGAAATTATAGGCAAAATAAGGGATTTTGTGATTAGAACAAATTTAGATCTAAAATGTGTCAGGCAGTTTTCGTGTTTTCCTGTCCAGTTCTTGAGATGATGTTTTAGACACTCGCTTTATTTTTGCCTTTTTCCTTATATCCCCTTTTAACAAGACCTGGCCATTAATTTGAACAATCTTGAATCCCCTTCAGCCAAAGATGCTTTGTAAGAAATTCTGTTGCAGTTGGTTCAAAGTTGAGAATGTGAAAATTTAACAGATGGGAGGACAAGTGACGGACGATTGATGATCAAAAGAGCTCATTTGAACTTTTCAAGTGACTTTTTCATTTAAAATTACGCATTTGAAAAATGTAACCCTAGTGTTGTTCACATGGAAAATTTAATAATATTTAATTTTACCCAAAGAGAACTTTAAAATCAAAATTTTGTCGTCGACTAGAACAAAAGAAGCAAGTGCAAAGTTTATCGTTTTATATATACTCAAAGCAGACTGAAGTATTTAAAAAGCATTTGAATTAGCATCATATCAATACTGTAAATTTGTTGGACAGTATCTTTTGTGTGAAGACTTTTACAAGAAGAGAAAATTTTAGAAGACAAATTAATTAAAGAATTTAAATGGACTTTTTTTAACCTAAATATTCCTTTGATTTGATCGCAGACTGTCTTTTGTTTGTATGTATGTTGTTTAACGTCCCTCTCGAGAATTTTTCACTCATATGCAGACTCCACCACTTACCGTTGGAGAGCTGCAAATTTTGTCCTATACTCGGCACTTACGGCCACTGAGCAGTGAGGGATCTTTTTCGTGCCAGCACCTACTGCGACACGGGACCTCGGTTTATACGGTCTCATCCGAAGGACCGGTCTCCACGTCCCACAGTGGGATTCGAACCCATGACGTAAGGATCAACTCCTTACTTCGCGACTCTAGCGCAGACGCTCTAACCACTGCGCCACGCGGGCATCGCAGACAATCTAACAAACGTTTTAAGTATGTAATCTTTCAAATGAAAATGAAATACTTCTCTTCAAAATCTTTGAATTACAATATCTACTATGATTAAAATTTGGACTAAATTACCACTTTTATAAGATTACACTCTTAGATACACCAATAAGGCGAAGAATTTGTTGAAGATTATTTGTTTATAACTTTAACACATTTAAAAGATTTAAAAGATGTGTTTTAAAGGTGGGTTATAATTCAATTCTTCATTTGGTGTCATTTAAATTTCGTTTTTTAACTTAAGTACAATGTCTGCTCACGAGGGATGCCTATATAAAATTTATATCTTAATTCATTACATTTTGCATACCGGAAACGCTGATAAGAGACTATGAAGAATATAGACCAAGTTATTAAAAGTAGTAACTGACAGATTAATCTATAAGTGCGCCTTACTAGTATAAAAGCAAAATGCAGATCAATAATCGATATGATCTAGTTCATCTACTAAAGTCATAAATGCTAGTCTTCTCATCGAGAGTCTTTAAAAAATTTATTTAAAAGATTTATGACAGGTACTCACTACTCTAAGTGACATATGACTTGCTGACAACCAGGAAAAATCAAACTTAACCCAAGTAGTTTCTTGAGAAGTGATTATTGGGGTAGGACCAGGATTGAATATTCTGATACAAGCTGCCAACACAAGATGTCCGCGCTTTCGTTCTTGCATCTGGAAGTTTTAAATTATGCTTAATGAAATATATTTTCTGTTTTATAAAAAAAACTTTGGCCATAGCTAGCGCAATCACAAATTAAATAATCTTTTCTTAATATTTACTAGTATATTGACTTCATTTGTTACAAGAATTATGTATGAAAATCGTCACCTTCATGATTATTCTTTATATATCATTTTAGCTGTATACTTTCAAAAAACAATTAAAACTACCATTTCTTATATTGTCGAAAGTAAAACTGATGAAACAAGAAACCCAATCTCCTGAGCTACTCCCATCTCCTGGCCTCAGGAGGTCATCATGTGTATCTTTTGTGACAAACCCACCCAGCAATTCTGTAACAACTGTCAAGTCAGTTCATGCGTGAAAGGCATCAATCAACATGTGGGTCTACTCTCTTACTCATGAAATTGTTCCTTTCAAGAACAAAAAGAAACAGTTGGTGTTTCCTGAACGTGAATTTCGCTCCGATCAAAGAAGTGAGGCCCATTGCCAAGAGTGTGAAGTCCCTGTGTGTATGGAGTGTGTCATCGATTCCCATAATGGACACAAGTTGAAATACATACCCAACCCAAGAAAGGACATAGAAAAGGAAATCCATGAATTTGAATCCTTCATTACTCTTATGTTTAAGATAAAGCTTTCCAAACCAACAGCCATATTTGAGGAGATAGCAAACGAGATACAGGACCACATAAAATCCTGGCACGTTGAAGTAGACACCATCTTTGACAGAAGAGAATCATCTGTCTGTCTCAAATTACACCAGACCAAGCTAATTAAACTGACTCCAGATCTGATCGAAAAAATTCAGCGAAACAAAGAAATCTTAAAGTCCAACAAAGTGTCTGATATAACTAACTACAAATCCAAACTCACTGAATACAGAAACATTCATGCAGACATAGATCAGACAATACCCTCTTTAAAAATTAACTCAACCCATGGAAAAGAACTTATTATAAAACTAGGAGAATACAAGGTTACATTGACACAAACGACGCTTTCACGTCTGATAGAACTGTCATTGGACAAACCCAGAGTTATTGCCACCATTCCGACTGGATTTCAAACTTTGTGGAAAGTTCCTTGTATGGTACCGGGTAAAGCTTGGGTTAGCGGAGAAGACACAATCAGAAGATATGTCGACATACACGGATCTTTTTATGATACAGTTTCTACCAAATGTCGATGTTGGCCAGATGATATCAGAGTGCTCGAACATGGAGAACCAATATATAGTGATGATAACAATTAATGGAACTGTGAATATCGTCAGACACGGGAGGACAGAAATAATGATCAACACACAAAAGGGCTAGCAATCAGAAGGGCTGTGTGGTACAAGATCAGGAGATGTATTCGTCAGTCTGTATAATGAAGGCCGAAATAAAATCGTCCGCTATCAAGGGCAAACAGTGAGGCTAGAAATATATAAAGATAACAATAAAAAAGAAATCTTTAAAAATGGTAAATATATGCTATATTTGGCCGAAAACAACAATGAAGACATTTGTGTATCTGATCGAAATGCTGGCCTAGTGGTTGTTTTGGATATGAGGGAAAGGGTTCGATTCCGATACGACGGTTCACCAGGCGCAGAGGGAAGAAGATATTTGATCCTAGATATATACTGACAGATCCCATAACTCATCATTGTGTCAGATACAGCAATGACTGTCTACATATATTTGATCAAGACGGACATTTCCTGAGATGTGTGGATGATCTGGGACTAGAGAACCCCTGTGGACTGAGAATGGACAGTGAGGACAGGCTGTGTGTAGGGGAAATAGATTCAGGAGATATTAAAGTCATACAGTACATGAAGTGAATGTAAAATGTTTTGTGGACGCGTTCTAGAAAATAAATATAAATACACGATAATAAAACAAAAGCAATGGTATTTGTTGTACACCACTGTTGCAACCACTATTGAAATAATGTTCACTATTGAAATAATTATTTCAGTAGTGGTTGAGAGTGCATTTCAAAACCATATACAGGTTGTAACCACTATTGAAATAACGTTCATTAGTGAAATAATTATTTCAATAGTGGGTGAACGTGCATTTCAAAACCAAACACAGGTTGCAACCACTATTGAAATAACGTTCACTATTGAAGCAATGATTTCAATAGAGGTTTTGAAACAGGCTGCAACCACTATTGAAATAATGTTCACTATTGAAAAAAAAGATTTCAATAGTGATTGAAATAAAGATTTCAGTAGTGATTGAAATAATTATTTTAATAGTTGCTTGCAATGATTTCAATACCAAAACCACATTGCAAGCCTTACTGAAATAACCCCACTATTGAAAAAAATATAAGGATTAATTGTTCATTACGTTGTCCAACATAATATATAATATTTAATGAGTTTGATATATGACATGTAAAATTATGTATTTCTTTCTTTTCTATAAATTACCACTAATACACGGACATTTTTGATTTAACTGACGTACCTTAAATTCAAACAAAGCATGCAAATGTTACATGCAAGCTTCCGCTGAATCTGGCGAAAACTAATAGACAATCAATCAATATATGCATGTTTTAAGTAATTTTGGTAAATATTGTTCATCTTTGCCACTGATTTTAAATGAAAGGATCATAAATGCACATAATTGTAGAAATTAGAATATCTACATTAAAAAGAAGAAGACTGACATCTATGTGCACAAACTTTCCGATGAAAATATGGTTATTTTAATAAAAAGAATATACAATAGAGGGAAATTCTCGAATATATTCATGGGCTTGCCTACACTACAAATATGGATAGTAAATCTAACGCCTACTCCTTAAGACATTAAAAAACAAAACTTAAAGGAAATTAGTATAAGCATTACATGTATTATAATAGTGGGTGTTATTTCAATAGGGGTCACACATATAAAACCGCTATTAAAATAATGACTACTATTGAAATTATTTCATAAGTGATCGTTATTTCAATAGTGGTTGCATTAATACATGTACTGCCGAATTGAAATATCTAATATTGAAATTATTTTTTCAATAGTCACTATTTCAATAATGGTTGCAACAATGTACCCACTATTGAAAAAATGATCATTACTGAAATAATTATTTAATAGTTGATATTATTTCAACAGCGGTTTTTAGTGTAACCATTATTGAAATAACAACCTATTGATTAAAAATAACCATATTTTCATCAGAAAGTTTGTATACATAGATGTAACATATATTTCTTCTTTCTTTTTTTAAATGTAGATATTCTAATTTCTAAAACTATCTGTTTTTATAAACTTTTACATTCCGCAATTAATAGCAATGATGAACCTTATATAATAAAATTACTTAAAAATTACTAGATCACTTAAATCACAGATATAAGTATATTAATAGTATTTCTAGATAGAAATTAAAACATAAAATTACATATCATATTTCAGACTCAATAAATTAATTCATTATGTTGGGAAACATAATGAAGAATTTATCTTTATATATTTTTATATTACTCTACATAGAAAATATGAAACTTGTTATGAACAAAAAGTCCTCAACCAATTGTAAAATTCACGCATGTCACATGCATAGAGTCCAAGATTCTAACTCAAGGTTGGGTTAAACCATGAAGTAGGAAGAGAACGAACAGTAATCAAGGTAAAAAGTCAATCGAGACAATGCAGATTTGGAGCAGAGCAAACACGGGCCTCTAAAAACATCAGAGGTTGGATCAGGTGCCATGGAGGAGTAATCATCCCCTGTCACCTGGTCTCAGCCGCCGTGTGCTCCTTGTCATGATCAGGCAAACTGAAAAATCTGTAGACAATTCAGTGTGAGGATAATAGCCTAACAATTTGTATGAAAAACGTCAGTCAACAAATTCGACTTTACGATAGATTGTATTTGCTGACAAGGTCTTTGTATCGACCATAGAATTTGCGAATTGATGACTTTAAACGAGACTGTTGATATTCTTGTTTCATCAACTTATTAGTCAAGAGATTGCCTCGTATTAGAAATTGTTCTTACGCAGAGCATACTCTTGTGTATCGAATCTATTGGGAGACGTAAACTCCATGTGCAGGTGATAATGGTAGAGTGCTAAATAAATAAGGGAAGTTGACGATAGAAATATCAGTCTAAAAACTAGAGAAGCTCAAATTCCACAGAAGGTCTTGATTCCTATATTCCTGTAATCCCAAGTGAAACTTTTACTCCTAAAGTGACCTCACCCTATAACCCTACAGCTAAAATTCATCGTTTGAACGAATTTTAATTTATACGATATCAGACAGTTAAAAAATATTAAAATGACATAACCCTATTTTAAACTCTACTGGTCAGACATCAG
Source organism: Saccostrea echinata (assembly GCF_033153115.1). Lineage (NCBI taxonomy): Eukaryota > Metazoa > Mollusca > Bivalvia > Ostreida > Ostreidae > Saccostrea > Saccostrea echinata. Next base: position 5,613,914 of record NW_026889778.1, read on the forward strand.
CTATTGCAATAGTAAGGTGCCAGTCGTCCGTCTGTTCATCTGTCCTTCTGTAAACAATTTTCAAAATATTCCTTCTTCTAGAGTTCTGATCTGATTTCAATATAATCTGGCACACAAGTAGACTACAATAAGATGCATAATTCTGTGTATCTTTTTTTTTTATTTCTGTGAACGGTGGTCCCATGGTTACTTAGAATAGCAATTTCTGTAAAATTCTTTATAAACACTACTTCTCATAGTTTTGGTCTGATTTCAATATATTGGCACACAAGTAGATTACATTAAGATACATCATTCTGTTCATGGGTTTTTGATATTGGTGAGCAGTGTTATCATGGTTACTAAAAATATTAATTTCTATGATTTCTTTCAAAACCCTACTGCTCTACATTTTTGGTCTTATTTTCATATATCTTGGCACACAAGTAAACTACACTGATATATGTAATTCTGTATATCGGTTTTTGAATTTGGTGAATGATGTTGCCATGGTTACTAAAAACAGAAATTTCTATGAAATTCGTTCAAAACGCTTCTCTTCCGATAGATTTGGTCTGATTTCAATATAACGTGGCACCCAAGGAGATTTCAAACTCAGATATATAATTCTGTGTTTATGTTTTTGATTTCGAATAGTGGTGTTGCAATGGTTACTAAAAATGGAAATTTTTACCGAAATAATTTTAAAACGCTATATTCCCTACAATTTTCGTTTGATTTCAAAGTATCTTCGCACACAAGACTACATTGATATACATAAATCTCTTCATCATTTTTTTAATTATTATTTCGATGAATGGTAGTTGCCATGGTTACTTAAAATAGAAATGACCGTAAAATTCTTTCAAAAGGCTCCTACTCCTTGAGTTTTGGTCCGATTTCAATTTAACTTGGCACAGAAGTATACTACATTAAGATAAATAATTCTTTTCATCGGTTTTGATTTTGATGAATGGTATTACCGTGGTTACTAAACATAGACTTTTTTGTGAAATTCCTTTACAACTCCCCTTACAGTTTTGAATATAACTTTGCACGATACAATAGACTACAATAAGAGACATAGTTTTGTTCATCAGTTTTTTATTCTGGTGAGCAGTGTTACCATAATTACTAAAATCAGAAATTTCTATGAAATACTTTCAAAACACTACTCTTCCTACCGTTCTGATCTGATTTCAATATAATTTGAAACACAAGAAGATTTCAAACTCAGAAAAATAACTTTTGGTATAAGTTTGTGATTTCAATAGTGGTTTTGCTATGGTTACTAAAAAAAGAGATTTGTGAAATATTCAAAATGCTACTCCTTCTACAGTTTTGGTCTGATTTCAATATAACTTTGCACACAAGTAGACTATACTAAGACACATAATTCTATATATCATTTTTTTTATTTTGATGAGCACTCTTGCCATGGTTATCAAAAAATAGAAATTTCTGTGAAATCAAATTCTTTCATCAGAAGGCTATTCCTTCAACAGTTTTAATCTGATTGCAATAAAACTTGCCATAAAAAGAGACTAAACTAAGGACCGTTATTTTATTTCATGCTGTTGAATTGTTTGTTTATAGTGCAAGTGCTACCTTACTCTTCATTTGTTCTTCCTTTGTTGCCCGCCGAAATATGGCTGACATACTGCCAACTCGGCGTTAAACAATAAACAATCCAACAATCAATCTTCCTTTGTTGCAAGTACAAACCATCAGAGCTACAGTCTCGTCAGAGACTTCTAGTTGTCTTTCTGTGATTATCTCATCTTGAAAGGAGCCAGGTCCTTCCTTTAAACAGATTAAAATTCCATTCAGGTATTTAACCAAAAAATACACTGTGCCAAGTATGGATGAAATTAGCCAAGTTGTTCAAAAGAAAATGATGAGAAAGTGAAAAGTTCATAAAGACAATGCAAACAACAGACAAATTTCAATTAAAAAAAAATTTACAAGCTTTTGGCTCAGATGAGTTTTAAAAAGCGGTCACAATGCTCATCTGCATTAGCTCTTTTAAATAAACTTTTATTTCAGTCATAGCAGAAGGTTAAGACAGCTCCTCAAACAAATAATCCAGTTAAATACATGAAAATGTATGTACAAAAAATAACTCAGGATTTCCAGCCTTATACCTCAAAACGGGAATGCAATTATCTAGCCCAATCTGTCATTAAAATCGTTGTTAAATCATTGAATGATAATAAAAAATATTTTCATGAATTTTATACTTTGGAAAAGACAGGGTATTTAGTTTCTTAATTAATTCATTTGCAAGATTTCATCAGGTTCGCAGCACTTTTCAAATATCTTCATACCTCTTGGGTTTATGTGTAAAAGCTTTTCGTAATTCATTGAGGGTATGCCCTTGCAATACATCGATTGATTACGACCCTTCTATTGCCCTTCAATGAATCTGCATACAAATGTACGGCAGTTTCACTTGTCTAGGGAATGTACGGGAAGTATATGAATAAAATCATAAAATAGACATCATATCCAAGTTAATGGCCTCTTATATATCTGCAAATAATATTTTAATTAATTACAAAACACATTTTTCATTGTATAAAATATAACTTGATCCGCCTCTCACTGCATACAAACTGCGTCAAATTTTACGATATGACGTCACATTGACCAGTGCATTGCGATCAGTGATTTGTTTTATATTGCTGTGTGGGATTTGACCAACGACAAAAATACATGCAATAGTAAGTATTGATGTAGTTTAAAGCTATCCAACAGTTTAAAATAGCATATCATTTCATTTTGTGGTAATTTGAAGAACATGTATTTTTGTGTGACGTCATAGTAAGCATTTCCCGTAAAAATTAGGCCCCGCCTCCTTATTGCAGCCTTAACTGTGCTGCGAACACATCTATGTACATCATTAACGAAATTTTATTATGTTTTCAATTACAAGCAAAAATATAAAGATTAAGTATAAGTATCTAGTTTGTTGGGGGTCTAAAGTGAAGATTAGACTATTGTAATACAAGCAAAAGGTAATTCTCGTTTAAAACTCATTTGTCATTCATATGAGTTTCCATGTGATTCAATCAACTTATCAACCAAAAGAACCCAAACACATATAAAACAATGGGACTATGACCAACGCTCATAATGTAAATTCTTTTTTAAAAAAGAAAAAGAAAACATTTATATTCTATTGTCAGAAAAAAAAAATTAAAAATAATCCAAAGGTTTCAGAAGACAGACTAGAGTAGTTCTGTATTACACTAAACATACACAGAACTTTAATACAGTCAAATGTTGCTATCTCAAACCGATAGAACCGAGAGAAAACTGAGATTTACAATGACTTGAGATATTGAGGTTAATAAAAATACATAAAGAAGAAGTGGTTGGGACTTTTAACTCATTTTGAAATATCCATGGTATTCGAGATATCAAAGTTCGAGATATCAAAGTTCAACTGTATCATCCCTAAAATGATTTTTTTTTCTTTCTTACAAATCAAACTTTTACTGAGGTAAAGAAGTTCAACAATAATTGCAGGAAAGACAATGTCCTTTGACAAAAATATTCAATTTCTTGTCAATTAAATCATATTTAATCAATAACTTGGGAACAACTTTACCCAGTCCCCAGAAAAAGTGTTAAAATATTATTTTTATACATTGTAACAAGCTTATTTTATACAATGTAACAAGCTTTCTCATTGTTCATTCAATATCATGTGTCAAGATATAGAAATTTGAATAGACTGCGACTTTCTAATTACGAACATTAAAAAACTTCAATAAACTGAGACTTTCTAAAAACAGATCCATCAACTTCTATTTCTAATTGTGACTTCATAATGGGTACAACTTAACAATGCCTCCAATGTGTGTTCACTCTACAGTGTTAACATAGATGTTTCATGTATCAAACATTAATCGATACAAAAATCATAAAACAAATTTAGCAATTTTGATTTGATACATTCCCTAAATTATTCCTTTAGAATAAAGGCAACACAATGACATCAAAACAGTTTACTTTATTCTGATGTCTTTAGTCTCTTTGTGTTAAAAAAGGAGAAAACTTTGTTCCATTTTTTTTTCTATCAATCTCTTTAATAATATATAATGAAGCCCTTTCATATGGTCAATCCATCGATATATCGACTTCCCAGAAAACTGTATCAACCTCACATGAATAGATATATCTATGGATCCACCTCTTAAGAAGGCTATATTTTGTATAGTGTCATTATAGGCAACTCCAATATATAAAAGATCGTGCAAGCAAGCACTAAAAATGAAAAATATGAGGTTTTTGATCCTTCTGACCCCAAATCAAAATCTGCAATGAAAAGTTTAGTTTAAAACTTCATTTTCAAATGAAGTTTTCAAATTTTCAAATTTTTAACCTACTTCTCTAAAAACTTTCAATATATATTGTTGTTTATTCAGTGAAAATTGACAAAAATAAATTTTTAACGAAGTGCATGTGGTGCCGTTTCTTTCATACTTAGCCTGACATAAACAAATGTTTTCCACTGAAAGTTCTTGCAAAAGTACATGAATCTGTAAGGCTTTCAATTGAATGATTTATTCAACTAAATTTAATAATTAATTTCAAGATTGTCCCTCTAATAAAAATACACTAACCCTAATCTCTCTGGTAATATGCATGGACTAACCCAAATCTCCTAGGTAGGTGCGAGACTAACCTTAACCAGTCAAATAGTGTGCTAGGACTAACCCTAATCTCTCAGATTGATGTGAGATCAACCCCAATTATCTACTACTTTTGTGAGAACTTTTCCTTACTTCAGTAATCAGTTTAGTGGTGTATGAGACTTAGCCTTAATAGTCGAGTGATGTAAATCTTACATCATAATGCAATGGGCACATGGATATTGTGGATCTGGGGACTGGTAAAGTTAAGTTTACCCATGAATTGAAAAAATTCCAGAATACATAATTAAAGGATCGCATGTATGACCCGAGCTTCTGATGTACATGTAGTTAAGGTATTTTAGCATATTAACATGTTGATTTACCTAAAGTGATACTATTAAAGTGATTGGTGAAAAAAGTCAAGACCAGTTCAAATCTTCTTCGGTATATAGTTAACGATAAAATTTTAGGAAAAGTTTTAAATTGACTTTCAATAAAGTAAACTGTAACTGTTCGTGATACCCACGTAAAAAGATATAAAAATAAAAACAAATGGACAAAATCAAAAAAGCCATTTCTAAATACATGTACATTAATTAATGTATACTTAATGATACTCCATTTAAAAGAAATAATAAAAACAAATAGACATAATCAAACAAGCTTTCCATTTTTAAATACATTCATTAAAGGACTTTTAAAGTATTGCATGATCTTTCAAAAATCGTAATTTTATGAAAAATATTATCTACAACCTTGTTTATTAAAATACTGAATACAATAAACGTTGTTGAAAGCATATCTTAATAGATATTGGGAGTTGAAATTCAAATACGGCAATATGCATATTTCAGCCCGATTTCAGCAAAATACTGCTCTGACGTCATAGGCGACAATTCAGTGATAGAGAGATGAGAATATGCACACTATTTACGGAGTTATCAACGACAAATGCAGCTTAATTACGAAAAATGCTGAAAAAATTAATTCCTAACGTGCTTTTCATTTACTATATAAACATTAACTAGTTCTAAGGTATAAGGCTTTTGAGATATTTTCGTTTTTTATTCCAAACATTTAGAATCTATAGCTCTGATTACGGCAATGTTTCGTGATCGGGAAATTATTTTTCAAGATCGCCATCCTTTAAAAAACGTATGAAGACTTGCATATATTAATATTATGTTAAAAACGAAGAACAACAAAGTTATATAATGTTAAATTTGTGAATCAAATAAGTAAATACATGTGATAAGATGACAAATCAAATCGTATTCTGATGGCGAGTTTCTTCGTCTTCGCCGCGTCTCCTTCGCTCTCATCGCTGCTATTTTTACAATGTTAACAGATTTTTCAGATTTTTTCTTGCTGACAGTTCTAACATATATGGTTGAATATTCAATTTCATATGGATAAAATAAGCGATTTGGTCGTCCACAACGCAGAAAATTCAGGTTGTATCGCATATATTTTCGTAAGATTAACGTGGAGCTGATCAGCCATTGTCGCCTTTGACATCACAGGGTCACGTGATCGCTATCTAATTAACTTTGATTTTTAAATCAGGGGTTTTTATTTGAGTCAATAATTGATTAATTACCGCGGTTTATCCGCAATAAAAACACAAAATTTATAAACTGTGGTCATAAGTAACGTTTTACGCTTTTAATTTCAAATAATTTAGAAACATGCAATAAGTCCTTTAATGCATACCATAAATGATAACCCCAATTTAAAAACTCAAAACAACTACACAAAATTTAACAAGTTTTCCATTCATAAATACATTCAATGACACATTCACCTAAAACTGATTGTAACACTTATTTAATACTTCCTTCAGTTATTCAGTTTTCTTTTTAGGCATAAGCCCTGGTATATGGACAATTTCCGTAAACAGCATGACCCCAATAAAGGTGAAAATAGTTCCAATCCAGTGAAGCGAGGTAAAAGGATTGTTGAAGTAAAATATGGATAGAATCAAACTGACGAACTTCCTTAAAGTGACTATTAATGTGACCGTTAAAGCTGTACACTCCGTTGTCAAGATAAACACACTCCGTATACAGATGTATCTGATTGGTCGTCAAGGAATTAATAAACATGACTAACTTAAATCAATAATACAGTGAAACACCCTTATAACGAAGTGCCAGGGACAGACAATTTTGCTTATTTATAAGAGTAATTCGTTATATTCATTAAGTTTACAATGAATTTTAAATTCATGTGGAATGAAAATCACTTCGCTAAAGCATCAATTTATTATAAACATGTTTGATATAAGCATGTTTTTCTGTATATACATATTGTGAACATTTTTTTATTTTCAGTACAATTTATCAAGGTTGACATTAATTGTACATGTGATTTTCAGATAAATGTAAGACAATAGAACATCTTTACTTCCGAGACAGGCTGCTTTGGAGTTTGGATTTATTAAGACAGTTTGCAGATTTAATTGCAAAGTCACAATTTTTTGTTTTTAACACTTACCTGACAATAAACACTGAAGTTTCTACATTTCAATATGGTACAATATGAACAGAAATCTTATAATATATGTACCATTAGTGATGTCTTTGAAATCAAGCATTTTTCAGTGCTATTAACTGGATTTTCTCCAGAGTGAAATCTTTACAAAGGATACTGGGTAAGTATATTGCCAGCAAGAAAGAGCCACATCTGTGGGACAGAAAAACCCAGGCCTAAACTCACTGGGGCTGGAAAAACAGAACCAGAATCATTTAAAATATTAGTCAACACACTGAATACACTTTATTTCATGATAGAAGTCTCATTCTATAAATTGAATTTTAAGACAAGAGCAAAGCTGAAACATTTGGGGCAGTCAGATGGATTTGATTGCCTGTGGCCAGATAGCCCAGTAGAGCACATGACCAATGGTTCAGGGGGCCCAGGTTCAAATCCTGGTCTAGTCCATTGTATCTTTCTCCTAATTACAGATTAACAAATAAAATGGTTTACTTTTCTTTTACTAAAGATGTTAGATAAATAAAATAACAGTGAAACTTGTCTAATCCGGACATTGTGTATTGTCTAATATGATCTAAACTTGAAGTCCCTATCAGTAAATTTCATTGTTTAAAATGTTGCCTAATCCTGAATGTTGTCTAATCTGACCAATTTTTCTGGAACCAGTGGTGTTCCGTTTAGACAAGCTTTACTGTAAATCAAAAATCTTCATTTAGATTGAATGAAACAAAAGAGCCTTTATTATTTTGCTTACTGTTGGGCAACATTTTTATTATTTGTCAACTTTCTTGACTTACTTGTTTGATTAAAAAGTGTCACATGATGAGCAATGTCAGAAGCTAAAAATACAAATCCTGGTAGAGGAAGGAAGTGCTGAAAAAAAAGGGTTTTTTAATCAACAGAGCAAAGGGAGACAACTGGTTCTAGTCTATACACAAACTGAACATGTATTATATAAAATAAGTACTGGCAAATTCCATATAAATCAAACATCCTCACTGCTCTCTCTCTATTTATAATTCAAATTTTATGAGTCATAAAAATATTGATATAAATTAAAAGAAATCATGGAAGGCGATAACTTTCCAAAATTGACCTGTAGGTAGACGGAGAAACAATACACTGTTCTAATATTTGCTGTCCTTTGTGGGGCTTATTACAGTTTCATTCCTTTTCTATTATAAAACATAGTATACTGACCACTATAAGAAATGCACCACAAAATAAGTTATTTTCTAAAAATACAATTTTTTATCAAAAATTTAAATTCACTTGAAATATCTTTGGTATTCACAAAGCTGGAAGAAAAACAGGTAAGACACTGACAATCAAATCGAAAGAAATGGGGTTTTTTTTGTTTTCAAAAACAGACTTCTTGTTCTTGCTATCCGATATCAAGTTCAGTCACTTTCTTCTGAAAACTTGTTCATTTTGCTATGTAATCTGAGTCACTCAGTGAAAATGCATAGATTCTTTACAAAGCTTCTTCTCTACCCATGTATATTTAGCAGACAAACTAAGTGCATGATAATAATGAGCTAGGGTGCATCTTCCAAAAATGTGAAATTCAAGGCCCCAAGTCTGGGTTCTGGTGTTAGGGTGGGGCCTGATCATAAAGTGAAAATGCATTATTTCTTTTAAAATCCTCTCTTCTGCTCCTGGGTATTAAGCAGACACACTAAGTGCATGGTTCTTATCAACAAGAGTGCCTCTTCCAAAATTGCTAATTTCACCACCCTGGATCAGGGGAAGAGATGTTAGGGTGGTTCTTATGGTTCTTATAAGCAAGGGTGCCTCTTCGAAAATTGTTAATTTCACTGCCCTGGATCAGGGTTAGAGATGTTAGGGTGGGGCTCTATTGACAATATCATGAAAATGCATTATTTATTTGAAAATATTTTTCGTTTCCTGGGTATATAGCAAATTAAGTGCATGGTTTTTATGAACTGGATCGCCTTTTCCAAAATTGTGAGTTTCATGGCCCCTGTCTCAGGGGTCCTGGTGTTAGAGTGAGGCTCTATTGATAAAATAGTGAAAAATCATTCTTCTTCTCTGCCCTTTGGCATTTAGCAAACAATCTAAGTGCATGGTAATGACGAGCTAGGGTGCCTCATCCAAAATTGTTAAATTCATGGCCCCAGAGTCAGGGGTTCTGATATTAGGGTGGGGCTCTATTGATTATTATATGGCAGGGCCCTGTTGATTATTTACTGAAAATGCGTTAATTCATTGTAAATTTCATCTCTACTCCTGGGTTATTAGCAGATAAACTAAGTGCATAGTTATGATGAGCATGGATGCTTTATCCAAAATGGCTCCTAGGTTATGATGGGACTCTATTGATAATAAAGTGAAAATGCATTACTTTTTTTGTAAATCTTCTCTGCTTCTGGGCATCTAGGAGGCAAACAGAGTACAAAATTGTAATGAGTAAGGGTGTTTTACCAGATTTGTAAAATTCTTGACCAATGTTTTGGTGCAGGGCAATGCTGTATTGATCTTGTAGGGAAATATGAACTCCACTGAGAGAAATAAATCCCCTTTACTATTGACCTTTGATAATTAATCACCATAACTACTGAATTTGATAGATCAATTGGATTAAAGATTTATACAGGGGCTTTTAATATGTAACACATACCACAATCATAGTTTTCAATGGCTTAGTAGACTAGATAAATAAAAATGAGACAAAAATTATTATATTTTTAAAAAATACCTTATCTTAGTACTACACTAAATATTTTTCAAAGACCAAGTGAGGCCAATATGAGAGAAAGTGATAAATATACTACATGATCTCAAGCACTGTTGCAATGCCTAGTTTGCATGGTGATTGTGACAAATGGGAGTGTATTAGTACTGGCAAGTACAGGCAAATAAATTGATCTACTTTATGATTTGTTACAGAGTAGTACATTAAGTATTTTGTGCATCCCTGACCATCCTATTCTCTTGCATTTGGGCAGCATATCTTCACTTATACAGTTACTTTGTTTTATTTTATACTTCTATGGATCCTTTGTTGTTTTATACTCAAGTGACTGTTAAGGCCCTTTGATTCCAATTCCTGCAGTCAAAAACAGGGCCACTGTCAACATCACAAAACCTTGCACTGAAGCAGAGGACATTTATTGGTCTTTACCCTTTACATTTTTAAGTCCCTCCACAACTATGACATGGGATAAAGAATCACAGGGCAGAAATTTTGACAAATATCTATTTTCAGTTTCTATTAAATGTGCTACTCTTTTAGAATTTTAAAGTTGATGCTGCAAGATGCCTAAAGATTTTGAGTGTCAGTTTTTTTAAGAAGGCTCTGACTTACATTATAGAAGAGAGACTCTTTGGGGTGTTTTCCGTACTGGCCATATATCTTCTCCTGAAGGATTCCCATTCCTGCAGTCAAGAACAGGGCCACTGTCAACATCACAAGACCTGTCAACGATAAAAAAACAGGGCCACTGTCAACATCACAAAACCTGTCAACAATAAATAAACAGGACCACTGTCAATATCACAAGACGTCAATGAAAAATATACAGGACCACTGTCAATGTCAAAAGACCTATCAACAATAAATAAACAGGGCTACTGTCAACATCACAAGACATGTCAATGAAAAATATACAGGACCACTGTCAACATCAAAACACCTGTCAACAATATATAAACAGGATCACTGTCAACATCACAAGACTTGTCAACAAAAAATAAACAGGGTCACTGTCAACATCACAAGACCTGTCAATGATAAATAAACAAGGCCACTGTCAACATCAAATGATCTGTCAACGATAAATAAACAGGTACACTGTCAACATCACAAGAACTGTCAATGAAAAATAAACAGGGCCACAGTCAACATCACAAAACCTAGACTGTCAACAATAAATAAACAGGGCCACTGTCAACATTACAAGACCTGTCAACGATAAATAAACAGGACCACTGTCAACATTACAAGACCTGTCAATGATAAATGAACAGGGCCACTGTCAACATTACAAGACCTGTCAATGATAAATGAACAGGGCCACTGTCAACATTACAAGACCTGTCAGAGATAAATGAACAGGACTACTGTCAACATCAAATGATCTGTCAAAGATAAATAAACAAGGCCACTGACAACATCACAAGACATGTCTATGATCAAGTTAAAAGTCACCAAGTAACAAGTACCGGTACCTAGACTTAAGATTAATGTCTGAAAGGTAAATATATGTACAATACACATGCAAGAATGCAGAATTCTTAGAAAGCTATGTTGACATTCAAACTACAGTCAAGCCTTGTTAATCTGGATGCTGTGCAAATTGTCTGGATTAATGAAGTGTGTGGAACTGTGGATTATTGGGGGAAAAAAATTAGTTTTGTGGAATCATCAATGCTCATGGTGGACCAATGTTCATGGATTTTGTGGGTCACCCTTATCCACAAATTTACATCCCCATGAACCATTATTTTGTTAACACATTTATTCATTGAATCTTCTGTATATACAAGTTACCCATGAACTTGCGTCCCCACAAGCCAATAAAATGTTGCTTGCCCACGAATATTGACACCCACAAATTAAAATGATTCCATAGTATCTAAATATAAATTGTTCCCCCCAAATACCGTCTGGAGTATAAAGCATCAAGATTACTGGAATCCAGATTAACAAAGCTCCACTGTACTACTTTGAAAGAATCTTATTTCATAATTCACCTTGAAGAAGATTTGCATTTTTATTTAAATTTTGAATTGCATGCCTGAATAAAAGCAGAATTTTTAGAGTGGTCTTAAAAGGCCATAACTTGAAACCGTGCCTTTCTTTGACAAATGATTTTTGAGAGAGATTTGAAACATCACTAATACTTTTACAATTTCTCTCTCTCCATAGAAGACAGTTAACACAAAAAAGTTCATAAACATTTATTTCATAATGAAGTAAACAACTAAAAATGATAAATAAAGTATTTCAGCTTCTAGTTCAGAGAAGACTAATCTGCACCTTACTTATAGTCCATAACATCAGATCCTTACCTAGAGTCCACAACACCAGATCATTTACCTAGAGTCCATAACATCAGATCCTTTACCTAGAGTCCACAACACCAGATCATTTCCTAAAGTCCACAATATCAAATCCCTACATAGAGTCCACAGAGCCATATACTAACATAAAGACCATAACACCAGATCCTTAGCTACAGTCTTTCCCCAGAGTCCACAATATCAGATCCTTACCTAGAGTCCACAACATCAGATCCTTACCTAGAGTCCACAACACCAGATCCTTATCTAAAGTCCACAACATCAGATCCTTAGAGTCCACAACATCAGATCCTTGGAGTCCACAACATCAGATCCTTACCTAGAGTCCACAACACCAGATCCTTACCTAGAGTCCACAACATCAGATCCTTTACCTAGAGTCCACAACACCAGATCATTTCCTAAAGTCCACAACATCAAATCCCTACATAGAGTCCACAGAGCCATATACTAACATAAAGACCATAACACCAGATCCTTAGCTACAGTCTTTCCCCAGAGTCCACAATATCAGATCCTTACCTAGAGTCCACAACACCAGATCCTTATCTAGAGTCCACAACATCAGATCCTTACCTAGAGTCCACAACATCAGATCCTTAGAGTCCACAACATCAGATTTTTACCTAGAGTCCACAACACCAGATCCTTACCTTGAGTTCACAACACCAGATCCTTACCTAGAGTCCACAACATCAGATCCTTACCTAGAGTCTACAACATCATATCCTTACCTAGAGTCCACAACATCAGATCCTTACCTTTAGTCAGTCCACAACATCAGATCTGTATCTAGAGTCCACAACATAAGATCCTTATCTAGAGTCCACAACATAAGATCCTTACCTAGAGTCTACAACATCATATCCTTACCTAGAGCCTACAACATCAGAGCCTTACCTAGAGTCCACAACATCAGATTCTTACCTAGTGTCCACAACATCAGATCCTTACCTAGAGTCCATAACACCAGATCCTTACCTAGAATCCACAACACCATATCCTTACCTAGAGTCCACAACATCAGATCCTTACCTAGAGTCCACAACACCAGATCCTTGAATACATTCTCTGCCTCTGTCTCTGGGTCTTTAGACAGCTCCTACAATATAAGTCCTCTATTAATTTTACTTTCTTTAATTTAATCCAAAATATCCAGAATTCTGTAAAAACTCTATTTTCATAGAATTTTTTTTTTTTTGGTTTGGTTTGAAGGAAAAATGTTTGTTAGTGGGGACTTGAAGAGGTTTTTTGAGGTTTCTTCTGGAAATGAAAGTATTCCACACAGAATGTATGAATTTCTGACTTGCACTTTGACCTCAAAATCAATAGAGGTCTTCTTTAGGCCATGAGGAGATGTGACATAAAATTTCACTGCAAAAGCTCAAAGGCTTTTTGAGATATCCTCTGGAAATGAAAGCTTTACACACAATGTCAGACACCTGGACGGATGGACAGCTAAACAGCAGACAGAGCGATGGATCCAAATAAACATCCCCCCCCCCCCCCCCCACGCTTTCAGGAAAAGTTGGGAGGCAATAAAAGATTTGTATCATTTTGAAAATGTAAGTATACTAAAATATATATGAAAAAAAGCTGACTTAGAATAACATTAACTAAATGACATTGAATCTTTGTACACGTACTTGTGTTCCTATAGCCTGCCTTGTATTACTATGCATAGCCATTCAAACAAGTTACTATCTTACATTTACCTGCTATTCTTTGAAACACAGGGAAACATAATAATGAAATCTACATACAATAATTTCTCTATCCTTCAAAACTTTTATGAAGCTTTTACAGTTCATGTAAATTGTTACCTTGGTGTTAAAGTTTAATCCCTACTTCACTGCACCAAGCGTTGTTTTAATTTATATCTGAAATAAGCTCTGATCTCAGATTTTAAATTTGCCATGGATAATCTAATGAAAATTAGCTGATATAGTACACTAATTTTTTTCATATTTTAAAGGCTACTTTTTTGGACCAATTTTCATTTTCATTCCTTCAAAACATCTTTGATAGTAAAACAAGATATAGTAGGTACAGACCCTAAAACGTGCTACTACACCACTTGCAATGTTCGGTTAGTTTCATTTTGTGTACGTTACGGTTTGCTTTGTGAATGGTACAATATGTTTTGTGAACAGTACAGTTCGCTTTGTGCACGGTACGGTACGTTTCTTGTATGGAACGGGTTTGTTTTTTGTACGTTACGATTTGTTTTGTGCATGGTACGGTATGCTTCTTGCACGGAACAGTTCGTTTTGTACATGGTACAGTACACTTTTTGCACGGAACAGTTTGTTTCGTTTCTGAGGTGTAGTAGCAGGTTTCAGGGTCTGTACATGATATAAACTTTGAATCTACAATAGGCCTACCTTATCCTCGTGCACATGTTTGACCTCCTGTTGAGCTGAGGCTATTGTACATATGGCAATACCCGCTGTAACTAAGGCAACTGACAAATATTTGGCTCTTGAGTACCTACAAAAAAAAAATCAATGGAAAAAGATTATTAACTGTTCCATTATGTAAATTAAAGAAAAAAAATCAGAATTCAATTATTCAAGCAACTAATTTTGTTCTTATATGGATATATTTTTGCATTCATAGATATATGGAAGGATAAATAAAATTCTGTTCCTAAAATATGACCAATACAGTCTTCACAAAAAGAATACAAAATCAAGAAAATATGATTTGTTTCTTTTAACAAAGGATAAGCCTACTTTCCATTTACACTTACTTTTTTTCTCTTTTAAACTAATTTTTTTTTGGGGGGGGGGGGGGGGGGGGGGGGCAATACAGTGTATATCGGTATTTTGCAATATTAAACCCAATGAAAATATATTGCAACATTTTTGCAATGACAATATGCTAACCAGAATTTTTTTCCAAAAAGAATAATATGGTGAATCTGTGTTCAAAACTCAACTGCACTTACGTTTTCTTGTTTCAGATATTGCTTTGTTTAAAAATTAATAATAGAGTAAAAGGATTAATATTTATAACCAGCTTTACAATTTGAATTTGATTCAACACAAATTCTTGGAATTCTTACTCTAAATAATTTTAAAACACCATGTAAAGTACATATTTTTGTTATACCAAAGGGAGGGAAGGGGCTCGAAACTTGTTGAATGATCCTTCAGATTACAATTCTTTAATTATGAGTCTTAAGTCACAGTATACATACATTAAAACCAGGCGCAGATCCAGGAATTGAAGTTACAGGGGGAGCAAAAAGTAGGCCAGGGGTCTGGGGGCCGCCTTGAGGCCCCCAGTGGGTTGAGGACGAAGCCCTGGTGGGGGCCCAGGGGGCGAAAATGAGGTCTACCGAATAGACATTTGCACATTTTCTCTACGAAACTATGAATTACGCTAACTTTGACAATTTTAGGGGGGCACGTGCCGGGTGCACCCCTCCTCTTAAATCCACCACTGAAAACAATAAAGGAAATGCTGAGATATGAAATGAAATTCTCTGGTGGTTAGCATTTGTCAATGTCCTTCTCCACTGTTACATGTAAACACTTCTCTATCACAAAAAATAGTGACTTCAAAATCTGCAGGAAACTATGTAACAGTGGACAACAATTAATGTTCAAAACCAAGACAGGGTATTTTGTTTTAATTGTAATAAATAAAATACATCTCTGACCAGTCTATGAACACTTCTTGAGAAAAGATTAACAATTCAATATACATGCATTGCAATACTTATGGCAATATGCCATTAAATATTGCAATATATTCACATTATAATTTTTTCTGGCAATATCCACCCTTAACAAATTATAGTTTTTATTCTTAGTTTCTCTTTTATACTTACTTTCTTTTCAGGATTAGTACACCTAGCACCAAACTGGGAATCATGGAACCCTGGAAAACATATGAACTTATTATCTATCCATCTAATAACTACAAAACTTAAGCATAAGATGCATCTCATCAGTTTGATAAATAATGACTTACTGCTCTGAATATCATTTGTAGAGGTACAGACACACGGAACATGTAGGATGCATTGTTTGCCACCTGGACAAGGAAAAAGTACACCACCATGCCAACATATTGTCTGTAAAATATAACAAAATCATATAATCTGTCTCTCGGTACAATTCAGATAATGTACATAGCAAATTCCTAATTTCTGCTGAATTCGAATTCAACATATAACAAATAACATCTAATCATGCAGTATCACTTTCTTTTTAAAATCAAAATCATTTTCGAGTCCAACACATTCATTTTGTATACAGTGCATCTAATATCAATAGAGAGGTTGAGATTTCATACGTGTATGGGTACGTCTAGTAGGGGAATTCCCTAACTTTCTTGCGTATTATGTCATCAGTTTTGGTGTTGATAAGTTTTCTACGTTCCTACAACTTGTAAAAAGGCATCTACACGTAAGTGTAAACTTGTAGCTTTTTCAATAAAAACTAGTCAATTTATGTGTGAAACTGTTATTGTTGTTCATTATTTAGGACGTTAAGTTTCATGAACACTTATTTTAACCATGTTTTGTTCACTAACTAAAGTCACATTTAATGTCACAAAACTACTATATATATAGTTGAAACAAAGACACCGATTGCAGTCCACACATTCATGTTACACATATTAAAATCTCAACAGACAAATTACAAAAAACGTATACATCAAAGTTTGTGCACACGTACACATACGTGTACAAGTCTCAACCTCTCTAATATATATCAGATGCTGAAACATTCTAGATGAATGCATTACAACTACAATCACTGCAATCACTGACACAACAAAGTAAAAGTAAAAGTACAACTTGATCTCTTGGGAGTCACCTCACAAACCTTAGGGTTCATGATGATTGGAAAGAGAGAGGGGGCACTAACCTGAGAGGTATCTTAGGGATAACTGTAAAAAACTTGGAAGTAGTGATGAGGCCCTCACAGGAAATAAATAAAAACTGAGAGAATGTTATTAGATTCCCTGCTGTTGGAAAAGCACTGAAACAAAAAACGAAACTGTGTCATTCAAAAACTAAGGTGCACTCAAAACTAAGACAAAATCTTTGGAATTTTTTTTTACAACAGATTATACACTCAACCAGTTCAATAATTAACAATAGAGTTGCTTTAAAACTGAACAATTAATTTGTAAAAAATGAATTTTTAGATACATTACATTTATTTAACAAAGTACACTGTAGTGCTGTATAAATAATCAGTAAACATCTGTCGCAGGTGGTGAAAAATCAAGTCTCAATTGAGACTCGAATCCAGGGCCTCTGGCATACCATGCCAGCGCTCTAACCACTGAGCTATTGAGCCCAATATATTGACTCTCTTTCACACACCTGTGAACCCGGTGACACATCAATTAACAAAAACCAGGATGGAGATCTTGTAAAAATGGATTAACAATACGTAGAGATTGGTTTTCTTGTGACAGTTGTATTTATTTATGTTAAAATTGTGAATATAACATGTCTGTTAAGTACATTCAGACATATTTTAGACAAAATGTCAGTTGAAGTGTAGGCCGTCACCGGTTCTAAATTTACACGTTTTCCAGAATCAAAACATGAAGGCTTGCGAAGGGAATAGATAATATACAAACACACGATTCTTCTATATAACCAGGTCTGGCACAATCTCTTGATTTAGCTATATAGCTTATTTTAGCTATATAGCTTTATCAAGCTATCCAGAATAGCTTGATTTAGCTATTTTTTCACATTTTGTTTTTAAACGTGTTATTTTCCCAGCATGCACAAAAAGTCGCACCTTGGTGCAGTGATAATATTCAACCTTGAACTCTTCTGAAAATAATGCATGTAAAATTCACTCATCAAATTGCGTCTCCTTAAGAGACTTTGTACTCAAAGTTCTAAAAGTTTTCTGGCTATATAAAGCAATTGATACAATTACTTCTTCAATGAAATTATAAAGGAGGCCAATTATGGTCAACAAGCAGAGTTGTGGAAAACTGTCGGTCATGCTGGCAGAACCGGCAAAAAATGCGTATGACCGGTAAAAATGCTATCGATGTCGGTCCAAATGACCGGCCCCTTTTTGGTTAATTTTTTTTCCATTTATCACCGGCGCACTTTACAGCTTAATTACTTATATGCGATTGCGTAATACTTTTCTTTACACGAGATCGAGGCTTTAGATAAAAGCGAAACCTGCATGGTCTCGTGACCTATAAAATTTACAACTGGGACAGAATTAGGTAGAAAACATAATAAAGACAAGACAAATATGAAAAATTTCGACAGAAAGAATTCAAACACGGTTGGGGAAAGTGGTAAATCTAATACTTCCGACTGTCCCGGATTTCGTTTTTTTCATCGATCGTGTTGAAATTCTTTATTATCGATGCACAGAATTTTCTCAATTTTTCTAGGTTAATTTAATTCCCAAGTGCATAATTGTTTTAAAAAAAATATGTTAACTATGCTAAATTAACATTGTCAACAGCCCCAAAGCGGTGAAATCTAGCATTGTTATAAACACGATAAAAAAAAAAAAAAAAAAACGAAAACGGAAGAGGACTTGGGTATGGAGACTGAATGTTATATATTATTATTAAATAGATGTGTAATGAAGTAAATAAATGTTATGTTTTTTTTTTATTTTGCGACCTACTATTTCGGACCGGCAACAATCACTTCGGACCGGCTTATTTTGTCTTCTTGCCAGTCCAAATGACTGGCTATCTGAAAAAGTTTTCCGCAACTCTGAACAAGATAATTGATTGGTAATAATTCAGTACAATGAGAAGCAATCACACTTATCCACGCCTCAACATACACAAGGTAGTGTACAGTAACTCAAACAATGGAAATTCATCTTTTACTTAAAAGTTTTCAAATGCTGCAATGTAAGAACTATCTTTGATTTCGATTGTTGTTTTGATAACCCACAGTATATATATACTGATGTCTCATAATATTGCGGTACTTATTTCTTTTGCGTAAAAAAGTTATTCCAAATTCTTACATTAACTTTTCACCCAGTACTATTCATAAACCCATCAATGGCCTAACTTTTTAGTGGCTAATTATTTTCTAATCTTTCTTCGTTTACTTTGTAGTCTATTTTTAAAACAGGAACTCTTATTTACCTCCTAAAGTGGAGAGTCTCATTGTATTGCGGTATTGAAAAACTTGGAAGCTTGGCGATGTCACAAAGTACGATTTTTATTTTTTAATGTATGATGTAAATCTACATGAAAACTAAACAATAATACAAATGTAAGGCTTTCAAAATATGAACTTTATTATGAATTTTACTTGGTTATATATTCAATGGCCTAAATAAAATAAAAACGGGAATGGAAATCTGTAAAATTACGTTTTATTTGAATAAATATTTTTCCAACGGGTGTTCCATACTTTTTAGTCATCACAAAAGTCAACATTCAGATGACAGACAGATAGTCCATCAACAAAAAAGGATATGAGCTATGTATCCTAATCTTTGGGAAATACCGCGATACAATGGAACCTACGATATAATGAGAAATAAGGATATATGAACAGTCAAATACCTGCGACTTTTTGTCTATTTCTTTCAAAAAACATATTTTTGAAAAACTGCACATAAATAGCTTTATCAAGCTATTTTGAATAGCTTAATAAAGCTATATGGCTTTTTCAAGCTATATACTAGCTAAATCAAGAGATTGTGCTGGACCTGATAACATCATGACATGGGAGACCTGAGGCTCAGAAGGGCCAGTGGGTTTACATTTGCTTATTATTACCTGATTAAATACTCAAGGAATATCATGTTACTACAGCATCCTATGAAGACGAACGCTATGGCTATTACTGGATTCATTTTCACCGGTATTGTGTTTTTGAATCGTCAGCTTAAAATCTTCTACTTCCGGTGAGTAATTTCAGTTGACTCGAACATTGACTAACTCGTACTAAGAATTTCTTGCGCAGGTTAAATACTGCACACATTTGTCTTGTAGAACAAATATTTAAAATTGAACAGAAGTCCACTAAATAAGAAAAAAATAAGTTTGGAAATGGGAAACATTCCATCAGGGACCTATATGTTAGCAGTCTGATTAAAACCAGCCCCCCCCCCCTTCTCCTTTCACTCGTCACCCGACGAGTGAAAGGAGAAGGGGGGCTGGTTTTAATCAGACTGATATATTAGTATATAGGTCCCTGATTCCATCTGCTTTATTTCTTCAAATAGCTGCAATTATGTAGCCGCCCTCTCCTTTTTTCGGGGGGGGGGGGGGGCTCCTCTCCAAATATATCAGATTTAAACAAATCGGAGAGGGTTACATTATTGCCTCTCCAGAAAATATCAGATTAAAAAAATCGGAGAGGGCTACATTATTGCAGCTGTTCTTCAAATAGAAATGAAATACGCCTATATTATTTATAACTTGTTTCTGCTAATAACCTAGCATTTGCTCTCTCTCTCTCTCTCTCTCTCTCTCTCTCTCTCTCTCTCTGTGCCAGTGAATTAAACAAATGCAGTCGACAACTCTAAATTTGCCAACGAAAAAAAAACATGTACATGTATGCATGATTAAAATGAATTATAAATCATGAATTTCGTTTAGACCATGATAAAAAATATCCTTGTAAAAGGTATCTTTCAGTCCGACTAAAAAACAAACACATCAGCAAAGTATTGATTAATAAATGAGAAAGAAACTGTAATATGTTGCATTGTCAATTTCTAGTTTAAAAAAAAAGAAATGAAAATGTCACACATTAAAAATATGATGAAACACACTTGAATTCCTCTTTAGAATTTCCTGCTTTAGTTATAGGATGTTTGATTTGTTCCTTTACTGGGATAAACATTTTAAAGAGTCTTAAACTAGAATTGCATCAAAAAGGCTAAACATTGGGGGGGAAAATCTTGAAAAAAATTGATAAAAAGGTCATATTTGTGACATTTTTAAACGTTTTCTTTGAAAACTAGAATTGCATTAAAAAAAACTGAACATTGAACAAAAAAATCTGGGGAAAAAATAATAATAATAATAATAAAAAAAGTTCATATATTGACATTTTAATTTTTTTTCTGAAAACATGCAGGGGCGTCGGCAAAGGGGCGGCAGGGGCGGCGGTCGCCGCCCCAATAATGCAAAACAAAACAACAACAACAAAAAATGAATTTAAGAAAAATGAACTTTAAATGAGAAAGATACTGAATTACAAAATTTGTAATGGCAACATCTGTGGTCAATGGAGCGGCAAGAATAACGGCAATCTGTGGTCAATGGAGCAGCAAGGTGTGAAAGCTATTGTTTAGACAGACGCAAATTAGGATGTACGTGTATATATACCTGTACCTGGCGTGTGTAAACAATAAGCAGGGTATCCATCGCTCCACGCGCAAGTTTGCTACAAATTCTTTTTCAGGCCCACAGCTAGTAACGTTTTTGAAAATTCTTGTTTTTGGGGCGGGGTGGGGGTTCTCTAATTTGTTTTTTTTAAAATGCTGGAATTTGTCTGAGTTCGACCTATAACAGCAACAAAGAGTGTGTATGAAAGGGGGGGGGGTGCAGGCAGCGTTAAAATTAATGAATTTTTACATATGAAAACTTAAGAAAAAGAATATCCTCAGAAAAAAAGTGGAGAAAGTGGGAAAAAAATTGGAGGCACCCCCTCCCTCTCCCCTGCGTATAACAGGCCTGTTCATTATCTTTAAGTATCAATCGGCCGATCGATGTTAGGAAGTCTTTGATGAATCGATCGAAGTTGTAAGCTGATAAATTAAAGCTAAAATACTTAGTAAAATTACTATTTCAAACAACTTCAGTTATTTTTTTTTAAAATGTCATACATATTTCTGCATTTCAAAAATGTAGGGATTATGAAGGATTAATCACCCTGTTTATTGAAAATTTTATAATTAATTATGCATTTCCTCGGCAAGTAACAATAACTATTATGCAATAATAGAAAATTATATGATGTATTTTAATCGTTATCTCGTCATAAACCCTTCAAAGTTTTTTCTATGCCATTTAGAAAACAAAAAACAAACAACAACAAAAATCTCCTAAATATTTAATTTTTTTTAAAAATAGAACGTGTAACTTAAAACACATAAGACATTTTTTTTTGGGGGGGGGGTCATTTTAATTGTTCTATACCTTTAGGCTATTGACTTATACGGAAAAATATCAAGATTTTGGCAGAAATTTTAATTATTCAGTTTATGTCACAAAAAGTTAGTAAGGAACTCCCCCCCCCCCTTTTTCGACCCAGTTCGCCTCCCCAATGTGAAATACTTGTCAACGCCCCTGACATGCCCGCCAGAGGGACGTAAAACAAAAAAAATAATTTACTAATGGCCTTACTCTGCACTAGTTGTGTGTGCATTTTATGAATTAAATTTGATTTTCAGCATTTTGACAAGAAGTCTCCATGTGTAACAATTAAACAAGTATTAGCTTTCCTAAAAAGCTTGTCTGACTTGAGCATATTTATTTTTACGTGAAGAATCAAGAAATGTCAAATACAGTGTAATCAACATGAGTCTTAGTCATGAAATGAATTCTTTTGCTAAGAAACAAAACAAAATTCAATTCAGTGGCATCAACATAAAATAAAACTTGTCATGAATTTATTCTGTGTACATTATATTACTTGTAATTTCTTTTTTTTCTTAGATGTAGGAAACGGGGGGGGGGGGGCAATAATTTTGTCGATTTATATACATAGCTATTTTATGATTGTGTCACCTAAATCATGTAAATATTAACTTCTGATAACTTTTGTATGCTCTATAAGGAATTTTTCCTTGATAGTGTCCACCCTAAACTGCAAATTTCTGAAATTTCTTCCAACGGGTCTGTTCATTGGATACAAAGATAAAACCAGTCTTTTTGAAAGAAAAAGTTGCAACATATAAAAATCAATTGGTGAACAATTTTGATGGTTAAGAAATGTCTTATTTAAAGAAATGAACGTTGCTAACATCTTTGCATTTAAGGACAAATGATACAAACAAAAAATGGATGTCTGGATAGGTGTATATTTTTGGACCTATTTTGATCGAAAATGATGCAAATAATAAATTTCTAAATTATAAAGAAATTGTAGACCTTCTATGGTGTTCAAAATTCTACCTGTCTTCAACCATCCTTATTAATCTATACAATTTTTGTCACTTTAAATCTTATTAATGTGAAATTTCGAATGAAAAATTAAAAACTATGCGGTTAAAGGATGACTGCACTTAACGCCGGTTTTTGGGTCTTTTTCGGTTGCTTCTGTTGCTTTTATATCTAAACCTTAATTCACTTTTGTATATTTATGAAAGAATCCTGTCAATTTGGAACCAAATTTAAATCTTAAAATGATTTTAGACTGTGAAACAATAAAATGATTCAATGTTTTTTGTCCTTACTGCTTTCCAAATATAGAGAATTTACACTTACCTGCCCTTGATTGAACATTAGATATGCATGAGAGGTGGAGCTAACATTGTAAGAATGGGTCTAAAATTAGACTAGATAAATAACAATGACATGTTTGAAATAAGGAATGTGATCACTCTTTCCCATCTCCATCTCCATTCTATATGGCACAAATACACTACTGTCAAAGGTTTCAAAGCGAAATTAACAATATGATCACGTCCATGTAATTAAAGCAGATTTTTTATCAATGCCAGATGACTTAACGTGTTCGAACACAATGTCCTAGTTAGCACAAAACATGCTACCTTACAAGTCACGTGACGGAATTTAGTATTCACAGAGTTACCTGAGGTAGGAAATCACGTGGTGAATTATAATATTCAACATGTCACAACCCTTGGTTACAACACAGAGAGCGAATGTAAGAAGAAGCAGTTTTTTCTCTTTTTAACCATGAGCGCATGTTTGTCTATTAATCTCCTTTTGACACATTATTATTTATGCAAATATACAACTACTGTTAAACGTAGAACAATAGACAAACATGCGCTGACTATGTATGAAGTCAGTAAAAAAGTGGGCGTCCTCATTATCGAACGGAGATTCAAGAAATTGTGATGACCCCTGCCTTTGAAAACAGATTCGAACTTCGTAAATACACACTTTTATTAAACGTAATTACATAAAGTTGTAGATTGGATGTTGACCATTCTTGCAATGAAAAGAAAAATGCTTGTTTTGAAAGTTTATTTTGTCGCAAATTTCGCATATCCTTAAGTGCAGTCATCCTTTATTCATTTTACTTATATAAACATGGCTTTAGTTGTTATTTTCAAGATATTCAATAAAAGTTTGTTTGTATCATCTGTCCTTAAGCAAAAGAATATTCAACATCTATCCTTCACTTTGATAATTTTTGAACTATGTTATAGTTACATTATAGATATTAATTGGTTATTCGTAAATACACTCACAATTTTTAATTCACGAGGGGCGGAAATCAAACATCAGATATTAACTGGTTATTGGTAAATACACTCACAATTTTTAATTCACGAGGGGCGGAAATCAAACATCTGCAAATTATGAATATGTGTAGATTTATAAAAATTCTAAAGGTAGAGAGTCTTTGTATGTATTGAAAATAAACATCCATTAGTTAATCTGATAAAGATAATCGACAAGTGTTGACCTGATTAGCTTCATTCCTGCTGTTTTGCTGGACATAAATGATATGCATTCGAGAATGGCCAAATGTTATGTAACCTGTAATGTATAATGTGATAATAAATAGGTCCAGTACTCTGGCTTGTTTGGATGTTTAGCATGATTGTTTTCTGTACTCCCCATGCTCTCCAACTGAGTATGAAGTTTCCAAGATCAAGTTATCACAAGAATTCTATTGAACGACTTGACCAACAAGCCTTGGCTAAATCTAATACTGTCTGACGCCATGACGTCAGACAATGAAAAGGAAATCCTTAGTGAATGTGAAACTCACATGATACGAGTTAGCCAAGGAATCAGTTAATTGAATTCTCAACCCAGCCTATCATCAAGAAAATAAAAAAAAACTTGAATTAGACCTATTTTCAAGAATATTTGAAAATGTTATGTAAATTTCAACTAGTATTATTTAATTCACTAGAATGATTCTGAAGAAATTTATAATTATCTGAGTAAACGAGTATTCTTATTTTTTCATATGTTGAGGTAAGCGGCCAACTCTAGAACACAATGGAAGATGACCAAAATTGTCAATACCTGTGGTAAGGATTTATTTCATACTTAGAGTGTAAATAGTTTTGTGGGAGACAAGCAGAATTTGTTTGCTTCTGTGAGTTGATTTATGTATATTGTGCAAAAACACTGTGTCAGATTTCTTGAAGTAATCTCTAAATTTCTGCAAAGTTGTCAAGGTCTGTGCTAGAAACCTCGATAAATATTTACTTTTTGGATACACTAAAGGCAGAATTTGTAATTTCTTTTCATGGTGATGAAGGATTATATATTTATATACAAGGAAGAAAAGTTTTGTAAGGAATGAATTTTAAGTTTTTAACTTATAAAATTTAGTATGTTTTACGGTGTGACCGTTGGGGCGAGTGCAGTTGTACCATCAAAAATACACTTGTAACGTTGATCCGCCACTTCAAACTTCAAGTTGCACGAGACGTCTAGATTGTGACGTCACAGGACATAACGGAGCTTGTCAGAGTTTACGGAGACAGTCGAGCGTCTGGTTGAGACTATAGGCCTAGTGCAATTTTTAACGAAAGACATTGTAGAATATTTTTTTGTTTCTTTTAAGCTTTCTACAGACTGCAAGCCTTTTTATATTTTATGTTATTTATTTATTCGCCATTATCGCATGGAATCCTGGTAGCAAAGGAATTCTGGGAAGGTTTCACACAAAAATTTGCGTGACGTATATGTCATTCCGAATTTTCTCTGTTCTTAAACATAGTCTATTGAGCTCGCTTCGCGCTGCTCGCTGTGCTCGCTATTAACAAATTATATGCTATGTTTCTTATTGTTCAAGTTTGCAATATGAATGAAGTTAGCCCAGTTTGTAGCCTGGTTCCCTGTCCTTGTCATGTTTCGTGTACTTCTTGGCACTAGGGCCATGTGGACTACTATCAATTCTGTCCTGAATTCTCCCCCTCATGAAGTTGTATTTAGCTGCATGGTCAATGTAGAAAAGCATTGTGGCATCATATTTTCTATGCTGTCAATGTAATTGTATTTGTTATGTTGTGGTGACCAATGCTGGTTTTTAAAAGACAGGAGAGAGGCACTCTCGATGTTATTGACAAATCTTGTCGAGGGCGGCCTTGAAGGCCTTGACAGATTTTGCACACACTGTGTCTTCGTCAAGGTGGTTCCCCTTAATCACAGTGTCTATGAAACATGAGTGCTGATATTGCTTTGTTTTAGTTTGTGTTACTTCAAAGCTTCTGGAGTTGTTTTTCACATAATTGTTTTGTTATGATGTTGTCCAAGATTCCTTGGTTTATATTGGACATATATTTCAGTAGCAGTGATATTTTCAACCCACTGGGAAAGGGTCCAGTACTGCTTCAATTGGGAAAAATAGCATCGAAGTAGAACAAGGAGAATTTTCTGTCATTTAAACAAATGAAACATATTCTGTGTTTATTCCAACGTCATTACCTATTACTCTGTGTTTTAAAGAATAAACAACAAGTATTTATATTGTTTTTCATATTAATGTCCCCTGTTTTCGCATTTTCATGCTTTCAATTTGTCAAAGTGTATGACACTACGCTGTCTACACCACAGGCCCCGCCCTATTACGACGAATCTCTACTTACGATTTAAGCGGAAGTGAAAGAATTAGTTAACTTGTACAATGTTTCATATAAAAAGAAATACGATGTCATCATAGTCTTTTGCTTGGCAGTGGAATGGGGAATTTTTAGTCTCAAAATTGGGAAAAATTAACTTTTTTTGGCATTGGGAATGGTACCGTTTATCGGTACCAGTTATATAAGGAAAAAAACGCTGAGTAGTTAATGGAAAAGGCTAAAAAAAAATTACAGTTTCACATGAATAGGGCAGACCAATCATATGAGGGGATAGGACTGAATTCTACCTTGCTCTCCTGCCTGGATGAGCCAGGGAACCAGGCTACCATGTACATGCTTTAAATGTATAATCAAGAGCATGTATAGAGTGAACTTTTCAGAGGTGCCAGGCATTTGCATTAGTGTTGTTCCATGCAATCACTTATTTTAATTGAAAATCAGTCAATTCTAATCCTAGCACATGATTATAAAAAAAATATTTCACTGAATCTATTATTCTACCATTTTTTTTATGCAACATTCCAGCCACAACTTACCTAATACCCGAATGATGCTTTCTTTGTAACCAATACTGGAAGTGCCTCAGTTAATTCCCACAATATAAAAGTCTTCTTGCATGTATTTAGTATTTTTCTATGTTACACAAATTTCTTATTTGAATACTATTGAATGATGAAAGTTTTCACGAACATCTTATGAAAGCAGCAATTAAAGAGCAAAAAAATCTTTCTAAACTGAGAAAATTTTATGTTTCTGTTTGATTTATATGTACCCACTTTCAGTTGTTTCCTATAGAATTTCTTGTTTTTTGAATATGATTAATTATAAGTATGTTACAGATAATCAGTCATTGATTATAAAATCCTTAATACTTTGCATATATGTCAAGAACTGAATCAAGCTGTGCTCAGTTAAACTTACCAGCTTTCAAATAGTATGCATTTCTAGCTTTGTAAACATTGTTTCTCTAAAGATATTTTTAAGACAGTTTGAGGAATAGATATCAATATTTGTATGTTTGGTGCAATGTACATGAGGTCCAGCGCCATCACTCCCCTCAAATATAGACTGAATATCGGACCCATTCCCAGTAACAAAAAGTAACGCCAAAATTGGGTCCATGTTTCCTAAAGAGGGATGGGGGTTCAAGGCCTTTTTGGTAACTTTATATTTGAATTTGATTTCAGAATTTTTTTTTTGGGGGGGGGGGGGAGACCCCTTCCTAGATAGAACTGCATATGTACCCACATGGGACTTGTACCCTTTAAGAAGTGAAATTTAAAAGGTCTCCCGAGCATATCAGTAAAGGTGGAAATCTTCCTGGTTTTACAATTCTGCAGTGAACTGGCCATGACTTTACTTTTCATTGACCAAAAACAGCATGTCAATGAGTGCAACTAAGTACTAGTAATCTAAGATTTCCATTTATTTTGAACACCTGACTGTTAGGTTACATAGTCTGCAAATAAAAAGGAACTTTCAATGTGGAATTGCTCAAAATGACTTCAGATTTTATCATGATAGTATCTATATATATCCAAATAGGTGATCATATGCAACCTTGATATATTAGAACTACTAGTCAAATTTATTGGAAAAATGTTGTGTTGCTATTGCGCAATTAATTTTTGGATGCTGCAGGCGACATAAGTCTTCTAGTTCCGTTATCAGATTGAATATTTAGGGCAGTTCTTGCTCCCAAATGATCTTAAGTCCTAGATTTATCAAAGTAATTAGTTGCACAGATGCAAACTTCAATCA
This sequence comes from Saccostrea echinata, assembly GCF_033153115.1. Lineage (NCBI taxonomy): Eukaryota > Metazoa > Mollusca > Bivalvia > Ostreida > Ostreidae > Saccostrea > Saccostrea echinata. The sequence continues at coordinate 5,642,574 of NW_026889778.1, forward strand.
AGTGTGAAGCTTCGATGGAGCTTAGTTTGCTACTGGTAACCAAGATTTTTATGTAATTGAGGATTATTGAACAAAACCAAAATAGTGTAAAATATACATGAACCAAAAAGATATTAAGATTCTTTATAGCTTAATTTAATTAGAAAAACAATCTCTCATTAGTTGATGAATGCATCGATACAGATTACAGTACAAGTAGTGTGACTTCCATTGTAAATACATATATATAAAATATGAAGATAACTAACAGTGATCTAACTCAAATGTCCTTTGACGCAATACAGAGCAGAGCAAACACAAACCTCTAAAAACATCAGAGGTGGGATCAGGTGCCATGGAGGAATAAGCATCCCTTGTTGACTGGCCACACCAGCTGTGGTGCTCTTTGTCCTGATCGGGTAAATGGAAAAATCCATAGACAATTCAATGTGAAAATAATGGTCTAACAATTCGTATGAAAAACATCAGTCAACATTCAACGTATTTAATTCTGAAGAACATTACATGATTTACTTATTGTAATAGGATGACATAATTGTTATCTAGAATTTCTTTTTCTAAATAAAGAAATTATTTTTTTTATTAGGTTCTTGTATAAATAAAAAAAGAGAGCAGTACCCTTAATTAAAAGTGATCTATAATTAACATTCAGAAATATATCAGGAAACAAACCAAGAGAAAGTATTACTGTGCACGACAAAACAAATGTAAGGCATAAGCTATAATCTGTGGAAACTGTACATGACTGTAATTACTAGTGTACCACTGACTTCATGAAGATCCCCCCTCATCTGACAATGCTCTACCGAAGTGAAAAGTGCAAGGTCAAAAAATCTCCTAGCTTCTGTAAACATTTAGGAAGTGCAAGCTTATTAGGTCTGAAATTGTTTGGATTATTTTTAGGGTCGTTCAAAACCAGAAATGCAAATTAATATCGCACATCTCCTGAATATAAATTCAGCATTGCATAAAATGTTCAAAAAAGAAAGAGGGCTTGTTTTGACATTTTAAGGTGTCGGTGCATGACTTTTTAATGGGATGAGGTGACAATTAGCTTTGACAGGAAATGATCCGCGTGTTTGGTTAACAGACAAATGATGTCATGGTGGAGGTCTTCACAAGAATTGATCAGTTGCACAAGTAACCTATTTTCAGTTTTTTGTCTGTCAGACAGTGAGCACACACAGGCTGAAGAAAGAAGAAGAATACGGTGTGCATATTTTAGTTGGTGGAGGGATTTGAAAATCAATATTGCACAAGCATCCATGTCAGTGAAGTTTGAAAAGAACGGTGTCATTTCATTATATATGATAGCATGTCTTGGAGACAATTTGTACATGAATTTGGAAATAAAATATTTTAATTTAAATTAACATCTCTTTTATCATAAAGAAACTTCCCAATTCCTAATTTGTTTGAAATTTTTATTTTATTTTATTTATTTATTTATTTTTTGATAAGTTTACTATGGAGGATTAAAAATTCGGAAGATGAAATGACATTCTTTGCAGAATGAATTTTTAAAATGTACTTTAATTAAATCTGAAAAAAGTATTGGTCGAGGAATGGTGTTGTATATGAAACAGGAAGGCACATCACAGTTAGGTGAACATTTGGGTAACATGACATTGTGAATCTGTTTTCTGTCCCACAAACCCAGTGTAGTTCATTGACAAACACTGAACATTGATTTGATTATCTTCTTCACACACAGAAGGATCTTCCTTTCTGATATGGTGTACTGGTGGGTGATATATTCCACATTAATCAAGTTTGAATTATATTCAAGGTCAGATAAGCCAAGACGATTTGAGAGATTAATGATTTTAAAAAAAAGAGAACGTTAAAAAGTTAAAAATGTAAACTAGGTATTCTCCACATGCAGTAACACTTAAAATAAGAAATCTGTAAAAGGGGGAGAGGATTTTTTGAGACTAATTGAAATGTCTGTAAATAGGGGGGGGGGGTCTAGACTTTAAAAAGGACATAGTATTCCAAAAATCAAAATTGCACTTTATGCCCTGACAAATTTTTAAAAGGGCACTCTTGAATGTTTTTTTTTCCTAATCTAAGGATTTACTTTACTATTTTTTTTTAATCTTTTACATGTATTTGTGTATGTAATAAAAAATTAATTCAACTTTTCCCCCATCTTTTTAGCCCTCTGAAATTCCATAAACAAAGGAAAATATATGCACAAATTTTGTTTAATAAACCTGAAAATGAATTATTCTACTTCTATCTAATTTTTTCTATCTCTTTTTTTTCTTTTCTTTTCTTTCTTTCTTTTTTTCTTTTTTTCTTTCTTTTTTTTTTTTTTGGAAAACCAAATAGAACATGGTGCTGCACAAAAAGGGCATGGTGCCACATGAAAAGGACATGGCACCACACCATGCTAAAACACTCTAGAAAAATTACGTGTAAAGAGAATTTTACTAAGGCCTAACAGTTAAATATTCAAATACCATATCTATTGACATCTTCATTAACAAAAACCTTTATCCCCTCCAAAAATTAAAAGAGAGGAAAACAGGAAATCCTTTCATCATTTTCTTGTAAATTTCTTTTTCTTTGTTAAGAGATTTAATTAGCACAATAATTAATAACCCTGACCTTGAAACCCTTTTAACCGGGCCCTCAATAATCTGCTCCCTCAGTCACTAAATGTACAGCCTTTTACACATAGAGACTTGTCAAAAAGACCTTTAATTCCAGCACATGTTGTAACTTATCAAGAAAAAGATGAAATCAATTATCAACAAGATCCGTCTTACAGCTGATGTTTGCAGTGTGGAAGTAATGTATGGCGAATCCATGAGCAGGAAGCTGGCGGGGTACATTATATTTGTCCAAATGTGGAAGTGATTGGTGCTATTTGGATTCTTTTTTCAAATCAGGGTGTCTCTTGATTACAGTGTAATTAATTTGTGAGCTGATCGATTTTTGAGGATTTACTTTTGCTGTTGCTGAAGACAATATTTTGTTCTTTGCACTGTAAGTTTCCAAACCAAATAATCTTAATCACTTCACTGATAATTTTTACCTGCATGCACTGAAAAATGCATGCTCATCTTTTTTCTTTTATCATGTCTATAGGTATGATGAGTAATCTTAATCCAATATATGCTGAAAAAATACCCACTAATGCCCATATTTGTTAGCACATCAGAGTTTAATACTTTGCTGCTTTCTTTTCAAACCACCCAGTGAAAACAAATTTGTACTCCCCTGATCCTTGACCAAACACCTGCTGAGTCATTCTGTCCACTTCATTTATTTTGTCCTCAAGGTCACTGTGTTTTCTCTATTGGTGGGCTTGTGGTCAAGGAAATAAAATTGTACATTAATTATAGTAAAATGGTACCTGGTCTGTTGACAAGGTCAGTATAGATGAGGAAGGCTTCCGTTGGTCATACTAAGTATGCTTTAATGAGTTGTGCATGCTGAAAATGATCAACAGCATGTGTGGTCTATCATTCAACAGTGCACAGTTCTCGGTTGGGCCCAGGTGCACTTTCTTTTCTGTGATGGTCAATGTGGTTTCAGGGGTGGGGGTCAGAAACCAGGACACAGGCATTTGATTGCAGGTTTTGTGGACATCAATCCAAACATAATATCATCACTCATCTCAGAAGAGGTGGCCAAACAGATTATTTGGACAAATGAATAAACATTACAATTTCCTGTGTTTTCTAGGGTTTAAGTGAAATGAATATAAAAATTGAAAATGGATTGTTGAATGGAAATCAATTTTTATCCTGTCTGAATCCTGTTGATTCAATCCTTCTGGAGACAAGGTATGGTTTGTTTTAATCTTGAGATGGATCTGTGAGGAATTTAATGTCTTGCAGAAATAACTATTTTGTATATTACACTTGCTATCCTTATATGGATTTTCTTTCATTCAATTAGTTTCTTCAACTGATCTGTATCAGTCACATTATCTTTATGTTTTCTTCTTGTTTTTAAGGGTAGACAAAAAGGGGGAGGGGGGAATTAAGTGCTATAAATCTGTTTAAGTTTGTAACATTTTTCTGGAATTGCTTTTGTAATATGTTATGTAGGAGGATAAATCTAGAAGCATCATAAAACTGTACATATCACACACACATAACAGAGAGTGATTACTGTATACTGAAATCTCAGAATCTTCCTGATTAGAATCATTTAGTATTGTACATCTGATATCAGAGGTCAAAGAATAAAGCAGATGGGGGCATTCCTTGATCTTTGTTGTTATACTGAATCGGGAGGCTGTTTTATCTGGGTATTACACAATGCTGGGTTAGTTACCTCTGTTGTAGGGTCATAGCTACCAGCTCCTGAGCTGGTATCAGAAATTCTCAGATCAGGGACGTATTAGATTGCAGGGGAGATATTAATTCTTAATTCGTAATTGCTGCAGTTGAGTTGCATTGCAGATGCAGGAGTTTGTCAGATCTGGGTTGTGTTATTGTGTAATAAGGGGGTGTGGTGCCGTTAAACTGTACAAAGATTGAATCCCTGGCCAATAAAATTATAACAATAAACAGTAAGGCTTGGAAAATGGAGCATTGTAACAGTTTCTGAATTTTTTATGAAACATCTGCATTTATCCCCTTATTTTTGATGGATGTTTGTGATTTATCCTTGAATAAATGAATGGCTTTTGTGAAGTAAGATCCGGTAATATACAATACAGTGAATGAAGGATACATTACCCAATATTTGATAATTGATTGACCAGGCATATTTTTTAATGTCCTTGAATTTAATTCAAATTGCAAATTTTATTCACACTGAATAGAAGTAAATGTACTTTAGCAAAATACAGGTCAGCAAATTATTATAACAATGTAGAACAGGGTTTTTACTTCCTACAATTAGGAATTTAAAGGACAATAACATTCATGTTATTGTGTAGTACATGATATGTATTGTGTACAGTTTTATAGGTATTTCATACCCAAAGTTATGTTCTTTTTCACTAATAAAGTCTGGTTGGCTTATGAGAATCGATAGTTTGGGATGTAAAATGTCAGGCCTTATGATTGTAACAATCCTGTCTTCTGAGTCCCAGAAAAAGGCTGCGAAATTTCAATCAGGGACAGACAGCGGCTCACACTTACAGCTAAATTATCTCCATCAGGAACAGACTATTAGAGATTGATAAATACTTGTACGTTCTTGATGAAATATCTCTGTCCAGCTCTCTGGGCGAGCAAGTAATTATATATCATATGTAATATCTGTTTTGGAGAGATCTTAATATGAAAATATTAATTAACTGATACACGAACAGTGAACGGAGAAAGCAGGATCTATAAATCCTTTAGATGTTGACGGATGGCAGAGCCTGATGATGTCATTGTTAATTTGTCATTTTGTACCATGCTGTTCAAATTGTAATCTATTTTTCAGAAATGGTACCCAAATTTCGAAAAGGAGTGACTTCTTACAACACAGGTGAGAATCTTCTTAATAAGCAGTTACAAGAGTTATCTCCCTTTTAATCTGATATGAATATCATATTTTTTTTTTCTTATCACAAATAAGAATATTACATTCTTCCTATTATGAGAAAGATAAAATACAATTATATTTCAGCAAAATATTGTTCATTTTTTTTATAGCATACATGTATAGAAACATGTTTGTGACTTGATATTTGATATGACCAAAAGTATCCACCATGATCAGATTTCAGCATTTCTTAGAAACCTGCAGTCTGATTTTTTTTTTTGCAGAAGTCCCATGTCTCCCAGTGATCTGGTAACCTTGGAAACGTAAGACAATGATCAAGCGTCTGAAGCGACGCCTGTCTCTTACGTTCCGGGGAGAATCCAACATAGAGGACAGTTTTGCGGAGCTGTCAATCGAGGAAGGAACCAATGGGGTGAAGGAAAATGGAGCAGGTAATAGAATGTTCTAAAGATAGACTATGGAAGGTCAAGGAATCTTAAAATAGTCTAAAATAAGGTGAAGGTAAGTTGATTCTTAAAAATATCTGAAACAAGGTCAAGGTAGGTTGATTTTATTTATAATTAGAGTAGAGAGAAAAAAAAGTCCAGAAATTTTGAGAAAGAAGTTATCATTGAATTTGTCCCTGTTGCTGGACATAGAACTCAAGGGATGCAACTGTGAAATACAGGAAAATGTATGCAGTCATTCAAATTATGTATGGTGGAGTAATGTGAAAGACAGGTAAGATCTGAAGACAAATACAGAGTTAAAAAATATAAAAAGTCTTCAGAATATTGACCCTTGGAGATAGCAGTACTTTAGTTAGTTGGCCAACTATGAATACTCATATTGAAAAAAATCAGCGGAGGAGAGGAGGGGACTCAACATTGTGAAGTTTAGCTCCATAGAAAAAGATCAGAATTGAGGTGCATATTTTTTTATCATGAGATGTATAAAGAAATGAAGCAAAAGGAAGGATGTCAGGACAAACTGGAAACTAAGGAGACTGAAAGTGGAAATTACAGCAGTAATAGGAGATCCTAGATTTCCTCGGAGTGTCATTGTAATATGAGGATTGTAAAAGACAGAGGGATTATTGATGTTCCAACTAAGAATTTCCTGCATGCAAATCCTGAATATGACTTGATGCGATGACATGTAATGGGACCCAGGCTGTCACGAGACTTGGTTTTTTGTATTTCTACGTAAAACAAGAAGAAGCATGCTAACCTTGCAATATGACAATTTTTTGGTTGCTCTGTGGTACTCATTACATGCTGTGAATGTTAAACTCATAGTTTCTTACGTTAATGGTGACTAGTGCTATTCTTCACATCATTCTCTGGCTAGATTTTATTATAACCCGTCAATTTTTGTAGCGAAAATTAAATTTGTGTAATTGAGCACTTGTACTTGTCTGCAGCAAATATGATGGCTTGTCTCCAAAGGACTAATTAATATTACAGACTTCTTGTCTTCCAAGGTCTAACAGACCAACAAAATCAATGTATATAAAGTCAGAATATCAGATTGAAAAACTAGCTTTAAATTTCCTTTTTAAAGCTAAAAAAAAAAAAAGAAAAAGAAAATAACATGGTGATCTGTGTTTATGATGGACATAGAAAATCTTTGGGATGATTGTTTCATAGTGTGGTTGGTACTGTACGAAGTAGATGATGATACAGTTTAGGTTTACATTGTCAAACTGGAGATCATATTTGGACCACCTGTAGTCCTACAAAGTGTGTACTCACAAATTTATCTCTCAGGAAAAAAAAATCATCAGGATATCTGCCTAATCTTCTTCTGTTTCTGACAGATTGTGTCTACATAGAAAAAAACAGTATTAAGACAATAACAGAAACTTTTACCTAATGTAATCTTAGGCCATTGTCAGCTCTCAGTATGGTTCATCACTTTCCTCAGCAGAAGGAATTCTTATAATTACATTGAGCTCTTGTTTCAACCATTAGTGTTCTTGTTGCTTAAGCTAGCCATGTAAAACAAAGCAGTTCTTAATGTAAATTGTCAGTTTTAATTAAGTTACATTGATTTCTACAGAAAATTGTATTATGTAATTTCACAAAAGCTGAAAACTGATACAAAGCAATTAAACTTAATCAGCTGGAAGCTTGCTGCTCATTTTCGTTAATTTGTTTTTGTTGAAATATTCCTCTCTGTCTTCAATAGAAAATTTTCAAACGCTTATGTTTTATTACCAGTTATATTTCAGTCCCTACTCTCAATAAGTGAGTACTTGTGTTAAACAGTTTATGTCTTAAAATTAATGGGTTTCTGTAAATACATTAAGTGATCTTAACAAACTTTCTAAAATTTCACTCAATTTCTTTTCACAAACTGTTACAGTAATTAAAAGTTAATTAAAGAAGGGGATCATTCATGGTATTGATATTTTCCAGTCTAAATATTAATTAAAATGATATAGAACCATTAAATGAATCGGATAATAATTTAAAAAACAGGATTGAAAAAAGATTTATGCAGTAGTGTGTATAAGTTAATTACTGAAGATACTAGTAAATACTAAGAAAGAATGAAAGATAACTCTTCTTGAGGATAGAATTTTCAGTGTAGGAGTTGTCTCCCTCATCATTGTTTGCTCAGATGAAATGTCTTTCATATTTTAACACCTTCCTGATGTTTTTTTTTTACTAGTGAGTAACTTTCATCATAATGTCAGTATTTCTTAGTTTATTGACCTGTCTACAGTTATGTAACTCTGTCAGTACATTGGCTGATGATGTCTAAGGCCTATTCCACTCGCACTCTGTCAGGTCCTGATGTCTCACAGCTGGAAATCAGTGTGTTACTGACTTCAAGAACTTTGACATCTAGTGTTAAATAAAGACATCTAAAAGATTATTCATCAATATATCATATTAGATATTTTAAAGCAATGCAGATTAAAACACTTGGTGCTGAAGTTAAGTTGACATCCATTGATTCTCTTTTATGATAAAAATTGTTGTATAGATTGTCTTTACTTTTTGAGGGTATCTTTTTTGGAATCCCAGTGTTGTTAACATTCAGTAATCATGAACTCTTTGTACATGTACTTCAAGCTTGTATTAATTCCAAAGCCAACAAATTTGTAACAGTTCAGCATTTCTGGGGTTCCCTATTGTTTAGTGTGGTGTACCATAATGAGATGGATTTTTCTCTGACCAGATGTTCTGTCAGTCCCTGTGGGGTACCCCTGAGATTGAATTTGATGATTGCCTTATCACTTCCTGTTGATACAGCATCTGGTCTGTTATCAGGGTCAGGGTGGTTAATCTCAACAGAGAGCTCCATTCACAAAGAGTGGCACAGTGTAAAACAGGGAATCATACAGTAACATGTTCTCAGTGACCGGGAAATTTAGAGAAAAAATTGTATTTGTATCAATTGAAAGAATTTCTCAAAATGTTTGCTGTTCATGAAGTTTTGCACAACAGTCAGAAGTAGGAAAGAAATTGAATAAAAATATTTCTGTTCAATTTACAATATTGATATGATGTATGAAATTGCAAAAAGAAAACTGAAAGCACAAAAGTGGTAATGATCAGTTGGAAGGATTAATTCATATTAATTTTGTTCCTCAGAAATGATCACTGTGTTTTACATTTGGACTAATTTTAAATCTCACATCTGGCATGAGCTCTATAGAAATTTTTGTGTATAAATAACATTGAAGCTAATTCAAACTACACACCATTGTAAAGTTTGTTTGGAATTTTTCATACTAACCTTTGTTTTTATTTTACAACCCAATGAAGTGACGATAATGATCTCTAAAGTATGTTTGATTGGGCCATCATTAAAAATATTTTTGTTTCCCCTAACCCGACCCTAAAATCTCAAGATGGGTAGGTAGGTAGGCAATTTTTTTTTCTTTTTGACAACAGCTTTGAAAATACATTCTTAAAATTTTATGGAATGATATCTTTATAAATAAGTTAAGTACAAAAGAAAGTGATTTGTAAACAGCTAGAATACCATACAAATGCAGTTTAAACTCAACATTTAAGACAAATTAATTTACAACTATTATTCAACTGAACCATCTCATACCAGAGTAAATTTGTTAAAAATCGAATACATCTGTTTAAAAGATTTTCGGGTACACAAAGACTGGACACCAGAGTATTTTTTTTATACCTACTATCAGCTTTCATTGCTTTATACTTTTTCAAGGGCTTCGAATTGTGCAGTGCTTCTAGAGCATTTCGTTTTAGAGTCTCGAAGTAAAGAGCTATTTCTAAGTTGCAGGTTCAAATCCCAATGCAGGACGTTGAGACCAGTTCTTCGAATGGCACAGTAAAAACTTAAGTTCAGTTACACATTAGATACTGACACGGGAAAAACAATCCTCACTGCTCATGGCCTTAAGTGTCATGTACACGTCTAAATTTGGAGTCCTTCACCAGACAAATGTTTAAATAAATGTTGTTGTCCCAACAATTATCAAAGAGATTCAAATCAAAGAAACAACCAATCTTCCAGGGCCTTATGAAAGAAAAATACACGGACGTCACAGGAAGCTTATATCATAATTTCAAATCTATTTGGAAAAAGCATGTTAACAATATTTAATTGAGGCAAACAATATCTAAAAATGATAACATGTCATACACAATGTCAAAGTTACGAAGTTTAACCCATGATTAAAAGGCAGGAATAAAGGACATTTGAATTCTATTCATTAGGATGAAATATGCAGACTTATTTACAACTCCTATGGTCCCATGTAGTAAATATTGGAATATTGATGAACTGTTTATAAGACCAAAACTCAAATTAAATAAAATGCAATGAAACTGATTGGTGTTTTCACAAGGTGGGCCCCTTGTCTGCTCATGAGGGGTATCATGAGGAGAGCCTATGGGCTTAAGCATGCTCTCTACGTACCTTAATTTTAAGACAGGCTAGTAAATACAACCCATTGCAAACACTTTCAATTAATCATTGGATATTATATTCTATAAACAAAGTGTTTCAAGAGTGCAGGATTCTAATATGCTAAAGGCATAAGGTTGATGCGTTGCCTTTCTTTTAAAACATGAACTAACCCTCCATGACCATATGTTGTAGGTGCTATTTTGTTTCCAATAAAGGCTTGAAAATCACAGAACAAAATCATTCAATCTGATTAAAAACAGATTTGATGGAATTTTATTTTATAGAAGTTGATAAACATAAAAAAAAGTATTTGTATAATCTTAATAAGGAAAAAAACTTTCCAGTCGGCACGTTTTAATTGGGTCGGTCGCGTTAGGGGAAACAAAGGTATTTTTTATTTTGGCCTTGGATACAGTTATCAATAAAAGTTCTGACTTCTGAGTCAGCTCTTGCCATGTCCTGGTCTTTACAATACGCCAGATGTTAAGGTGCTGCCCTAGATGTTTAATTTGTTTGTGAATTACTGGATCACCTGCAGCCAGCGGTGTTTTCAAGCTTCAGTATGACCCGGACTTCCTCATTTTGACTTTGATTGAAAGTAGTTACCATGGTAATGAGGAGCTGTTTTGGAGGTGATTTTTACAGGGAGATAATGGAGATGGATTAACACTCTGTTCCATTAGGAAAAAAGGAAGTGAATGTTAGAAAGGATCTCCCATCTGGACTAATGCTTACTTCAGCTGTGTGATTGACTAGCCTCTGGCTCTAGGTGTTTCACATTTTAATGGTAATGTCTTATTTTTTGTATAGGTGAATGTGTTAAGCTTGTGTAAGTACAGGTGTCAAAACATCTTGTAATTTGTGTAATAGCATTTGGCCATTTAAGCAACTTCCCAATTGCATTTGTTTTTTGTAAGCATTTCTTGAGTTTTCCATTTTTAAATTTTTTATCATTTATTTATTTATTTTGCAAGACTTTAAGTTAGTACGACAACTTCTGTGCACTTAAACATTTTTTATCTTGTGAGTTGCACATTTATCAAAAATTTCAAATGCACCTAAAATCAACATGAACCCGACAAAGCAAACAAGGGCTGCTGACTTGGGGAGATTGTGTCAGTTTTTGTACCATTTAAATCATTTTATGCTGGGAACTGGAGCCAGTGTTTCTCATTACATCACCAGTGATGCCCCGAAGATCAATGTAAACTCATAGAATCTGAATTAATAGTGTGGATACCTCTTGTGTGGTACAATATTTAATATTTGTAAAGTACAGGCTCTGATATGAAGTTCCCTTGATAAGCATGGTTAATGGCAGACTTTAAGGGGTTGATACTATATCGTAAAACGGCCCCAAATCGTGAGCTGTTCCCCAGTGCATCAGAGCTAATAAACCCGTACCTAGTGATATGCCAAAAATACCGGGATTAAATAGTGTGATTTCTCATGGTAGGAATTTGACATGGAGATTTTAAGCATTTTTTTGAATTTGTAGTTGTAAATTGTTCATAAGGTAATGTGTTGATTATCAGAGTCTTTGTGCAGAACAAAATTATGTCATTCTGTAATTGTGCTGTGTTTAATTATCTGTATTTCCTATATTAGTGATTTATTGAAGGAAATATAAGTAAAGGTAATGTTGAAAAAATATGCATAATCTCTCTCTCTCTCTCTCTCTCTCTCTCTCTCTCTCTCTCTTTCTCTCTCTCTCTCTTAAATTGACTGATGATAATGTCTGCATTTATTTCACCATGAACATGATGAAGTTGATTGATTGTTACTGAATTACCAATTACTCCTGACTATTTTATACAATGAATTACTCCTGACTATTTTATACAGTGAATTACTTCTGACTATTTTATACAGTGAATTACTCCTGACTATTTTATACAATGAATTACTCCTGACTATTTTATACAATGAATTACTCCTGACTATTTTATACAATGAATTACTCCTGACTATTTTATACAATGAATTACTCCTGACTATTTTATACAGTGAATTACTCCTATTTTATACAGTGAATTACTCCTATTTTATACAGTGAATTACTCCTGACTATTTTATACAATGAATTACTCCTGACTATTTTATACAGTGAATTACTCCTGACTATTTTATACAGTGAATTACTCCTGACTATTTTATACAGTGAATTACTCCTGACTATTTTATACAATGAATTACTCCTGACTATTTTATACAGTGAATTACTCCTATTTTATACAGTGAATTACTCCTGACTATTTTATACAGTGAATTACTCCTGACTATTTTATACAATGAATTACTTCTGACTATTTTATACAATGAATTACTCCTGACAATTTTAGACAATGAATTACTCCTGACTATTTTATACCATGAATTACTCCTGACTATTTTATACCATGAATTACACCTGACTATTTTATACAGTGAATTACTCCTATTTTATACAGTGAATTACTTCTGACTATTTTATACAATGAATTACTCCTGACTATTTTATACAATGAGTAGGTATGCTATTTGGATGTGTAGTTTGTTGAGGTTAAGTCCTGCTCTTTGTCCTGATCAATTTGATGGTGAATTTATGGTAAGGTTTAAAATCTAATGCAGATAGTTTTAATTAACGTGAAATATCATGTTTCTGACTCTATAAGTACTGTTGATTATCAGTAATTAATAATGAGGACTCTGGATGTGCTAATGAAACCATTTGTCAACAGAAGTTAAACTGCTATGTGTGATTACTTTCTTTTAATGAGTATGCAGTTTCATCTTTATCCCAGGGGTATTTTAAACTTTTATCACAAAGCAGTTTTAATGTTTGATGAATCCTCTCAGCAGATCAGAATGTCAGTAATTGAAGATGGAGAATTACTTTTGCTTTCAGTTTTTGGAGCTTTTTTTCCCCAGTGGGTTGGTTATCTTGCTTAAAAAACATTGGTGTAGAATTAGTCGCAGATCACATGACAGGTTTCCAAAGTCCAGCCTTGTTTTAATGTAATTGGTCGTAACAATGTGTCGAGCACTCTCTTGTTACTGGATAGAGCTCTTCGTTTAATGATTGGTTTCATGTAAATGTGACACAACAACACTGTGTTTGTTTTCCGGAAGTTTAGTCCTAAGTTGTTCTATATCATACGGAAACTCAATATTTAAGTGCACTTAATATGGAGTACTCACATTGGAAAATAAGTTCACAGATACGACTAAAAATACCACTCAAGTGTTTTCTGTTTTGTTAGGATAAGATGTTTTCTTTATATGGCATGTTGTGATGGAGTCTTAATATTTTCTTATTTGGTCTGGTCAACAGTTGAACATGTATGTATTATTTATTTATTTTAAGCATAGTACATTTTCCATAGCATTGTTATTTTTTAAACTAATTAAATTAGCAAATCAAACATAGAAGCTTTACAGTACTGTATATGTCAACGAGTACTGAAACATATTGAATATTTCATCCTTTTTGTAAGTGGCCAAAAAAATTTAATCAAAGTGTAAATGCTTTTGTGAGAAGTTGTAAAAGCAAATGTGTCAAAATGAATTTTAAATCCCATTTCGGGGAGATGTAGAGATCAATCATTTTCACAAATTTGAAAGTCACAGATTTTAAGTAAGGAAATCACTTTGCAGTTGCGTGTATCTATATAATCCATCTGAAAAATGTAGGATGGAGGTGAAAGATTTAGTTGCATAATTTGAGTGTCACGGGGTTAAGAATGATATATTGCTGCTTTCACTTGATTTTTCCCCCCTAAATTATGTCAAGGTGATTATTTGGAATTTGATTGATATAAGAACCCAGTGGATGTGACTTCAGACTGCTTATAGAAATCCAGCACTTTATACTTATACCGTCTATCTAAGTTTGTGTGTGTGGAACAACTTCAGCAGAAAGGTCTAGAGAATACTGTAGATCACCAAATTTTTGCGACACTTTATTTTCGCGAGATGGTCATTTGGTATTGATAAGCGAAACATAATTTTCATGAACTCTGGATAATGTACTATATATTCTTTGATACTAGAAATATACGTGAGAATGAAATTTTCGCGAGCAGGCAGTCTCGCGTAATTACGCGAAAATAAAGTTCTTGCTTATAAAAAGTTATTTACAGTATTCTGTTTAGGGTTAGTGGTGGTGCTGCATTTTAACTTGTTTACTTCTTCTGGCACTTAAGAAGACTCTCTGTTCAATTGAAATGTAAAATTAGGAGGTGCACAATGCCACTGTGTAATAAAGATTCTGTGAAAGTCTTATTAAATTTTATTCAGTAGTATAGAAGGGTTGTGGACAGGAGATGGATACCCTCAATATTATAGAAAGAATGGCATTGTTCATGTTTTGCTATGGAAATCTCCAAATATGTGTTTCATTGAAACTTAAAATGCCAGTAGGCTTAAAATGCTGATGGACACCTGCATCACTAATTCTACCCTTACTTTTCAAGCAGGTGGGGGTGGGTTGGGGTGTTATAATAATGTTTAAATCACCATAGGCTCACCTAGACATAGAGAAGACATCAATGAGACTGTGTAGAGGATGATGTTTACTTTAATTTCCTTGTCCTCCCTCTTCCTGGTTCATCATTAGGAGTCTAAGAACAGCTGGGGATCCTGTATCTCTGAAAAGCTGGTGATAGTATGCTTGGGGGTAGGGCCAGACCATCTGTGAGTGAACAACAGCTGGGGGAATCTTCTGTGATATATGAGGAGTTAATCTGTTCATCAATGGCTATAATGTATTAAATCTGACATAAGTCCTAGCCATCAGCCCTTGTGTGCACTTCAAAATCCTGACAATTTCTAAGATTAAACATAAGTGTAGAGCTTTCTTGGTGGGTGAATTTAATTTCTGTGGTTGAGGAGTGTGAAATTCAATTCAGCATATTTTACTTTATGACTTTCTTTGAAATGCATTTTTATTTGAAAAGACCGGTGCTCTTCTATTTTGAAACTTCAGATACGTGCAAGTACATGTACTGGTAGTCAGATTTCTATAAAAAGAATATAATAAAGTTTTTATGATTTCAATCTCAAAGATTATGACATAAAAGTAAGCTAAATTTTATATGCAGGAACATTTACTACTATTAGTCATCATTTTTGTTTCATTTGGAAGACGGTTTTAAAGGACTAGGTTCATTTACAGGGGTAATCAACTCATTGTCTTTGCTAATCCTCTTCAGTGATTGGTCATAAATATTCTTTGCAGTGATAGAAACAAAGGAATCCTGTTGATTAAGAGACTAAAAAGAGGCTTATTAGTGATTGATGATGTAAATTTTGTGTTGTGGGGGAGGATTAACAGAGACATGGGACGGAGTCTCTAATCTAAGGAAGATTTAAGTGACTGCCATATTACAAGGAGTGCAACATGAATGTGAAAGCACTGCAGCATCACTTTGACAATAACCTAGCAAATAATTCATGTCAACATCACCGAAAAGTGATTAATTTGCAAAAATTGGACAAAAAACGACCGCTAAGTCAATCTTTGTCTTGGATTAGTCGGATTAAGCAGCGACTTTGGGGACGTGAGGGAAATCCGACAGGAGGAAGTCATTCAGGCAGGCGGAGATCTCCTGCAAAGGAGGAAGAAAAAGACGGGAAATGTTCTACACTTCCCCGAAATGTGAGGCTGGGTAAGTTCTAGGACTTAGAGTCAAAGATAGACCGAAAGTGTTCTACACTTAGGGGAAATGTGTGACAAGGTAAGTAAATATAGTTCAGAGATTAATACAGTAGAAAGACATTGAACACATTTTATTTGGTAAGTTTTCTCATTTTCTGTCATAATGTGAACTCCATTGTTACCGTAGTCCTGTAGTGAATCGTGTGTAAAATGACTGGGCCAAAGAAGAAAAATATGTTTGTGTATGGTAACCTGACCGACCTAAATTATTTTTGCATCAACCTTAATACTTTGGGGGGATTGTAAAATCTGTAAATAGCATGTCTTTATGTTTTCCTTCAAACATAACGGTTTATTGGTTGTAAATTTTAGAACACTTCTGGAGATGTCAGGTAGATTGTTAAAAAAAATTATGACAGCTAGAAGAGAGCTTCAAATTGTCTATAAAAAAATGTATTTCAAAGTTATGCCTTTATTTATGTAAAATAAAAAAAAAAAATGCATAAAAACAAATCCTTCCTACCTAATATTTATAGCATTTAATAGAAAACAAACATAATTTTTGTTTGGCCCTGTCAATTATATTGTTTGATATTTATATGTGACAAATAATTTGATGAAGTGGTAACTGCACCTTTTAGAACTTTGTTTGATTAGAGATTGATCATCAAAATAAATTATTTTATACCATCGTTATATAAGTCTAGACAGTATTTGCTGCACCTGTTGAATAAGCATTAAATAGTACATGAAGGTGACAAATTGCTCTGTCTGAAATATGATACTGATGCCATTTAAGCCCTCACAGGGATTGGTTTTCACACTAGCAAGTCCTCGTGTAAATTGAATGGTGCCCATATGATTCTTGTTAGGCAAATTGGGATCAATAAATCTTATCTGTGAGGCAGGTACATCTATAAATTAAAAACAAAAGTAAATTGGGTTGCATGGACTTCATATATACATATATGTAAGATCTGGGCTTTGTCATAGTAAGAGCAGATTTTCTGTATTGACAAGTGTAACATTATAATGATGAAGCATAATGAACTAGGTTATCTATTAGAGTAAACTCTGAGAGTCTGCATTCTGGGTCATTGAATATCAGTAAAACAGGGATTGTATTGTGTACTCTTCCAATAAACTGGATATTTGATTTCATTAATCAGGTTTACTGTTAATATAAATTAATTGCTGGGTGTGTAACAGCCATGGCTAAAAATGCAAGGTCATTATATGAGATGTATAATCCATTTATACATCATTTATTCATTTTTCTTTATAAATTCAAGAATTGTGATAACCCACTATCATTTACGGATGTTTCAAAAATTCATTGACATAGAATTAAAGGATGGAATTCTCTAGTACTCCTTAAGAATAAGGCAATTTTTGGATATTTGTTTTTTATTTAAATGAAATAATGATGTATATATATTTTCTTCATTCTATAGAGCCATTGAGGTTTAGCTTAAAATTCCTAGGATGCCAATTTTATGTCATAAAAACAAATTTAAAAAAAATATCAGGAGAATAAAACTCCACAAAAATAAACTCAGCATTTTTGGATGCACTTAACAGATATTCATAATTTTAATGTAGATATTGGAGCTAGAAAGGTGAAGATCTTTTTATATCTTACAGCAAAAAAAAAATCACCCTCTGACAGCTAAGCGGAGTGTAGGGTGCCCCGCTGAGCGGGGTAATTTAATAAAGCTTCTAGTCCTGGCTATACCACAGGCTGTTTGATCCAGATAAAAACCAATCTGAAAACATGTGCTTCAAAAAAATTTTTTTTTGCTTCATCCCCTTACCCTTCTTCTTTATCTATTCGGGGGCCCCAGGGAGGGGAATTGTCAAAAATGGAGAGAAAAATTACATTAATTAGGATTTCTGACTTATGAGGCTTTTTAGTTGCTGTTATATTTGTGTGTTTGATATGTCCAGAAAAAATTGCAAAAAATTGAAAACAGGGTTGCAGTAATCTGCAGTTTCGCACAGCATCTCTATGTTTAAAACTTTTGAGGTGAATATCCTATTTCTAGGTCAACAGTTTATAAACATCATGCATCAGATACATGTATCAAACTGTGCAATCAGAAGAGAAGAACTCAACACCAGAGAGTTTTCCATCCATTGTCAAAATCATTAGAAGCCATATGGAATTGATATGTTTACATAATGGGTCTAATATATTAGATGCAGCATTTATTTGATTCCTAGGTTAATATGAAATTTTCAGGAAGATTATTGAAATCCCAAGAGTTAATTAGAAAAAAAAATGTAGAGAGAGACTAAATGATTGTATTTCACCCTTTTCAGAAAGATAATAGAAATGAAGTGAAAACATATTTATTTGAGATTATGAATAGATCTGTCGATTTTTTTTTTTCAGGAATTGTTCACGAAAACCCCAGAATTCTCTCTGATGGCGAGAGTGAAGAAATCTCAGGAACTTCCAGCGAGGACTTTGTCTCACCGGTCAAATTACGCAATCGACCACGACGAACCAATGAAGTACGTATATAAAGAGTGTAACCATATAAAAATGACAACCATGCATACAGCTGAAACAGAATTCTAGTAAAGGACAAGTGCACTTAAGCAATGCTTAATGGGCCCTTTTTCAGTGCCGTTTTACTTTAGAATATATTACCAAATTGTTCTTTTTTGGTAATAGTTAAACACAAGTGGATATTTCTAATTAAAACCACGTTAAAACATCTCCTAAATCAGCATGGATTTGAAACAAATGAAGATTTTTAAATGCCTATAGATACCCCAAATCCGGAAAAGTCGTACCGAACCTATTTTGAGTTTCATTTATTTAAATCAAGGGGAGGAGACATTTAAATCGGACACTTGAACAATCTGATGGTGGATCATTGACGGGCGCGTTTAGTTGTATAGATGCCAGTAGCCATAGTGATCAAACTAAGAAATTTGCACGCTTGCATTTGAAATAATACAATAAGTATTTTAATTCAAAACATTAATTCCTTTAAATTTTAAAATGAAAAAAGTGTATTTAGGTGGCTTTCATTACCGGTACCATTGTCTTGCATGAATGTTAAAAATGTTTGACGCTTTCATGTATGATGACATTTTAACGACACTTAACTCTCCTAACCTCCCGTGTTCATAAAACCAAATACATACAAATTTTTCTATGCAGCACGACTTCGATATAATGATACAAAACAAGGCTATCTTTTACAGTGAGCACCTTTGAGGAATGTTTACCTGGGTAGAACTCACGTGACTACTGGTATTTTAAATAATTTATTTCACGGGTGGGTTCAACAAGGGTCATACAGGTAAATAGCTCTCGCTTGCTATAGGAAAAACATTGAACTTTTCATGCATTTTTAATTTTTTGAGTACAAGCCTAATCTTGTACAAATTTCCTATTTCACACAAGTTTTATAAATGTATAATGCGTCTTTTGTCATTCGCACAAGTTTGTACAACGTTAGGCTGACAGTAAACAAAAGCTTTGAAATGAATGACCGTCCTCGATTTACTTTAGAAAATTGTATGGCTTTGCTCTTTGTATATTCTTGAATTTCACCGATAAAATTTGTTGAATCTTATGGTTTAAATATCAATTAATGATTTGAGATGAAAAATTATTCTTAATTTGATTCTTCATTTTTTCACATTTTACAGGGACCCATAAGTGCACTCGTTCTTTGCGTACATGTATTTTTTGGGGAGGAGGGCACTCTGTTATATACAGTAAAGCTAACATTCCAATGTGTGAATCTTAATCAACCCTTAGCTTCTGTACCCAACCAAATCAATGAGATTGTTGTATGTGTCTTGTGAGTTAGCTCCCTTGACCTAGTTGATATGTTGTCAGCTGCATGCTAGGCTGAAAACTTACTATAAAGTTCCTTTTTCACAAAAATACTCAAGAAAATTAGTAGTGCCAAAACTGATGTAACTATCCTGTATTTCTTGAAGTTAGAATGCTTTTATGAGACTGACTTGAGATTTATCATATTAAGAAGTCAATGGTCTAATGGTTCAAGACTCCCTCTCTCAGATTGTCAATCTTTTATTTAAATATTGCAGTACTATATATACATTCAAGCAACACTACATTTTGTCATCCAGCAAGTCACACAAACTTTATTCCATGCAAGTTGAATAGTGTTTTTTTTACCCAAGCACAGGTACATGTACCAAGCACCTGTTCTCAAGTATGGCACAACAAAAATTCAAAATGTCTTGTAAAAAATTCTGGAGCAGACTCTCCTGCCATTTAATAAAGAAGTTGACATTATTTGTCACAGAGAAATTTTATTTAGTAAAATAAATATCAAGACAGCTAATACAACAATTTATGGACATTAATGTCTCTGACAGTTCACTATATTGTTGTTTAATGATAAGGGAAAATGAGAAAGTTTTTCATCTCACAAGAAAATCACCCTGACTTTTGCAGAGATGTCTAGAAGGGATTCAAAATTTATTTGCCTTTATCATTATTCAGCTTAAAAATGTTAAAGGGGGGGGGGGGCATAAAAATTGTCATAATGAAATAGGGTAACTCTCCTTGGGTGAGTTTTCTTGCTAGTTCATGATATATAGTCCAAACCTAACAAAGCTTTAGGTAAAATACTCTGAGGGGGAAGAGAAATGCCAGCCTCTGAACAAACTTTATTCTCTGCTTGTTCATGTCAGAATAGTAAAAGAATTCTTTTCACTTGCAAATAGTCCAAAAGTACTGGCTTCTATTTACCAACATTGCCCTGAAATCTTCAACTACACTAGGTACATGTGTCATTTATTCCAAGTTATTTAACATGATATGCCAAAATTTTACTGGTGGACAGCCATAATGTGAGGGTATTTCAAACCAGGGTTAAATTTGAATAAGAGAAAATTTGAAAAGATTGATGTAATGCTACATATCAAATAACAATTCTTATTTTCTTCTCTGCAAATAATGAACTACGAATTTTGTCTTTTTCAGTCACCAGGAATTGAAGGCCGCCATGACTACATTTCTCCAGTTAAATTACGCAACAGACCACGCCCTAGCACTAGTGATGTAAGTACATACTAGTGATGTAAGTACATATAAATACTGGTACCCAGCAGACCACACCCCAGTACTAGGTAATGTAAGTACATATTAATACTGGTGCCCAGCAGAAGTAATTTATTATAAACATACATTTACTGGTACCTATCATAAATAATGTAAGTATACATAAACTCGTACTCATCTTAAATAATGTGAATACTCATAAACTGGTACCCATCTTTCATAATGTTTCAAGTGAACTTATTCTGGTACCAAGCAGAAGTATTGTGAGTACACTTGGACTGGTACCCATATTGACTAATGTGAATACACATGAACTGATATCCAACTAAATAATGTGATTATATCTATGCTAGAACATAAGTGTCACAGTCCCAGATATTAGCACCAAATTCACTTTCTGGCTTATAATAATGATTCACATTTTCTTTGCCATGTTTTTGACTGCAAAGCAATTCATTATAACATGTCAAACAAGGCTTTTTTTTGCGTCCCAAATTGACCTTCTAGGAATATTTGTATTAGTACAATATTGATTGTAAGGATGGGAGATAATTTGTCCTCATTTTTGGTGTTTTTCTACAAATATAGCAATTTTTATCGCTCCTTATAATTATTTTGCTATAAGGGCTAAGTAATATATTATTACAGGAATTTTTAAAATTTTAAATTAGTAACCCAATGTGGCTACATTCTTTCACCAAAGACCTTGTGTGTATTCATGTGGCCTACACTTCCTGATAGGGCACCAGATTAGTATCCTTGTTTGGTCTCTTGTACGTTTTGAAGGGTGGTACTTCAGAAACTGATGGCAGTTTGAACATCTGACCTTGACTGTGGAATGTTCTATGTGTATCACATGTACTTAGTCTTGTTTCCTGTTGTTTAGAAATGATGCAGGAAACACTAGAACACAGAGATACAAACATTTGTGAATTTATCATTTTAATTAAAACAGGAAGTATATGGAAAACAAAAACTAATTAATGGGATACTATTAATTAACCAAAACTTTGTCTATTTTTAAAACTTTATCTACTTGTTTACAAACTTTCTTTCAATAATGAACTGATGCATGAATAATTCATAAACACACGAGATTCTATAATGTAATTTTGATATATGATTGAACTACATACATGTTTTACAATTGCCAAGCACCTCATCTTAAATAAAAGTTTCAAAGTTGATTTCTTATTCTTAATGCACGTTTTAGATAAATTTGACTTTGAATTTTCATACAAAAATAGTTATTCAGAATTGTTGTTTTTTTTTTTTTAAGTAACAAATTGAAGTTCTGAATATATGTCCAGATAGAGCTAGGTCAAATGCATTTGAAGTTTTCACACTAAAATTTTGAAAAAGGACAAAGAATATGAAATCTCTTCCAGAGGGAGTCATATATTATCTGTAAAACTGAGAGTATATATATCTGATTAAATGAATAGCTTAGGTATCTTTTAATTCAAAACATGTCATTGAAATATCCTAAGTGCGATCTTAAATGACAATTAGTCTGTATACTTATGCCTTGATATATTATAAATAGTTACTATGTATCTGCTAGGTAATTATTGTTTTGTAGGTATAATTGATATTTAGTTTAATATCACTGTAACACATATTGATGTAGGCATAGGTGTTATGGTTTATCACTCAGTGATATTAATTAAGGATCTCATCTCTGCCTGACCAACTTAGAAAAATCTCAATTAAATCACTGATTTATATTGTAAGGGTGGAGGCATTACAGTGAAGAAATTGTCTTTTATTTATGGGTGGAGCAATACAGGAGATTTAAACTTCCGTAAAGCATGAAGTTCCTCAATAATCTTTATCCTTTGAGTGTTTGAAGGCTATAAGCAAAAGCTTCTGATCTAGGGAAGAGCTGACGCCACTCAGATGTAAATTCAATTCTGAGTAAGATTAAGAAAAATGAAACACTCACAAAGGAAAACTACTCACAAATTATCCTCGTTATGTAAATGCTTGTTCTGGAGGTCAGAGAAATGACCTTTTAATTCAGTCAAGGTCATGCCTTCTGAACCATCTGATTTGAAAAACACATTGCCCATTGAAATCCTTCAAGAGAAGTTTTGTGTAAGTTGTTTAAAAAGAATTTAGGAGCCACATGTTGTATTATTTTCATCAAGTTTTATTGGGCCTGTTGTCTAGAGAAAGGAGGAAAAAAAGTTTTGTGTCGTTGAATTCTCACAAACCTGTTTGAAGTTTGTCAGCGCACATTAACACTGCATATTGTGCATGCAATCTGACAGATATTGAAACTGACAGGAAAGAAAACTTTCCATCTGGAAAACAAAAAATAGAAATAGTTTTCTCATATGCTTAGTAGCATTTTCTTGCAGTTTCATGCAGTGTCACACTTGTGAAGTGTTGATTTAATCAAATAGAATTTTCTCAGTTTTTTTACTTAATAGTTTTACAGAGGAATATTGGTGACATTGAGTAATGCACCGAAACACATACGGGTCTTGGTTATAGTGCGATAATCAGGGCCTGTCCAAAGTAGGCGGGGACATTCATGTAGATGTCAACAAAACTGTTTTTGCTGCTGTTCATTATATCAAGGATCAGGAATATGACGAAGGAGAGCAAGGTTTTAAGATATCATTAGGATTGGGTCTAATTAAGACTTGGGTTATTAACATGGACAAATGACGCCAAATCATGAACGCAGTTCCTGAAAAAGTCAGGATTCTACTTTTTGAGCTGACGTCTGTTTCTGACATCTTGGAAGTCTTCGTTTAGATATCTGTGACTGACAGATGTTTATTTTGTCGTCAGTGTACAGGTTATTAAACTCCATACCTAAGTCATCAGGTGACCAGTATGTATATTAAAGGGTGGATCTCTAAGCTCCGTAATCAGTTCAGGAGTTCTGTTCCAGAATAACTGACTTCAGTGGACGGTAGGACAAGTGGTCATCTTACTTTACATTTTCTGAGACCATATGACCTTTAGGAATTGTCCAGGAATCAAGAAGTGACCGCGGTCCTCCAGCATCCAATTAAAGCAAACAGTGTGAATTGCTCCAGGAACTATTGGGAATAGGGTCAGCATCTTTGACATCCTGTGTGAAAGCACCTGTTACTATTAGGATTGACAGTATCTTGCAGAAACAGTTGAATTGGGTAAAGACAGTATTGTATTCCATATGATCTATTCTTCATTCAGGAAACAAAATTAATTTCTACACTTGATTTTAGTGCAGTGTAAGGGTGATTGAACTATGTACAAGTGCTAATTTAAATTATTGGAATAAAAATTATCCCAGATTTCCATTCTCTGCTGTGGATATAATTACATCTACATGTTTAGCAGGTGGCAATATCGTGAGTAATTACGTTGGAGGAAAGGTTGGTCTTTTTTTCTGCTACAGATGCTGATGACAAGAATTTCGTTGTCAGGTTGATCTATAAACGGAGACACATCATTGTTAGTGGAATTCTCACAGGAACTGACCTATTATAACAATACTACAGATACCTGAAGACTTGCTAATTGTCTAGGAAACCTTGGGAATCAGCTTAGAACCTGCTTATTGGAGACTTGGTGTTTGTGGAAAAGATTTAAGCACTGATATTGGTTTTTGTGAAATTTCAGCAATGAAAGACATATTCTGAATTGGTTTTGAAAAGAGATCTACAAGAAGACATTTTCACAGAAATTCTCTACAAAGAATTTTATAATTTGTCCTTGGTGTGCTGGTAGGGAGGACATTTTTGCTTCCTAGGGGGTACTATTGTGTGGTCTTACAAGCCAGTGTGAAGTCAATGTCATAAAAGTAATATGATATCAGTCCACATCTCTGGTGATGGAGAATATTCTGTGTAATAACAAGGACGTTTAGACTGCGATGCATTAAAAAAATCATCAAAAGTGATCTTCCCTTAAGCTGCATAAGCAGACAATAATAATTTAACTAAATATCAGTTCAATGCAGAGGGAATTGAGAAACTGTGATCCAAAAAAAAAAATTCACACCCATAGTGCCAATTTGTTATACAAAGAAGGCTGAGGCTTTGGCAGCAGAATTTTTTTTTTAGCTTCTTAATTCCACATCTTGCATTGGTAAACTAAATAAAATGGAAAGGATGTGTTTCTTAGCTAGACAAGAGTTTGCTATTCTTGAGTTTTAATTCTGATACAAAACACACTTTCCATGTGTTTCATAAAGTCAGAAAGAGGGCGAAAATAGAAAAAAAGGAAACTGATGTTCTTTTACTTGTTTGTTAGAAAGCTGTTTCTAACTTTAAGATTATAATAATGACTTCATTGTATTAGTCGGAATTGATGAAATATGTGTAGAGTTCCACTATGAGACTAGGGCGCTCAGAAATGCCGATTCTTCAGCAGAAATCGGGAAGTGGTAATCCAGGTGGTTCTCGGAAGAACTCACTGGTTCAGTGTTTTACTCAGGGAAACGATTCCGAGTCCGATATCGACTCGGACGAGGATGCGGAATTACAAAGAGTTCAGAAGGTACGAGCACTCTTTCGTGAGCAGTTTTTAAAATGAATTTTTTTTTTTATGAAAATCCCTTAAATTTATGAAGAACAAAAAGAAAAAAGTTTATTCAGTTTTTCTTTCTGTAAAATAGGTTTTAGCTTAATTGTCTCTGCTAGAGATAAAAATGTACTGCCTTTCATTTAATTGTCCATCAGTTAAGGTTCTACAGTTTATCAAGTTTTATATGAAGGCAAATTTCAAAGTCACAGGAGTTCACTATGCGTAATTCACAGGCATACAGAGTTTGCATGTACTTCAATTTTAAATAAAAATAAATCTTGATGGGAACTGGGAAGTCATTAGATTACATAATTAGCTATGTTTCATTCAGGTTTTGTCAGCTTGTTTTTGTTTATAAGCTGCATTTTTGGAATATCTGTGACAAGTGTGTAATATTGTTTGATGTTGGATGACTGGGGAAAAGGGGGCAGGGCATATATATTCCTTTATACACACAAAATAACCAAAACACACTGTCGATATCCTACAAAAATAGCCTTGCTCTCTGAAATAACATGTTAACAATTTGTCTGTTATGTATAATATGCACCATTCAGTGTTTCTCTGTGTTCAAGCCTGTTGGGGACTAAACCTTTTTTAGACTAGTAATGATTTGTCTACATATTCCACTGGCTAAGTATTTAGTAAAGCCAAATCTAAGTATGGTAGTAGAAGCAGCCATGATTGAGATATTATAGACACAATGTGTGTTCTTTAATAGTCGTAGTGTTTGATTCTAAGAGTAAGAATGTTTTTAAATTTCATTAATATTGAAATCATGTTGTAACACCAAATGGGTCACTCTACATCATTGGCCCTGTCTGCGTAGATCACCATGACGATACCAGTTTCTCTGAGTATACCCCCAGCATGAGCATGGATTCCTTAGAGCACTGCCATGGCCAATTTGAATCATTTAGAAGTCTCTAAGTCTACAGGATTTTTTTCTGAGCCCTACTAGTGACTTTCAAGTGTCACCGTGCCTGTTTACAACATAACTATAGGGCAGCATTGCAATTTTTCAGGAATCAATCATAATACCTTGCTTTCCCCCTCCAAATAAAATCTGAGTAGAGGTTTGACCCTGGATCTACCTTTAGTCAAGAATGTTTCTCTATTTTACAAAAAAAACTGCTGAAGAACTTTTGGCATGAACCATTTGTTAGAAGGAAGTGTCTGTGTAAACAATAGGCCAACTTCTAGGACAGATGAAGTAAACTCCCATCCTAAAGCATGCAGTAATTAACTCTACCAAGGGTCAAATATGCTTCCTTGTAAAATGCACCCCAATTCAAGTGGCACAAATTTTCTTGAATTCTTCTGATATACTGGGTAAAAATTTGTTTAATAGAAAATTATTTAAAAAATTTTTTCTAATGAATATTCTACAGAAAAAAAAGATAGGGAGACTTAAAGTATGTTGTTTCCTTGACTTTGATCATCAAATAAAAAAAAATGTATTATATAATTGAGGTTAGTAGTAAAAAAAAAAATTCTATATATATAATTATAAGATTGGTCAAATTATTGGTTGTAAATAATCTGCCTTGAACATATGCACAAAATATGGGTTGATATTAGATCTGACTCTTTACCAATATGTCATGTGACATTTCTGTATCCTACTAACAGAGCCGATAAATGCTGTTATGTAACAGAAAAAAAAACAAATCCCAGGCCTATATTTGACAGTGTACTGTGTCATATTTCATATTTCTTGGGTATCCAATACCAGAAGCAATATTCTACATAATGCTAAGGGTAGGATTATATTTATTCCTGTTTGTCACTGCTAAAATCTGGAAAAAAAATCTCCCTGCCCACTTGCAATGGCCAGTGTGGGATGACGAGTCTTTTTTTTCATTACAGGAGGTGGCCAAACGCCTGTCCTTGCCGGCAGACATGAGACTACCTGGACATTTTTTGGCTCGTCAGAGTCTCAGTCCGGAGAGCATGCTCAGTAGGCGCTCACGGAGAAAATCTCTGGTAAGTAACTAATGTTCATACAATGTTGTACATTTATTGACTGGGTCCAAGGGCAATATAGCTTTTGTTGGACCCAAGAACCAAACTGTTTGTCTGAGGTTACTAGGCAATAGTTTTCATTTATGATTCCGCAAAACACATTCTACCTAAGAATGTAGCCAATAACAGTCTTGTAAAACCTTGTACTTTGTATTAAGACGTATTTCATAACTGTAACTGTTGAACACCAATAAATGCAAATTATTAAAAGATATATGTTTGACGATGTAGAGGATTAATTTGGTCATAAAAACATCATAGACATCAAACTTCTCAAATGGTCCGATATCCCTGAACCCATCAATCGGTCCAATGATATATATTTAACTCTGTTAAAACATTGGAAATACTGGTATAAAACTTTATTTAGTATTTTGCTGCATATTTAAACAAGATATTGTTATTTAGGATTTAACATAAATTGATGAGCATCTCATACTCACAAGTTAATAGCCATTTCACAAAAATGGTTCCAAAATACCAAAATTACTGTTGCAATATTCACATTACCCTTAATATAAATTGCTAAGACAGTAATGCATGCTAATTAGTTTCATTCTAATTCCACAAATTAAAAGAGATCAAATTTGTTTAATAAATAGAAAAATATCATATAAATAAGTTATACACTGTACATGTATAAATTTTTAAAAGACAGTTTCAGAGTCACTTAAATGAAGTCCTATTAAATAGATTCAAATTTTTCCATTCACTGTTTTTGTTTTATTATAATTACAGACCTGTTTACTCTTACGATTTCGCTGTATTTTGTACGGATTTTGTGTCCAAAATACGTCTCACATTTTCCTTTAATGAAAATACGGAAATCGGAAAATCCTTTCATTTGGATTTTAGCAGCTATTTTTCGTTATGATGTCTCAGTTTGACGCTTTTTAATTGCTAAAAAAGAGAAAAATTTCTAACAACTAAGTGATTTAGGGTTGCCAAAACGCAGTGGTTTAAAAATGACAGAAACCCCTCGAAAGAAAGAAAGGATTATCTTTTTCTTTGTTATTAGACCATGTTTAATTTTGTTAATCAGAAATATAGTCGTTCTCTAGTAATATATGTACAATCGATGAAAAGTGAAATCTTAAGGGGAAATGCCAAATCTCACTGACAAATCTAATAAAAAATACTGAGAGACAACAATATGGGTAAACAGGTCTGTAATTAATAAAAGACTTCCATTCCTTATGGAAGAATGTTGTCTCAAATGAGAATTATATATTACGCAGTAGGTATTTAGAATGGCTAAGGAGTTTGTTTTAAAATCCTCCACCTAGATTTTGAAATGAAAAAAATAAAATGATGCTGCAGTAAATCTTTTAACTCTCCAGAGTTTTATTTTATTCAATTTAAGGCTAGATTTCCACTTCTCAACACCCATTAGAAGATATTACATGTGTTATGTCAAATTTTACTTTTTCCATGCTGTTATTTGCATGAAGTCAATGTAATAACTGCAGAGAAAAGTCCTGCAATATCTTATACCAGCTCAATGCTCTTACTGGGAGTCATAATCTCATAGATTGTCTGACATATTGATTCCGTGAGTTGACGAACAGTAAGAGTCTGATTGTCTGTCTGTTTATGTAGGTCATTAGACCAATCTGTCAAAGGGGGAAAACAGAATCATTATCAAAATCAGGTTATTGAAGAACAAGTCAACAGACTTGTTTGTCTTTATCAGTAAATTGCGTCTGGTGTTTAAGGTCAACCCAATTATGGAGAAAAAAATTAACCTATTTTTGTCAGAAAGAAAATGATATGAAATAGAAAAACAACTTCAATGTAGTTGTTATACCATATATAACAAGGACATTTTTGGTGTTTTATCAGTTAATATATTTTTTTATAGACAGTTAACTCTTTAAAACAATTCTTTAAAAAATACTTCCATTTTTTAATTATGACACTGGCACAAAAAAGATCCATCACTGCTCAATGGCCCTGAGTGCCGAGTATAGGTCAAAATTTTCAGCCCTCCATCGGCAAGTGGAGGCATCTCCATATGAGTGAAAATTCTTGAGAGGGACGTTAAACAACAAACAAACAAACAAAACTTGCAAACGACATTATATTATTTAAATTAGGAGGCTTTGAATGTATTATATAGAGAATTTCACTGTTCAAATCCCGCTGTACTTTAAATCAACTTAAGATGTTACAGGAAAATTTTATCTGGAGAAAAAAATTGCAAAGAGTTCTGGAATTTCACCACGGAATTAACTATCTGACATAATCAGAGATTTATATCTACAAGGTCACAAACATGACAAGTTCAAGGTCACATTCATCTTTCATAGAATATAGATATAAATGTGAGAAATAAATTTTAAATATGGGGGTAGCAAATGGAGGCTGCACTCTTTCATACCCAAGTCACAAGAATGCCGAAGTCAGACAGATTTATTATCCTCTCTCCTTGACAATTGCCAACCCAGAAAATTTTGAACTATTGCATATGTCCCATGATTAAAGAAAGTTACATTTTTTGTTTTTTAATATTTTTTTTGGGAGGGGGGGGGGGGGGGTCTTATATTCTGTATCATAGTCTTAATTTTTAATAGGTTGGACGCCCAATACCAGTACTGCGTATACATGTAGTAGCCCTCTCCTTGGGCCTCTTCCTTACTTCAAACAGCACAGACACTGATACCCTCGTTTAATATACTCAAGTTTAATTAGTAATAAAGGAGATTCTATTTATAACAAGACAGAGACAATGATTTATTTAACTAGTCAGGTGTCAGACAAAGTCAAAAGTACAAAAAAAAGATGGAGAAAGCCCAGAAATACATAGAAACGTTCCGCTCAATTTCCTCTGCGAGCTAAGACGGCCAACATCTCTGATATAACTGTTCACTCACTTAAAGATGAAGCTCACTTAAGGTGCTTCAGAATTTCAAACAATTCATTTGTCTTAAATTGATATATGTGATTTAAACTTAAATGATAAAAAGTGTAAGTTTATATTCTGATTAAAGTTCAGCTGTTTCAAGTGAGAATCTGGCATTAAGAAATCTTAGAATCCAGTGCATCCATGTGTAGCTAATTTTTTATCTATCGAGACAACAGAATTTAAAATGCAAAAATCTGAAGAAATATTTAATACAGAACATCTCCTTGGATGTCTGTGTGCTTTTCATAAATAGTAATTATTGCAATATAATAAGGGAAAAAAAATGAAGATTTGGACATTCTAAAATGTTAAATTAGAAGATTTGCTAAGATCTCTACGTTCCTTCAAAAATAAAATTTAAAGACAGGATGACTTCAAAATTTGCTCAGAAATTGGACACTACATGTCTGTGTAGATGCTCTGTTCACATTTAAAAGGATATTAAGTTTTTTTCTGAATCTCTTTCTCATGCTACAAATTGTGAACTGCTTCAACTAAAAACAAAAATCAATAACAGATTATTAGATTACATGTGCGTTTTATTTATCTTAATTTGATTTACACAATGGCTTTTCATTGCAGTCTGAAATTGGTTTCGGGAAGATAGAATCGTATACCAAGCTAGATAAACTAGGAGAGGTAAGTAACCAAAGGAAGATAACTGTGTAAACCTCCGTACTTATAGGACTCGTGCTTTGGATGGTCTAAACTATTAACTTTGTCACAATATCACATGATGAATTTGTAATAAAGCATTGAATCATTGTAAGTAGAATCTGATGGCATTTATGTAGGGTTTCTCTGATTGTTACTATACCAACAACACAGGAAATAATGTATGTGTTCTTATTTATCCTACTTTAAATATACTTAAAACAATTAGAGACATGAACTAATTCATACAATGATAAACTAGTGCTATTGGTGTTCTATACCCTGTATATGTATATAGAGGGAGAAGGAAATTCATATTTCCTTTAGTACTTGAATTAGTCCAGTATGGACATTGTAAAAGACAACAAAATATGAATCCTCTTAATATAAGAACACAATGGTTTCATACTTCCCATCTTTGTTTGAATGTATACATGTATTCTACTAAGCCTTAACAGCAACCCCAACCCGCAAAACCATTTGTTCAATATGTCTGTATGAACAGGGCAGTAGGTTAATCTGTAGAATTTCTACCATGTGTTGAGTGACTGATGTATGTCTCAGATATGTTGTTATTACTTTGCACTGCATTTCAGGGTACCTACGCCACTGTGTTCAAAGGAAAAAGTCGACTAACAGACAATTTGGTTGCTCTAAAAGAAATCCGCTTGGAGCATGAGGAGGGCGCTCCCTGTACAGCCATAAGGGAAGGTAAGGGCACTACCCGGTAGTTAAGTCACATGGTACCTTGGGAAGCACTTGTCAATTCACATGGTACCTTGGGAAGCACTTGTCAAGTCACATGGTACCATGGGAAGCACTTGTCAAGTCACATGGTACCTTGGGAAGCACTTGTCAAGTCACATGGTACCATGGGAAGCACTTGTCAAGTCACATGGTACCTTGGGAAGCACTTGTCAAGTCACATGGTATCTTGGGAAGCACTTGTCAAGTCACATGGTACCTCAGGCCAACAATTATGATCTATGTTACCAAAGGTCACCAGTTTCTTTGCAGGTAAGGCAACAAGACAAATTACTTGTTACTGTGGGTTAGGTGGTATAGTTAAAGCAACAAGACAAGTCATATCGCACCAGTCAAAATTTAAATCAATTAAAATTCAGATAATTTGTAACTTTTCATTAAGTTTAATTGATAAGAGTTGATTAGTAATTGTGGTATATTTTAGGCCTGTGTTGTTGATGTACTATAATATAAAAATATACATTTAGCCAATTATGTTTTTTTCCAGTTTCATTACTCAGGGAGCTCAAACATGCCAATATCGTAACCCTACATGACATCATCCACACAGACAAGTCTCTCACTCTAGTCTTTGAATATCTGGTGAGAGCCACCTTAAGTTTTTTTTGATAGTAAAGATAAATTACAGATGACTTTTAACAGAGAAAGGAATAATGTGTAATCTCCCTCATGATCTTATTTCTAAATAAAGGAGCAGATTTTTTTGTTTTACCTAACTTTGCATTCAATGAGAAAATATTTTGTACAATTTAAAATTTAATGCTATTTACAAAATTAAGTTATCTCCATTATTATTTCATTTTCAGGAAAAGGATCTCAAACAATACATGGATGACTGCGGTAATATCATGAGTATGACCAACGTCAAGGTACGCGTAGTCAGCACCCATCACAGAGATTTATAATGTCAAACTTTAAATGAACTCGGGAAAGTCTCTCAAAATAGCTTGTTAAAAATGTTAAAGATTTGGAAGTTGGGTGTGAAATTCATAATAAGGTCAAAAGGACCAATCTCTTTAACATGTCTGTGGTGTTTGACAGGATGTTCCAGACACTAAAGTTCAAACATATTTTAGTTACTGTTAACTTTTAATACATACATGTAAACATAAAAGTATTTTTATAACAAACAATTTTAACATGCTGAAGATTTTAAACTTTAAAGTTGAAATCAGAACAGTGTGTTTATTCATTGTTTAAGTCCTGAAATGTTAAACATGGTACTACTGTATGGGTGAGTTTTTAATCTTATCTCCTGTATTACAGATATTTTTATTTCAACTCCTGCGAGGCTTAGCCTATTGCCATAAAAGGCAGGTCCTTCATCGTGACTTGAAACCACAAAACTTACTCATTAATGAACGAGGCGAGCTCAAGCTTGCTGATTTTGGTAAGTTTTAAACAAACTTCACTTTTTTCAGGAATATACCAAAGGGAGCTTATTTGATGGGATATAACTTCTCTAAAGAAAGATTATGATAGATAATTCTTTGGTCTTTGAGTACCCAGATCATAGAGAACGGACTGTGAGTCTGTAGAGGTCAAAGAGAAAAGATTATTTTATTAAAAAACAAGCTTATTTGTTCATTTAAGGACATATGCAACGTACCTTACCTACTGGTAATTTCAAGATATTCTTAATTTAAGATTATAGTACCATCAGATGTTCGTAGACAAAAAATCAGCATGTATTACCAGGGGTTTTGAAAAGACATCAGTTGATGAAAATTCTTGTCCTTAAGTGTAGAAGTGATGTATAAACAAATTAAAATCTTAAGTCACCTGTTCTTTTTTCCCACTGGAAGCTATGCTGTTTATCAAAGGAAAGGTAAAAAAAGTGTTAAAAAAAGCTGTTGGAGTTTTTCATTACTATTTTCTGAATTTTTGATTGGAATTCTTATGTTATAGCTTTCTTGATAGTTAAACTGGAGTTGCAATGTATGCATGAATTGCATATCCAATTAGACATATTTATATTTCCAATTATTTTCCCTTAAGATTCTCAACAAATAAAAAAAAACAGTTCATTTTTTCATGATCTGACATGGATTAGCATGAATTTCTTCATTATGATGTCATGTCCTACTTGACGTCAAATATACAGTGCCATATTTTTCTTTTCAAAATTGACAGTTGAGTGATATATTTTGTGTCAAATCACCAGATAAATAATGTAAATATAAGATATGAATTTAATATTTAATAATTTGTGAGGTACATGAATTACAATGCTTTATGCCTCCATATTTATCATGAAGCACTAATGCACTTCATGAAATATGCGGTTTGAAGTATCATAGTTTATGCCCTAAGAAATTATCAACAATTAAATTCATTTCTCAAATGTACCATATTTGCAAGGCTAAAAGTTCGTGACAAATTTGAGGTGCTCAGTTAAAGATAATTTTAAATGTTTCATTGTGGGGAAAAGGGGTTGCAATTATTTGTATTATAATTACCAGAAAGTGAATTTCGTTAGAGTGTGAATTTTTTCAAATTGAATCGACAATTTATTTAGAATGATATGGTACATTATGTTTTAAATATTTCAATTTAATGATTTGATTTGAAAGTATATATTGCAATCAAATTTTCCTGTAAACCACCACATTGCTACAAAGCAGTATGAATTGATGAAAACATTACATGAGATATTCTGAATTTAATAGTGTTTTGAATTCTCACAATACAAACCTAACAATGGTATGCTAATCCCAGCAGAAGTGACCCCAAAAATGAAGATATCTGAAAGTGTATAGTATTTAAGATGAGACTAGATTTTATGATATTCTTGGGACTTTAGACAGACAAAGCCCTGGTTTTTAATATGTACCTGTGTTTAAGATAAAGATTTATCTGGGCCATAAAACTTAGATGAGTTCACTTTTGATCTCACTCTCACTTTTACACAATACATTCCTATTGTAAAATTGAGACTGAGATCTCGTCTAAGTCTTATGGCCCCGGAGCCTGGCCCTTACTTATTTATTTACTTATGTCATTATTTTGAGAATTCTTGTTGATTTCAATAATACAATTTCAAAGACTGGGGAACATTCTATGACAGTAATTTCTTGGGTACCTTTTCCCGACAATCGTATTAATCTGTCACTCTCTGTGTTATAGGATTAGCTAGAGCGAAATCTATACCAACCAAGACGTACTCTAATGAAGTAGTCACATTATGGTAAGATCATTTTTTCCATTGCAAATAACTGTTGAAAGAAGTGTTAAACTGTTCCAGAAAATAATTTTTTTTAAAAATTGCTTCTAAAAAATATGCAGTAGAGCATTGTAAATTGGAATGCTGGTGTTCACGAGCAAATTGTCCAGATTAATGAGGCATCCAGATTAATTAAGTGTACCTTTTTAGAAGTGGTGGTACATTGTAGATATAAATATAAATTCTGATACCCATATATTTCATCCAGAATATGATGAGTCTGGTTTACCAAGGTTCTACTGTAGTTTTTCTAAAAAGAATATAATTATAGATGTGCACTCAAATTTTTTGGACTTGTTAATTTGGGTTACTCAATTTGTATGCAGACCTTTATTACATATTGCACTGTGAAATGCCCAAAATAGCCATTCACTGCAGAAATAAGTAAGACTGTTTGTATTCTGTAGGTACCGTCCACCTGATGTTTTACTTGGGTCCACCGAATATTCTACCCAGATAGACATGTGGTAAGCAGTGTTTGTAGATCAAAAAATTTAATCCTTTTTACTAGCATTGCCTTAAAATTATATGATGCGAGAGTGTGACCAGGGATGCTTTATTAAGTTGAACTTGTAGTTACACTGTATGCAACTGTAGACTTGGCAATTTTTGCTTCTGTCTCATGTTTGTTCTTGTCACCCTTATCCTTCATTAGTATTTCACAGTGGGCAACTTGAACTTACACAGCATGAATAACTGTCAAATAAAAAACTTTTTTAGGGCAAATTTGAAACAAGCTAGATATCTTCAAAGGAGGGAAAAAGTAAGATGGGGTAAAAATTTCCATGTAATTAATATTTCTAAGCAGTATTTTGAAATCATGAAATGGGCATCACAAATTTTAGATATCAAACAAATGAAATGTTAGCTATTTTCAAATAAAGTCATCCTGGTACGTGTAAGAGGATTCCAATTACAGTCATTGTCTCACACTTGTGTATTTTGTATGTTGTACGAGTGAGGGGTGTAATTTCTACTAGATGGCCCTTGACCCTCCTCAGTATATGTTGTAGGGTGTGGGTGTATTTTCTATGAGATGGGCTGTGACCCCCCCAACCTCCCCCCACCCCCACCCCACCCCGTTCTCTGGCTCTATACCTGTGTATTGTTTGTTATAGAGGTGTATGTTCTATGAGATGACATGTTGTCACTACCTTTTCCCCTGCTTTATACCTGTGTATTGTTTATGTTATAGGGGCGTGGGGTGTATGTTCTATGAGATGGCCTGTGGTCGCCCCCTGTTCCCCTGCTTTATACCTGTGTATTGTTTATGTTAAAGGGGTGTGGGGTGTATTTCCTACGAGATGACCTGTGGTCACTACCTTTTCCCCTGCTTTATACCTGTGTATTATTTATGTTATAGGGGTGTGGGGTGTATTTTCTACGAGATGGCCTGTGGTCGCCCCCTGTTCCCCGGCTCAACAGTCGAGGATGAACTCCACTACATCTTCAAGATTCTGGGGACTCCAACGGAGGAGAATTTCCCCGGAATCTCTAAAAATGAAGAGTTCCAATCTTATAATTTCTCCCAGTATGAATCCGAAAACCTTATCAATGTTGCTCCAAGGTATGTTAACTATATCATTGTTCTGAAAGGGAATTCATTTGCATTGATAACAATTTTTTCCAGAATTGTTATAAAATTGTTATGAATTTTTTAATGTAAAATAATCTCTATCTTTTTTTTTATTTTTAATTTTCATTAGTTTTGATAATTGATTCTAAATATTTTTCTTTGTTTATGATTGGAAAGATAGATCTTGTATATGGTAAACATTTTGTTTACACAGGCTAGATGGTGAGGGATTAGATTTACTATCAAAACTGCTTCTGGTAAGTTGGAATATATCTGAACTAAGAAATAAATCACTTAATAAGCACAGACAAAATCGATAATATCTATTTCTTGTTGATTGCATTAGTTGTTGTGCAGAAGAAACAAGTCCGAGTAGGGTTAATTGCAAAAACAAACAGAAGAAAAACATTTATGAGTGCAGAAATTATGAAATTATAGAAGGATAAAGACTTAACTATTGTCATCCTATGCTGACATGTTGGTTGACAATGGTTTTCTCTTGGGATGTCAATTTCTAATCTACTGCTACCCTAAACATGCACTGTTTATATAATATTTTACTTTAATGTAAATATATTAAGTTGAATCTGATTTGTCAAGAAACATTTGATTAAAAAATACTGTTACCCTCAGCAGTAGTCAACATTACATGACAATGAATGATATTCCAAAAGATGTTGAGTGTGTGGAATGTATACACTTACAGGTCACTGTTATATGTATTATTACAAAATATAATAAATATTGCATATTGTGACATTGAAAATTTTCACCGCTCAAACACCATCATCACCTCGGCTGCGTCTCCATTTTCAATGGTTTTCTTGGGGTGAAAATTTTTAATGTCACTGTCTACTCCATGCAATATTTAAATAATGTCTGATGATCTAGAGGAGGATTTATTTCTGTACTCACCATTAATGACTGATAATGTATCTGTGGTGTTTTCTTTTAGTACGAGGCTAAGAAAAGATCTTCTGCTGCTGAAGGAATGAGACACGCCTTCTTCAACAGTTTCGGACCAAGTGTTCACAGACTGCCCGACAGTACGTATCTCTAAACATAATCATAGACTGCCCGACAGTACGTATCTCTATACATTATCATAGACTGCCCGACAGTACGTATCTCTATACATTATCATAGACTGCCCGACAGTACGTATCTCTAAACATAATCATAGACTGCCCGACAGTACGTATCTCTAAACATAATCATAGACTGCCCGACAGTACGTATCTCTAAACATAATCATAGACTGCCCGACAGTACAGATCTCTATACATTATCATAGACTACCTGACAGTATGTATCTATACATAACCACAGACTGCCCAACATTGGGTGTCTCTATGCAAAGTTCTGAGACTTCTTGACTGTATGCATCTCAATACATAATCACAGACTTCCAGACAGTTTCTCAATCAGAAAATAACCAAGTGTTCACAGATTGCCAAATAGTATGTATCTCAATTGAACTCATGGCCCTTTGGAAATTCATTGATTCCACTCTTCAATTTTCTTAACAGATCTTCAGTTTCCCTTCCTAAATTTCTGAAATAAGGAAATCATCAAAATTTCAAATTCAAAAGTTGGATATTTGTTATTTTTGAAAACACATGGTTGTTTTCCTCTCTGTAATTGTGTGAGTTGGGGGGGGGGGGGGGGTATATATGGCCTTCATAGAATGAAGCACCAAGGTGACCTTTACATGGAAATCGTTCACACTTATTTCTTGATTACCTCCAAAGGCTTGTTATTGGTTTGGGTCAGACTAATTAACAATATTGCCACAGTTTTCTCCTACTTATCCACACTTGATGCCAGAGTTCAGCAACACATTATGTAAAAGAAAAAATGTGATAATGTGACCAGAAATACATCCCCAGCACTAAGTACTAAAAAAACAAACATATTACCTGGAAAAATTACATCTCATGGTCAGTTCTGAGTGTTAATGTGGCACAGCAATATTGAAACCCAAATTTCCCAAGGGCACAGTGATATAAAAAAAAACAAGAAAATTGTTTGTGTCATTGCTCTACTAAAGTGCTTTTTGCAGTTCATTTTGTGGCCTTGTATCTATTTGATTTCTTTGAATCTTAAGGACATCCAGTGTATAGATATATTTATAGCCTTTATATACTTCTATTTTTAGCTGTCTCCATTTTTACTGTACCCGGTATTATTTTACATAAAGATCCAGGAATGAGGTCTTCTTCCCTGGCTAATTCAGGTATGTTACCATGGCGACTGAAAAATAAAATCCACTCCAAATATAAATCAATTTTTTTCAACAGTAATGATAAACTCTTCTTATAGTGATGACATACTGTTCTTCTTAACTATATTTTTTGACTTCTTAATGTGAAACTAAGTTAATGTTTCTAGTTATTATCACGATTTTTTTTAGGGAAAATTCGTCGCCAGAGTATGTTGTTTTAAGTTGGAAGGAACTATGAAAACCAGACAGTAGCAGTGGTGTTGTAGTGGAGACAGTCATGTGATCACCTTGTGATAAATTCTTAGCTGTTTATTGTTGTGACCTTGTCAGTGTGATAAAGATCACCATAGTAACCAATAACCCTGTGGTCATGTGATGACATATTTACCCAGAAACACCTATACTGTAGAATGAATGGCACTGAGTAAGGAGAGATCTGATTGGTCAGTGGTACAAAACTTTTATCCAGTCAGATTGGCTTTTTTAAAAGGGAATATGGAATTGAGATCTAGAATTCAGCACAGCATATCACAGATATTACTTAGCAACAGGAATATTAGTCTAATTCCTGAATAGAGGTCTCACATTTTGTAGTTTAGATTTTTATGGATGATTCACTCATATGTTGCTTCACAGTTTTGTGACTTGTGTATAAAGTATGTCTAAGAAGCAGGTTTTTCATTTTACTTTCATCATCTGAGACTGGACCATACCTCATTCAGTGTATCAACCTCACCAGAATTCTGAAATCAGGATTTTTATTGCTGTTCTTAGACCAATTGAATGTTCTTCGAGGCTATTCTTAAGATATGTTTGTTCACCAAATACTCCATGCAGAGAAAATTCTGATATTACCTTAATACAGTATCTCTAGTAAAAAAAAAAAAAGAAAAGATGTTACCTTTAGTACTGGATACTGCAAAAAAGGGAGTGACAGAAAGAAGCTTCTTTTTTTTTAATTTTAATTCCATGCATGATGTCTGAGAAATTTTTAATATTGATATTCAGATTTTTGTTACAGAAGAATAATTTTGAAGTTGCCTGTTCATGGTATAGTGTGTATCATGGTGTATAGTGATTTTTTGATGGTGCATATCTTTGATTGTGATCCGTTCTATTTGTAGGACTATGTCAGTGTGCTTGAAGGTTGACATATTTTGATGATGTGAAAGCTAACAAACTGAAAAGAATAGTCAGGTCTGAAAGTTAGATTTAACAATGCCAATTTCATTCAGATATTATGATTTATATTATATGAAACTAAAGGAGAAAATCTAAAATAAAAAATAGAAAAAATAAAAATAATTCTTTTTGATACCAGAAAGGAAAATTAATCTTTTAAGGAATCTCTTATATTTGTTTATGATAGTCAGGGTAAAGATATGAAAGTGTTCATTCATTAAGAAACCAAAAATGGAAACTGAGTTGAGGAAATATATCCTTATTATAACCCTGATCACATTCTTTGACGGCGAGGAGGGGGTGGGGGACTCTTTAAAGCTTGGGCTGGATGTTCAAGGGTTCAGGGAGTTACTGATGGTTGTTGAATTTATTAAAAGACTCCAGTCATAATTTTATTTTTAGGGAGAGGGCTAAAGTAGGCTATGCCTGCTGCCTAAACCCATTCACTTTTGTGAATGAAATATTGTTTAAATAAAAAATAAAATGAAAATTAAAAAAAAATTTAATTTTAATTTTGCAATGCAAACTCATTGGAAAAAAAGTTTAAAAGCAGTATTTATTTTTTTTTTTTCCAAAAATAGTCAAAATACATGACTGTATAATGATTTAAAAATAATGTTTGCACGATAGGGTTCACATGGTTCATGGCATATTTTTCTTGAAGTCAAAAGGAATACTTATTTAAAGAAGCACAGTGTATCTGCATGTCACATTACTATCAGTTATACTTTATGTGTTTATTTTGTACAATATGGACTGATTCGCCTATCATGACATTTTTTGTTGAAAAAAAAATGACATCATCAGTTGATGCATACTCACATCATCATTTCATGTGTACATTTTTTTTTTTCTCTGGTGCCTAAACATGTGCATTCATTTGTCAGTGCCATTTCTGTAACAAAGAATCAGGTTGATTTTGTAAAAGCATTTAGTTAACATATATTTTATTAGGATATCTATATGCATTAAAATTACTCAGCCTGAAGAGAGAATTGTGTTTGTTTGTTTATGGTTGTCTATGTAACAACACTTTGTCTACATACATGTATTACAAAGGCAGAGACAATGTGTTAGTGGCACAGATGGGAAGGCATCCTTAATTAGGTTGATGGATAAAAGTTGTTATATAAAAACTTGTATAGACCAAATTGGCAGGGGTCGTCTTTTATATGGATATGCAGTGAATATTTACACAGACTGTATTTAATACTCAGTATCCTATATGTGTACTTGTATGACCCCTCCCCCCCCCTCCCCCCCCCCCCCAAGAAAAAACAAACAAACAAAACAAAACAAAAGAAAAAACAAATTTGGAACGTATTACTTATCATCAAGAGATCATTTGCAGCTTGAATCAAATGATGTCAAAAGATGGCTGGTGCTTACATGATAAACATAAATAGTAAACCTTCATCTGCATTAACTTGCCATGTAAGGTTTACTTACCTTACGTAAGGTCAAAAACTTTACACGAGGCACAAAATGGCTAATTGGGGACAGGTGCGGGAGTGGATTGCCTTCTAACTTTGGAGGGGTAGGGTATCTTGGAGACATAGATGGAAAGATTTATTTTAGAAATTGCACAATGTACGAGTGAAAGTAAAAATAAATATGTATACTGCGGTTTGTTAATGTTATTTCATGTTTATTCACGAAATACATTTGGTTTTGTTGATGCCATGTATGTTCTTGTCAACCACGAACCCCCCCCCCCCCCTTTAGGTGTTGTTAGGTGTTTATTTATGGCAAACATGATCACATCCATGATTGTCATTTGACCAGTGAATTAAAATAAACAGTTACCATGAAATTAAGATCATCATAACCACTTCACAAAATTGATGTTTGGCATTTTTGGCTTAAAATTCTCATGATATTCTTTCTAAGAGAAACTGCTTCAGTATGAATACCTGTGTGGGACTGCAGATACCAAAAGTTGGGGTCCTGAATTTCCCTTTATTAAAACATACAGAAATGAGAAAGGGTTCGTTACTTGTAAGAGATTTGGACATACTACTAAAAGCTGCAACTAGAAAAATGGGGGGGGGGGGGGGGGCTGCACAAATTCCATCAGTTTTGCCTGCATGCACTTTGCAATTTGGCAGCATGGTTTGGTGATGTATTCAGATACAGTGTATATATATTCATTTGAGCCCTTTGAAACTTGATTCAATGGTGGTAAAAAATTATGAGGGAAAAGATGTGTACCAGGTACATCTCCAAGAAAAACAAGATAACAAAGGATGCCATATCTGATCAGGGAAATACTTTTTTGTTTGAGGAGAGAATTAAAATCTACCCTAAATTTGTGAAAAACCATTGGTCTAGAAAGTTACCATGGAGTGAAGTGGAAACGCTGTGTCATGTGGTCCAATCAGGTTTGAGTTTATATCCAAAGCTGGACTACAGACCAAACTAACTGGAGGGGAGTAGGAAAACCTCAGATAACAAACATCAGTGTAGACTGGACAGATCCCAGGGATTATTTTCTCCAGCTGCATGGTTTTAAGAGCAGAAGAGCATGAACATCTACCAGTACATTGAATTCTTAGTTCACCCATCACAGTTGAATAGTCAAGAACTGAAAAGCAAAGAATTTACATGGACTGAAGACAGAACTCTGATTTAACAATTGTTAGTCGAGGGTAAAAATATCTTTGTACATTTATGTACTCATTATGAAACCTTTCAGTAAATGCAACTGAATACAACCTTCTATAAGTGTTGCATAGAAATTGATCAACACCCAGCAATACACTCTCTACTATCGGCTCATACATTCACCTCTGTCGTATACATGTATTACAGTGATAAGCATGAGAAATGGTGCGTTTATTTTAATTCATTATGATTAAATGCCTGCGCTAATTTTGTCCTTTAAGATAAATATTTACTTAGTAGCTCTAGAAACATTAGGATAATTTGACATAATCCTTGGAATATCATGATTTTTGCCTTATGTCAAAAATCTTGATGCGAGCCCATTGCAGGGGTGTCTGAGTGAGGAATGAACAAAAACTCTGCAAGAGAGATTGCCAGCAATAATTCAGAATATTAAAATGACTATAATGAAAGAGCATTAACTACTAGTAACAAATAAAAATTAAATGAAATATATTATTTTACATCTTGCTAGAATAATGTTTATATTATAATGAATTAGATTTACAATGAATCCTGGCATGTTGTTTTATGCAGCTTTTACTGGAAAACATGAGAAGCTTGCACAGATAGAAATATTGAAATAGACAGATTGGTGGAGTACTCACTTGATATTTCAATTTTTCTTTTTAAATTACCAGTACGTTTTGACAAAGACAATATAGATTAAGACTTATTTATAAGTCAGTACAAAGTTTATTTTAGTTCTGTAATTCTGTCATTTTCCATTTTGCATAAAGTGTATTACATTCATGAAGAGAATTAAAATGTGAAAGAATTATACTAAAATTTTCTTCAAAAATATTATATACATGTAATGTATATACCGGTATATTAGAATTGTATTGCAAAGTAATCATGGTGATTATAACCTAATAATTTAAGACATGTACATTTATATTCATTGTCAGCTGCCAATAATGGACATTCAAAAACAAGATATACATAATTAAATAAAACAAACAAAACTTTTTAAATTTATTTAAATACCATGGTATATAACTATCGTTAATGAAACCAAGATTCAAATTTTCATGCATGTTTCACAACGGTTTAACATTAAAAACAGGTCTTCTGGTGGAACCAGGTGGCATAACACCCCTCTCCAATTTCCCCTGTTTCTTGTTCTTTGCAGTTTTAGATGAAATAGGAATAACTTGGAGATAATTAAATGTCTTATCATTGCTTTTCTTTTCAGTTCCGGACATAACTGGAACAACTTGGATACTATCACATGTCTTGTCAGCCTTTCCTGCCTCTTTACTCTGACCATTACATGCACTCTTGTTCTCCTCTGATGGGTTTTCCGACTTGTTCTCGTCTGTCATCTCTGAAATGTCTGTGTCCAGTACGTACAATAGAAAGCTTTTCACGGATTGTTTTTTCTCTCGTGTTAAATATCCCCCTGTTTTTTCCTTGTCCTCTTTTTCTTCATGTTCTTGTTCACACTCGGTGTTGGAGGAGGCTTTATGACTTTTCTCACTTTCATTTCTCCTTGTGAACTTTACTGTAAGTTTTTCCACCACATTTTTCTCAAGATTTGTAATATCTTCATTGGGTGAATTCTCAGAGTTTTCTCCCCTTGAATTTTCCTTATCAGCAACATGTCCTACATTCTGCCCACATGCAGAAGGCACAT
Source organism: Saccostrea echinata (assembly GCF_033153115.1). Taxonomy (NCBI): domain Eukaryota; kingdom Metazoa; phylum Mollusca; class Bivalvia; order Ostreida; family Ostreidae; genus Saccostrea; species Saccostrea echinata. The sequence continues at coordinate 5,686,999 of NW_026889778.1, forward strand.
ATTCATCCTCTGGTCCAGATTTTTTATCATCACTTCCTTTGATGTTTAGAATTTTCTTCTTCTTTGTTTTCTCTTCAGAAAAATCCTCCATAGAATCATCAAAATGAACTCCTCTCTTTAAGCTTAAGGATCTCTTCCTTTTTAAGGCCAGTGGTTTCTTGTTCAGAGGTTTGGACAGAGGTAAAGTTCGATTCCCAAACATCCACCTTTTGACACTGTCTGGAATTTCAGGATTTTTCCTCCTTGGACTGCTGAGAAAAGGTTTGAACACCGAAACATCTGCACGATCTGAAACACTTATTCCAAAAGGACCACGGGTCATGTCATTAACTATTGGATAAACACACCTTGGTTTGATGATTTTTATGAAGTCTGTGAGTTCATCAAATGAGCTGTGATCAGAATAAGGAACAATAAACACATTATCCTGATTACAGAAAGGACTCATCTCCAACCCTGTGTACAAAGAGGTCGGGAGAATAGCTATTGTTGGGTGCTCTTTGTTCCAGCTCTCAATATTTTTGTTGGAAATGGAGTAAAAGGGAACAATTTCAATTCTTGCATCTGTTTCTCCTGTAATAAAAACATCTGGAAGATCTAGGATTTCTGCCACCTGAAAGAAGGCAGGGCTGACTTTGATCCACTCCTGAAGATCTTGAGCAATGGCTACCAAGAGGTCCTCCTTTCCTAAGTTTCTCAATCCAATCTTTACACTGAACTCTTCATGGCTATGGATTATTTCCATAATTTGCTTCTGGCTTTCTTCTCGGGATGGAAACACACATCTTGGAGAGTTATATGTATTGTCTAAGTACACAACATCTGTACCAGACAAATTTTCCATCAGGGGGTCATCTTTCATTTTTGAGTCGAAACGAAAATCACCTGTGTATAAAACTTTTCCAAAATACCCCTCAAAGAGGAACATGACACTGCCAGGACAATGGTGAGCATCGATCACAGTCACGGTCATCTGCTCAATTTGATCCGAGTCAACGTACATGATGTGACTGCATCCTGTCTCTAGTAGACAGATCTGGGAGGAGTCGATCTCATACCGCTCCTCCAGTAACTTCCCTGTGATTTCTGAGCAGTATATTTTGTGTTGCCATGAGGGAGACAGCCCCACAGTGTGATCTCCATGAAGATGGGTCAGGAAAAACAGTCTGGCATTGGGACATTCTCTTATCTTCCAGAAGTCTACTGCAATCGGAGTCCCAGGGATCACCTTTCCATTCATTCTTCACTAGGATTTGGATACTTCTTTACTTGGATGCGTCATAATACAGAAGAACATATCAGTGTCTACAATTAGAAAATAAATAAACTGTAGCAAGAGTAATAGATGGTTCACCTCATATTAAGCTCTGGTTGAAGACAAGAAGAACTTATATTTAAAAGTTCTGAATATTGTTTAATAAAATGTAAGCATGAAATGGAATTTGATGTTTTTTGATTTCATTGAAAACAGCAGGAAAATAAACATGTATTTTGACATCGCAGTAGCTTGTTTAAAATTTTGTAATGTAATGACTCCTAGCTAAGGTGACGTCATAATCCTGTATACTGACTGTGAAAATGACATAGAAAGAGAACGATATTGAAGAAAAAGTTAAAAATCAAAATTTGAACAAAACTTGAAATCCCATTAAAGATTATTACCAGTTTGAATAAATTTTACATAGACTAAACTCTGAAGTAGCAATAGAATTTTCAAATAGTTTCAATGCAGTCTAAAAGTCTGTCGAAAATGCTGTGTTTTTATCCACACTGGCACTAAATATTGGATGAAAAAAGTGATGTGAAGAAAAATGAAAATGTAGACAATGAAGTATAGTAGAAGATACTGCAGAGTAACCCTTATTGATTCTTCAGTTGTTTTAACCATCTTAATGGAAAAATTAAAACTCAGGAAAGGTTTTGCTAAGCCTGCCCCTATTCCCTCTTTCAAAACAAATTGATGTCTGTGTAGATGCATGTATATCCTCAGCATAACTCATTATTTTTTGTAATTTGTGACTCAAAGCAAATAAATATAATTATACTTGGTAATGGAACTCAAATTTTTGACTCCAAATACTTTATTTTGGATCCCTCGTAGCCAAACTCGCCCATTGTTGAAATAATGCTTGCAAATGAATGTCAGACACCTCAGCCCAACGACACCTCGGCCCATTGACATCTTGGCCCAGTGACACCTCGACCTTGACTGGTCGGCCCAAAACTTAAGACACCTCGGCCCAAGCAAATTTTATCACGAAGTATTATATATTTCCAATCTGCGACTTCAATAAAATTTTGACCAAAAAAAGTAAATGATCAAGATTATTTTTAGTAATAAAAAGACCTTCCACAGCTACATGATTGACTATAATCAAGGAATAAAAAAAACAATTAATTATAATTTTGAAAGTGCTAACCGATAAACAAACAAGATGCCACGGCGCATCCTTTGAAGTCTCCAGTGCATGTCATACTGGTGACAATGAGGGAATAATTACGAGCAGAGTTAATTGTGAGACAGTCATTCAGAACATTTACATCCATTTATTTCTTAAGAATTCAACTTACATCTTACATTAAAAACTAGTTCGAGCCCTTATTTTAAAAAAAAAAATATTATTTTTAGCTATCTGTATTAAACTATGATTTTAAATCAATGAACATGATGAAACATACGATGAAGTTCAGATCAATAAGGCAATTATTTTACGTACTTAAACTATTATTTTATACGATTATTTACACTGACATAAAATTTCACTTGGGCCGAGGTGTCTTTTATAGGCCTATGGGCCGACTTGTCAATAATCTTGGCCCAGGTGTCAGACGTCACGGGCCGAGGTGTCGTTGGGCCGAGATGTCTGTCTACCTTGCAAATGCATATTAAAACTAGAAGACTGACGATTAAGCAAAACTAAACAAAAAAAAAACAGACCTCAATATTCTCAGTAGTATTTAACAAATCCGGAACAGTCTCTTCAGTTAGCACAAGTCCCAGGGGAAAAAACGACACTTCTTTGTTTTCAAAACAAAATTACATCGGAAACAAAAGCATAACGATAATACACAAACCCGGAACGAACAACTTTTGAGATCTTGGTTATTGATACGTTTTATCATTGAGCTGAGTGAATATTGCTCAGTAAGAAACATTTTTACATTGAGAACTCAATGCAGCTAACGATGTGACTGATCGGAAAATCGGAAAATATTACTAGGCCTGTCAAAAGGTAGATAAATTGTAGGTTTATTAAACCATTGGACTAACCAATAATAACTTTAAGCAATAGTTTTGATTTTCTATCGTTAAAATGATGTAGTGAGGATGTGTCAACGTTTTGAGACACATGGTGACTTTCATTCATTTATTTTCATACAAGTGAAGGACAGAGTATGTCAAAGTTTATCAGGGATAATATTTCACTGAAAAAAAATTTGACTGAATGACAAGCAAAGAAAAATAAAGGGTGAAAAAAATGCCAATTTTCCAAACTCAAAAAAAGTCAGATCAGTTATTTTTATGCTAGCTGAGGACAGGTTATTTATTTTTCGACATTTTTATTATGATATGATTATTTCCCAAATCTGCCGCCCTATCATGTCTACTCTGGCAGGTGGTAAATCTAGTACTGCCAACTCCCGACTCTCTTGGATTAATGTTTATCTTTGATATTCTCCTCACCGCTTTTCAAATTCGGTTCATATTTTTCTGGCACATTATTTATGTTGAACATAATTCACATAAACATAAAAATATTAAAACAATCTGAATGCTTGAGCATGTTGAGCAGTTCGATAAATCAGTATCCATAATTTTAGTTTTCTGCATTTTTAACTTAGTGTTAGATTTTACCACTTTGGACAGATGACATCATATTACATAGCATTCTTGATATATTTATGTATATTGGAATTAACTTTAATGTAGCAACTATGTCCCAGAAGTTGAAAGTGATTCTTTTTGGTGAAATGAAGAATTAGTAAGAAAAGATTGCTATCCAGAGCAATTGGGAGTCAGATTTTAAGAATTCTTAATTCATTATATTATAGGTACCATTGTGAACACAATAGAAAACTGAGAGCATGGGGAGTCAGCAGTACTAGATTTAACAACCCCCCCCCTCTTTAAATCACTTTGATTTTCCCCACCTAAATATATATATTTTTTTTTTTTACCAGTGGTGAATCTGTTTAGATGCTAACCATGTATGATAGTTCAGTAGACTGAAATTGAATATTTTTTGCTTAATCCATGAAGAAAATTCAAAAGGAAAATTTCTACACTATAAAAGGAAAGAAATTCATTTAATTTGATCATAATTTAAATTATTTCTATCTGCAGCCATGAAGGGCAAGGTGTCTAACTATGCGAAGCGGATGGCCCATCTGTCTGCTAGAATATTTGTGGAGTACACCGGAGAAAGAACACACAATGTTAACCGAATCATCAACGAGTTCAAAAGTATGCCAAAATATAAGGACCCCAACATCATCAACTATTACCCTAAGCACCCTGAGGCCACATGGCTACTCAATAGACTAAGACATCATGGATTGTTCAGGTACATGTATTGAAATATTTTTTCACTGCAGTTCATAAAAACCTGGGTTCATATCAACTGATGGTTGGAATAATGTGAAAAATAAAGTATGTTTGGCATAATTCAGTGAGAACTGCATCATCTCACATAATTCAATTTAGCTTTACCAAAAAATCTTTTTTAAAAAATCAGTAACTACATGCTGCCACCAACTAAATCCAATTATAATGGATATAATGTTACCTTGACAATCGAATTAAGCATGCAGTCATAAAGGTGCACATTCTCAAATGCCCCTATAGGCAGTTTAATCTATGTACCACAATGTCTGTTGTTAGGATTATGCATTTTCTGTTCTGCATAAAAGCCTTCTCCAACTGGTGTTGTTCACAAATGGTGAGAAATTATGGTACCTTTATCTTGACTTGTTCAAGAATTTCAAATCAAATATCAGTGACAGACAAACTGCAATCCAAGACGTTGGTTTAATATGCCACTAATTAATGATTAATTACAAAAACTTAATACCTGTGCTGAAATACTGTGATATCGAAAGATGGGTAGATATAATCATTGCAAACCATTCATTTATTAGGGCCCCACTCTGCGGGCGCCCTATAGTGATCAGTCTGTCCGTCTGTCCTTCCGTCCGAGATCTCTTGTCCGGAGCATATCTTCTCTCTCCTTGGCCCAATCTGGCTCATACTTCACCCACAGAGTGTCTTTGGGTAAAGGGTGTGCAGTGACCTTGAACCATGTTTCTAGGTCTAAGGTCAAGGTCATAGCAGAATTATATAAAAAAATCCTTGTCCGGAGCATATCTTCTCTCCTCTTGGTCCAATGTAGCTCATACTTCACTCACAGAGTGCAACTGGTCAATGGATGTGCAGTGACCTTGAACAAAGTTTCTAGGTCAAGGTCAAAAATAGCCTCTCTGTTTAAATTCTTGTCTGGAGCATATCTTCTCTCTCCTTGGCCCAATCCAACTCATACTTCACCCACAGAGTGTCTTTTGGTAAAGGGCGTGCAGGGACCTTGAACCATGTCTCTAGGTCTAAGGTCAAGGTCATAGCAGAATTATATGAAAAATCCTTGTCCAGAGCATATCTTCTCTCCTCTTGGTCCAATGTGGCTCATACATCACTCACAGAATGCCACTGATCATTGGATGTGCAGTGACCTTAAACGAAGTTTCTAGGTCAAGGGTCAAGGTCAAAAATAGCCTCTCTGTTTAAAATCTTTGTTCGGTGCATAATTTCTTTCTCTTAAGTCCAGTCAGCCTCACACTTTACCAATTGACTTAGGGTACGGAACATTTGTGATTTTCAATGTTTTGATAGAGGATATGCAACAATTTTCATAGAGGATATGCAACATTCGTGATTTTTGTGATGCTTTTTGATAGAGGGTATGGAGCACTCATGATTTTCATGCCATTTTTTATTATAACAAGGATGACATAGAAGCCCTTTAGACTCAAACAACACATCCCTTACTAGTACACAAATGTTCCTCTTAAGAAATGAATTTAATTTTTTAAGATTCATGAGGTACATGAACTACAATGCTTCACGCTGGCATATTTCATGAAGCGTGTTAGCGCTTCATGATAAATATGCTGGCGTGAAGCATTGTAGTTCATGTACCTCATGAATATTCAAAAATTAAATTCATTTCTTATATTTACATTATTTTTCTGACAAGAATCCACAAGTTACGCCATTCAACTGTCATTTTTTAAACAAAACAGTTTGCACTATAGTTTTGACGTCAAGTATGGTATTATGACGTAACAATGGAGATATTCATGCTCATCTCATGGTAGTTCATGAGAAAATGAACAGTCTTCTAATTTGCAAAGAATCTTAAGGAAAAATACTTTGAAATGCAAATATTTCAAAATAAACCCTTTTCAGCCACCTTACATTTTCATGTTCATTGCTGAAAGCGGGGCCCTTTGAGATGGCTACCATCTCAATGATATCTAGTTACCAGTATTATAGTTTGCCTTGTTATTTTAAAATAATTACGGTTGTGACACATGTATGTTAACTCCTAGACTCTCTTCTGTTAAGTGGTAGTGATGGTTTTTCATTTTCAGGGACAACCATGCAGATTTTAAGGAGGAATTTGCAGCTCAGAGAGCCAAACGTGGTAAAGGCCCCCCAGAAAAGGGACAGGGAAAAAGAGCATTGAGGAAGTGAACTGTGTAGGACTAACGTGTGAAATAAACTGATTTTATATTCAAACAGCTGTTTATTATTTTTGGAATGAGGAGAAAATTTATTTAGTTTTTTAAGTTTTTGCAAATGAACAAATAATCAAAGCCAAATGGTTTATTTTCCATGCTGTGGACTAAGTTTCCACTTCAGTTGGGGGTTATTAATTTGCCAAGGAGAGAATATGACTCTCATTTGCTTAGATCCTTAGAAATTAGCTCTCAATGTTAGCCATCTCTTACAGTCCCTGAAACGTTCTACTTTCCCATTTTTCCGTTCGCTCACCGTTCGTTCACCGTTCGTTCAGCGTGCGTTCACCGTTCGTTCACCGTGCGTTCACCGTTCGCTCTCCGTTCACAGTTTTGCGTTCACCGTTCACCGTGCGCTCGCGTTCACCGTTCACAAAGCGTTCAGCGTTCGCTCTTCGTTCCGTTCACTTTGCGTTCACCTTGCGTTCAGCGTTCACCTATCGTTCAGTTTTCATTGTCATTCGGAACTCCGAAGTGAAAGGACTTATCTTTTTGTAGGTTAGGAGTTACAGGTTTTTTAATTTAATAACTAACATATCGTGTTTGAAGAATCATTATTTCATGGGGAAAAATATCTACGATATATATTTTTATTATTCTAACTTAGCTGTTAGGTTATTTATTAAATTAATCTGGAAAATAAATGTTGTTATAAGCACATTCTGTAGCTATGTAGAACGATGCTGGAATATTAAATTTAACTAAGGACAATGTGCAAATACTTCAAACACTGCAACATTTTTGTTGTTTTGTTAAAGACGACAAATCGTTAATGGAGATATAATTACCCAAGTCAAATAATTACGCAGCAAAATTACGAAAATATTTATTTCTAACACTTTTTTTTTCAATTACTACAGAAAATATGATAGAACTAGTTCTGAGAGTTATACATAGTACTGCGGATATCGTGTTAATTTATTATTTTTGAAGCGAATTAAATTGATAGTGTGGTTAAAGGAAATATTTATTTAAAATGTAATGCACTACAGAATTTTCTCTACTATAATATGTAAAGTCTATAGTTACAGAGAAAAAAATCTTTCTTCACCGTAAATTTATATGTTTGCCATTCGATATGATTAATACCCCCCCCCCCCCTTTTTCCCCCTAAATCGGTTACTTAGTCAGTATTGTATTTCCAGAATATTTTAATTAACATTTTAAAAAAAAGGTTAAGGTCTTTTTTAGAACAAAAATTTCAGTCTCAAAACAAACATGCATCTAAAAAAGTCACAAAACAATAGTAGTTCAAAATGTATACGTGTCGGCGGTGGTATTTGGAATTGGCAGAGAGTATGTTTCGAATTCAAGTGTTAATGCCCAATGTATTTTATTCAATTATTATTCAAATGTTGGAATCAAATCTAGAAATGATAAAAATAGATGTTATAACTTGTTGGAAATACTCGCACTTCGTCTTCGATGTGACGAAACTTTCACACCTGCACAGTGTCGAATGATTTTGATTGACAGGACAAGCACGTGGACTTCGTGTGAACTTGAAGCAGGAAAATAAAAACGAGTATGACTGTCAAACAAATGGATATGATTTGTTGATTAAAAAAAAGTTACTTTCACTGTCTGATATATTTAGAAAAAAAATTTCAGAGTTTTTGTTTGATATAGGTACAAACATTTAGTGAAGCCTGAAATTGGGAGGGGGGGTTAAAACGGAATATCTCTCTCTCTCTCTCTCTCTCTCTCATTTGGCTGTTTAATAAAAACTATAACAGCATATTACTTGAATATCAAGTTCTAAAAAATGAATTTATAACAAATAATATGAATATGTATCTTTGTATTATCTTGTCCGAGTATAATCACGGCCATCTACAGATAGATGTAGAAGTCTGCTCAATAAACGTTGAGCAGACTGGCCGTTGGAACCGGGGGGGGGGGGCAAGGGGGGGGGGCGTGCCCCCTCCCTCCCCAATAATTTTGCCGATATATAGATTACTATAGTAAACATAGATACTATATGCTTGTGCCCCCCGCAATAAAAAAAACGTCCACTGACCTTTGTAATTATTTTTTTTTCATTACTTTACACGAAATCGCTTTAACACGGAGATATAGGAATGGATGTTACAACCACTTTAATTCATTTTTTAAGTCAGAAGTTTTCTCTGATTTGTTATCAAATAAGAATAAACATTTTTATTTTCCAACTAAGAAAAAATATCTCTTATACTTCAGCGTTCGGCAACAATTGCAATGTTTTAATGCGATAAAAATCGTGTGATTAAAAACTTAATGTGCATGCATCGTCTTTCTCAGGACAATTTTGGAAAATTTATTTTATTGACTTATTTATTCATTCATTTATTGGTTTACTTATTTATTATTGATTGATTTATTTTTTTTTGCACCTGACATTATAAAACAATAAAATAGTTTCAATGCAAGGAAAAGATCAGAGGCATTCCGAATATATCGTTCATCTTGCGTTCACCGTTCGTTCACCGTTCACTTTGCGTTCGCGTTTGCGCTCCGTTCGCGTTCTGCGTTCGCTCACCGTTCACCGTTCACACATCGTTCACCAAGTTGCGTTCAGCGTTCACACATCGTTCACTCACCGTTCGCTCTGCGTTCGTTCAGCGTTCGTTCACCGTTCGTTCAGCGTTCGCTCACCGTTCAAGTGGGAAAGTAGAACGTTTCAGGGACTGTAGAAAGGTTCCATGCCAGACAAGAATCACAGAGTTCTTACTTTGGTCATGTAAAATTCTGAGTTACCTAGTTCCATATTTTCAGGTAAATAACTCTGGATTATTTCACTGGGTAATTTAGAAATAATTTGCAATGATGTAATTTTAACTTAAGCTAATGCATTCTGATACATCATAAAGTGCATATATAGACAAGTTAGAATTCACCAAAAAGTACTGGATTTTAAGGTCGTTATGCAACATTCTAAATAAAGCACAATCTTATCTAAACTTCCTAGGTAAGTGATGTAAGAGCAATCTTAAGAATTTTTTTAAAGTTAACATGCCATGATCTTCTATATTAACTTTTGCTGGATTTATAGTCACTTCTCTGTAAAAACACCTTTGACTTGTAACAGTAGATTAATACAAAAACCCATACTGAAGTGTTCAATTTCTGTAGGAATGAGCAACCTGATGAACAGAGGGATTAGACTTGTTTGATATTGGCCAATATTTATTGTTACAAATGAAATAATGCAGACACACTTTTCTGTGTAGGATTAATTTACATTATGTACGAGATGACAATTTTCTGCAGAAATTTGTCACAGCACACTTTTAAGTTTGAAATTCTTTGAGACATACAAAGGCAATTCAAGAAATTTGTATCATTTAATTCTACCCGCAGATTGAACAGAAATTGTGATTCAATCCACTGAATTACGACCCTTTGGAAAAAAAGTATATTTTACAGTAGCCATACCATACTGTATTACATCAGTACCATACTGTATTACATCAGTACCATACTGTATTACATCAGTACCATACTGTATTACATCAGTACCATACTGTATTACATCAGTACCATACTGTATTACATCAGTACCATTCTGTATTACATCAGTACCATACTGTATTACATCAGTACCATACTGTGTTACATCAGTACCATACTGTGTTACATCAGTACCATACTGTATTACATCAGTACCATACTGTATTACATCAGTACCATACTGTATTACATCAGTACCATACTGTATTACATCAGTACCATACTGTATTACATCAGTACCATACTGTATTACATCAGTACCATACTGTATTACATCAGAGAGTTAAAGTAAGCCTCTGTTCAGTATAGATACAGAATTCCAACTGAATGGAATTTTTACACATGTATAGGTAAGAAAAAACATTAAGCTACATATGTTTGCATGGAGATTTTGGAATTAAGGCTGGCCTCATAAAATATAAAGCTTCATTATTCAGTTTTTGCAACTACATGTAGATGAAAAAAGATCAGATTGATTTGTATCTCCATTTGATAATAAAGATTTGATACCTTTTAATATACATAAAAGTATTACAGAATTCATACACATTTATTTCAAAGTAATATACAATATCTATGAACATGAATATACAAAATGATCATGTAAACAATACAAAATACATATTTTACATAATTATCATTCAATAAATTGTTCAGTTATCACAGCTCTTTGTTAATATGTTAATCATATCAAAATCAGCAGTCCCACCATTGCTACCAGATATATCACTCTATTACTAGTTGTTCACAAATTTTAAATGCTGAGTACATGTGTACTTTAGGGTTAATATTCTGGAACATAAGATGCCTTCTGATTGATAGGTGGCAGCACTTTATGACGGTCTGACCCTGGTCGACCTTGAGAACCAGGGCGAGGTACAGAGGGAGGGCGGGGATTGGACAGTTCCATGGGGTTCATGGTCTCTGTTGGGAGGTGGGGGTCTTTGCCATTGTGAACTGATCCATCAGGAGAGCGGGCGATTTTACCAGCAGACGACATGGAGATGCTGGAATCTGATTGGTCATCATCTGAGGAGTCTTCGTCAGACTGAGCCAGTTTGTTGTTGACCGGTGCTGACTGGGACCGGTTTACGTCTTCTGTCATGGTAACCACATCAAGTCCAACCTGGTTGTCCACAGTCTGGGGTGCTGTTTTCGGGTATCTGTTGAATTGAGTACCAAGTTAATGACAATTCTCCAAACAAACAATGATCAGAAATTTCACACGGCTCAATAAAACATTGAAAAGTTAAGAACAAAATGAAAAGAGAGATTCCAACATTGCATTTCTGATTGTAGCAGAAGCTCCCTTATTATATTTTCTTAATTACGATTGAATGTTAATCTTCTGATATAATACAAGGGACAGCACTACTTACTGTGATGTGATTTGTTCAAACAATGGAGGAATGTAGCCGGCTACAGAAGCCTTAGCAGCACTGTGTCTTCTCTTCAAAGACATTTCCTCCTACAAAAATAAAGGTTTATTAAAACAAGATCATTCAACAACATTCATACAAAGTTAAAACAATCAGCCTCATTACTAGTACGCCAAATATGTTTGTACTCTTTACATTATATAAAGCAGTAATTGTAAAATTTAAGCAAGAATTGTACCAAATCAATCTTGTCCCCTCACTTACCAGTATGCCCCTCCCTGATAAGACAGGTGATTGGGTGGTCTTTCCGCGGGTGTATGGCTGGGACATACTGTCAGGTAGACTGGGTCGAGACCAGGTCCTGGTTCCTAGCTGAGTACCTGTGGGGGCGTTATTTTCAGTGTCCTTTGTCTCTGCAATATCGCCGACCTCCGACGCAAACGAGGGAATACTGATACCGAGATAATCCATAACGAGTCGTCTCAGGTGTTTGTACGCCTCCTCTATGTCATCTGAGGTGAGATAGAAATGGGAGCCATTTAAACATACATTATTGGGAAATTTTTTCACAGTTATACATCCTATTTCAGATGGGAGATGTTTCCAAATTTGGATTTTGTAAATTGTTGACAAATACATTTCATATCGCCAAAGCTCAGCATGTTTGAAGACGAGAAAACTCTACCATTTACTGATAGCCAACTGAATGATCACTGAAAGGTCTGGAAAAGTGACTGAATGACACAGTAAACTCTCCGGCACCTTTCAGTAAACTGAATGGCAGAGTTTCATCCTTTGTTCTGTTCTGGTAGTGGGGCTAATGTACTACTCACCGCTGTTAATCATCATGTCAAAGAAGCCTGGATGATCCCTATTGTATTCCTGATACATCTCAGCTCGTCCCAGATTGTCTTCAATCTGGGCCTCAGAGTATAGAGCCCGTTCTCTGAGCCGCTTCTCATGACACTCGGAGCTCAGAGGCATGATTAGGACGTACCGTGGCTCAAAGTACGTGTTCTTCAGAGTAAGCACTCCCTAAATTAAAGTACTTTGTATGATTATGTCTAATAACTTTAGCAAGGCCCCTATGAAAGAAACCCCTCAAAATAATCTTTGAAAATTTTAATGGCTAGATTACTGTAGATTCATCATTGTTTTGTGGGAGACCAATGTTTGTAGGTTTTGTTAATCACCCTACCCAGGAATTTACATCCCCACAAACAAACACCTTGTCATTGTATCCATTCATGGAATTATGCAGATTCCCCTACCCTTGAAGTTATTTCCTGTGAACCAGGTAATATTTTGATTGTCCACAAACATTGCCCCCCATGAATTAAAATGATTCCACAGTTAAAGTAATTCTGATTTATTGTCAAAGAGAACAGACAAATTATGCTGTCCCCTCACCTCTAGTTCCATGTGGACCACACAGGCCAGACCCTCCCGAGCTATGTCCTCAATAGACTGCATCTGGAGTCCATACCACTGGCCGTGATACTGACTAGTCTGGATAAACTGTCCCTGTTATCAAATTCCAAGTCTACATTAATCATTTGTAGTCAAGAAAATAGCATGTAATTTTACACTTTGACTTTACTTGAAGAGCATACCAGTTGTAATTTATAAATTACAGTACATGTAAGTGCCAATTAACTCACCCATCTAATGTCAAATTCAAACTTCTCGAGATCTACAAAATGGTAGTCCTTTCCTGGTGTCTCGTCTTTATTAGGTTTACGTGTGGTATGTGTCACACTGTAATCAAAATCACCAACATAAAATAATCAAATATTTTTAGAAATCAATATAAAGTAACTGGTAATTATGAATCTTCATATTAGCTAACACATGTTATTTCTAACCTCCAAAATTTGGAAGGTTTTAAAATAGATGTGCAAGCAATTGTATAGATAATTGTATATTTTTAAGACTGAAATTATGTGCATTTTAATTATAAATCAGAACTCTTTGAAAATCAGTATCATTAAAGCAAAATTTTATATGTTTGAAGGCATGAGGAACCTTAAACCTTTACACTATGTTGTAGTGAAAATTAAATTCTGGACACAACTGTTTATATCTACTTACCAATAGCCAAAATAATCAGAGAATTCCTCTACAAGTTTTAGAGCGAGGTCTTTTTTCCCTGAGCCCTGGGGACCAACCAGTACCAACATAGGGTAAGGGGTCTCCATACTAGGCAGGGTGCTAAAATTAAACAAATTATGCTTCTTAATTTCCTCTAAAATATAAATTTGTGAACAATTATTTTAAATCTGGAAGGAATATTGTGAAAAGTTTCTTGTATTTATCTTGGATTGAAATCCATTCATATACAAACAAATGTATATCCAGAATATCAACATTTGAAGATGAAACACCTAAATAAAATGAACGAGATACTTTTTCTGCAGACTATTTACACTACTGTAGCTAATCAACACCAGTGTTATATATCAAACTATCACATACAACATAAAAATACACATACTGAAAATGACAAAAAAGAGTACAGTATCTCTATGACACAAAAGAATCTACAGTACTTATCTAATAGCTGATGGTATGAAGGATAGACTTACTTGTCCAGAATACGACTTGGCTGAAGAAAAGAGTACACAACATGCATGATATGGTCCCGTGCCGCGACTATTTCAGCTGGGGGGTTGAACATGTTCACAGCCGCTACCTGTAACAAATAATCAATTTACATAATGAAGGTCTTCTTATCTTTATTTCAGTATTATGCCTTATTCTCTTTAATAGTTATTATTTTTCCTCCTTTTCAGTTTTTCAAAAGAAACTCTCCAAGAAGAAACAGAGACAGAAAAAAGTTAACTTCAGGTATGTTGATTATGCTCATGTGCTGTTTTCATAAGCAACATCAAAATTTATCCAGTTGAAAGTCACCTCCCTTAAGTTGAATTTGTACAAATGTTGACATTTATGATATTTGTTTCTGAAATTCTGATTGGTTTACAGCAAATCAGACAAATGTCCTTGACCTTTTCTTCGACCTCCACCCTGTGTCTATCCAGCTCAGTGAGACTCTGCATCCGGAACAGAATGGACAAGCGGTAATCCGGGAGTTCCTGTATGGGGTTCCGGAGCAGATTCAGCTGACGTAACATCTGGGACTCCTTAATATACTTCATCTCCGAGATGTCAATTACCTTAGGAGAATTAATTCAAAAAAATAAAAATGGAGTATATTTTTTGCAGACATTATCACATTAAACAAACTTACAAAAAACAATTCAGTTTCTGATATTATCAAATATCATTTGTCTGTACCGTGAATTATTATTCAGGCATCTGATATTAACTTCAAATTTAATGCTTTTACAATAGATACAAGCCTGGCAAATAGGTTTTAGGGTAATTTTAAAATGTTGAGGCCGTAATAAGATGAACTATGACCTACTTCATTATCCTCCACGTCCACATTTTCCAACAGGGGGTGGTCCTCTAACCCCGCCAAACTACGGATGTTGTTACCCGATAAATTGATACTCTGAAATGGAATCATTAATCATTGTAAGAAAGCTTCACACATAAACATGTACAAAAGTATTGTTAGCAAAGCTATTGTAACATACAAGCTACTGATGATGCAAAATAATGAATTTTAATAATATTTGATTTTATATATGTATAATGATTTTTGAAATAAATCTTGCAATGAAGAAAAATATATCTATTTATTATAAAGCTAATAAATAGTCTAAAAAAAGCTACTATAAGTCTAGAGAATTTTGGCATTCAAAATCTGGGAGATTTATTAAATGCTGAGTTTGCATTAACATATATGAGTTACTCAGTATGCCCCAAACCAATCTGAATACGAGCATTCAATATTGAACACGCTATTGTAAACAAAAAATATCTTCTGATATTGCACACTTGTAATGTAGATACCAATACTGTAATAATTTTTAGTTATTTTCAAAATTAATGTTAATCTATGAGAATAGCTTGTGCATTTGTACAGCCAACTCATGCCAATACTCACCAATATAAATTCAATAGCCCTATAATATTCTTAGTTGTTTAAACTGTAATAAGTAACCTAATGATTAATAATGCATTTTTACTTACTCGCAACAGATGCAGAGTTTCCAAGTTTTCTATCTTCTTGATATGGTTGTGACACTGTAAATAATGGCAAAAATGATAATTAAAAAATCTGGCTATTTTGATACAAATAAAAAATTTATTAAACAAATTTAAAAAAAAAAAAAAATATCGTACATTTTTTAGGGAGAAGAATTCTTTATTCATGTGACTGTCATTTAATTTTTATGTGATTAGTAGTTTTAATGTAAATATTACACTGACACTTTGTAAATTTTCTAATCTCTCTATCTAATTTTGATACATACCAAATTCAGGTTCTGTAGGGAAGATTTTTCTAATCTCTCTGATTAATTTTGATACATACCAAATTGAGGCTCTGTAGGGGAAGGTTTTTCTAATCTCTCTGATTAATTTTGATACATACCTAATTGAGGTTCTGTAGGGGAAGATTTTTCCAATCTCTCTGATTAATTTTGATACATACCAAATTGAGGCTCTGTAGGGGTAAATTTTCCAGACCATGTATCCTCTCTATTTTGTTGTGGGCCAAACTGAGATCTTGTAGACGTTTACAATTTTCCAGTCCTTTAATCTGTGAAATTTTGTTATATAGTTTTGTGATTAAGGTTTAATACTGCATGTTTTATTATTTTTAAAACATTATAAATGAAAAATTATACACTGAATTCATTACTTGCCTATTCTATCAATTTGTTTTTTCCAAAAATTTGGATATTTTATTTACCAATATAAAGTCATGTGCAGATCAAGCCACTTTAAAAGATGTATGGGAAAATATCATTCATATGATTGTATGAATATGGTAAAGATTAATTCTCTCTATGATGAGAATTAATTTTTTGAGATCTATCATCATCTAAATTGTTGATTGTGTTTCTCTTGCTCTTTAGCCATATTATGGCATCATACATGAAGTGGGCAAAATGTCATACATATGTCGATGAATTAAGTGATGTGAAATAAACATTATGACATGGAGAGTGAGATATGGAAATCTCTCATAACTATCTCACATGCTCACGTATGTACAATGTTTCTTATAGCATTGATTCTGGGAAAAAGATCTATTCATTTTTAAAATTACGATTAGAGTGAAAAAGGATACGATCAAGATTAAGACTAGTTAAGTAATGGTAGGCAGAGAGATCTGTCATTTCCTCAATTTCATTGTAACCAAAGTTAGCCTCCTTCAGATTCTTTGGTGGCGTGAAGTCCAGAAGCTTTGTAAGCTTATTGTGAGACACATCTAAAATCAGCATGTACTGGAGGGAACTAAGGGGAGATAAATCTGTAATAAAAAACAATCCAAAATATATACACATATTAATCAGAGTTAAAGGGGGTTAAATGGAGATAAATCTTACTGCAGAAAGAATCAGAACATATAGAATCAACAAATGACATAAAGAAAAAAATTAACACGAAATCACAAAGAGCTGAAACAACAAATGTGCACTTAGCAAAAGAAATTAAGGAATGATTAGATTTCCATGTGAAAGCCTAAATTATAAAACAATACCTGTAAGTTCATTGTAGGGTAATTCTACCCTCTGAAGATGTACAAAATTTGATAGAGCTGATATATCTTTCAAGTTGAAACCCTACAAAGTAAAAATTAAATTCAAATCTATCTGTACTTTTAATACTTTTGTTATATTTTCTTTTGACAAAAATTACAGAAAGGACAGCACTGACTTCTTTTTAATATTTAATTATCATTCTGAGAATGATTTTCATTTCAGTGCATAAATTGGCTTATAAAATTTTCATTTATCTCTGGTATATTATTAATATTAGAGATCTTATAAAATCAATGTCAAATTATAAAAGATTACATTATGTTTGTGTGTTGTTTTAAACACCTTAGAAGTTCTATTTAAATGAGCTTTACTTGGACATATTGGAAAAAAAACTTACTGCAATAGTAACATGAAGAAACACTTGTTGAGTACCATCAGCAGATCTTCCCAGATTTGATAAGTTTCGTCCAATAGTTTCCTCATCCAATATTCCACCTGGCGAAAGCTGTAATTATGAAAGAAGGCATATTAAATTATCATAATCTCTAATCAATGCAAAATATAAACACATGTAAATGTTAACATCCCTCCACCTCTCAGTGCAAATCACAAATTCCTCAGGCAATTGATATGCTGTTCGATAAAACACAATCCAAAAGGTAAAACCATAATTCTATGCTAACCTCTTTTATTTGTGAACAGATGACAGTTACATCTACTGATTTCTACTGCTAATTTACTAAATTACTTACTAATTTACAGAACAAGTTCCTGTGTTTATGAGTTATAGTGAGCATAGCAAGGGGTGCAAAGTGCCAGCTCAAGCTTACAACAATGCATGGGCGAAGAGAAAATTTGAACACACTGATTCAGATGAATATTTTTCTGCTGTTACCTTGAGCAGGTCCAGCACAATACCCTGATAAAGGTATATAGCTTGATAAAGCTATTTAGCTTTATCAAGGTATTACAAATACCTTGATCAAGGTATTTTATGTAATGAAAATACAAAAAAAATCTTAAAAAATTAAATTTAAAAAGTCAAATTATGAGTTGGGGTCACTGTGTTCACTCGTGCATGAGAAGTACTCTGGTATCAAGAAGACAGCATGAAAGAACGTCTCCTCACACGACATGCTTTTAAACTGATTTCTTTGTGTTTGAGTACTTTACATGCATGAGTGAATTTCCTGACAGCAACTCAGAACTCTACTTTCAGTATTTATTTTTTTATGATTTTTTTTGTATTTTCATTACATAAAATACCTTGATCAAGGTATTTGTAATTTATCAAGCTATATACCTTTATCAGGGTATTGTGCTGGACCTTTTGAGACACACAATGCGATGCAAATGCATCTCGCTGCTAACTATGTGCTCGTGGTAAGAGTAAAAGTACACCAAAAAATAAGCTTACCTTGTTTTCATGAGTATTGCTTATAGATTGTAGATTAAATATTCTTTGTTAAAAATTTTGCACTTTTAAGACTGTGTAATGGAAATGCAGCTAACTTTTTATGTCATATAGACATTCCAAATGTCTCATGTGGTTTAATAAGGCAGGTTTAAGTTAAAATTGAATAGGCATCTAGTAAGACACAACTGCGCTCGCCCTAACGGTAGCACAATCAACATATTAAATTTTGATCAAATAAAAATAATAAGCTAGCTGGTACATGGCTATATTCTAGTACATGTAATTTAGAAAAATGGGCCAAATGTTAGACAATATGCTAGAATACGCCTCTTTTATTTTGTATATGATACTTAGAAGACATTATCTCAAAGGTTTTGGGGCACTTGTTACCTCAATATCCTCCTCCTCTTCGCCATCGGACTCGCACACTTCGTTTTCTGCGCCATCCGTCAATTCTGTTGGCACTCGCACATTATCTAGAGACAAGACATTTGTGTCATAGTTCAGAATATGTGTTTCTCCACCTGTA
Source organism: Saccostrea echinata (assembly GCF_033153115.1). Classification (NCBI taxonomy): domain Eukaryota; kingdom Metazoa; phylum Mollusca; class Bivalvia; order Ostreida; family Ostreidae; genus Saccostrea; species Saccostrea echinata. The sequence goes on from NW_026889778.1 coordinate 5,706,226, forward strand.
TGAACTAAATTTCCCTCAACTACGGGAGAAAATTCATTTTCTCGCATTGCTTGTTGTCCATCCATAGCGGCCATGATGTTTTCCTAGGATACAATCAGGTTCGCAGTGAATAAATTTTAAAATAATAAAATTTCGAGCCCGATTTATTTTCAAAGTGAAAGTTGGCATGCCGGATGAATAGGATAATTTACTCGGGTTTCTTCTATATATTAAAGAAAAAAAAAACAACAATTTCTGTTATTTGAGCTATGGTAAATAATGAAATTTGTAATATTCTTCGAACAAATCATTTTTCAGGACTATTTATTTCGGTCTCGGAATGCAAACTTTGGCCTTCACTAATCATATGATCGCTTTACAACAGACGACAAAAGGGCCATGCAAGAATGTCGGATTTTTTCCAGTTTCTTAAAGATCACATCTATGTAAGACTTCATATATGATTATATGCTATCACTTGTATTTTGTTGTTGTTAAAGTACTAATCATGGGTTTAAAATGTCATATTTTAAGCAACTTTCCATTTGAAGTGATTGCCATATAGGCCTATATACTATATGATCATGAGTACATTTATCTGTTTATATAGTGCATATATGAAATATTTACTCAGATGCCTTTATATTTATTCACTGATTCTGGTTGATCAGGATTTTGTAACTTATTACAAATACTCATCAAACTTAATTCATTTAACATTATATATCATTTTCTGTTTCAGATTGAAATTATATTTTAAGGTAGTATGGGATACCTCTACGTTATGACGTATTTCCGTTTGAAGTATTGTTTTGATTTGCATGAGTGCTTATTATCGGGTCAAAATTTGTAGATACACCGTTGAAAAGAACACTCTGAAGCCTATTTCAATGCAAGTTCTCACAAGTCGGCATTTTAAGTAAAAACAGACAAAAAAATCGCAAGTATATAAATTTACTTATAATTGTACAACGGACATTTAAAAAAGCAAACCCCTGTAAAAGGTAGTTTCAACATTGCTGCTTTTGAACACTTTTAAGCAAAAGCTGTATTTCAATTGTTTGAGTAACTGTACAGCACCTTGTGTGCGGTGAGGCATGGATAAGTGCGATTACTTCACATTGTGCTGAATTATCACCAATCAATTATCACGTTAACCAGAGCTGGACTTTTTTGTTATTTAATTCAAGAAGTAACTGTTTGGTCACAAATCAGCTAGCTGTTGTATATAGTCCCAAAACGTTCAGATGAATGCAATTGCTCTGAACAAGACACGTCCTGGAAAGCGATTGTCCATGCATTGTTTTCAAAACCGCTCAAAGTTGAAAACTACAAAGTGCGACTTTTTTATGGTTGGGAAAAAATGCTCATCATTTCTAGAATAGCACCCAGGTTTTTTCAACCCTTGGAAAATAAAGAAGGATAACTCTTCCGCTCGGATCTTTTAATTCAAAAAATTTTATATGCATTTTATATTTTCCATTTATATATATATTTTCAATTTGTTTATTTCACTTTGCTAACATATTAAGATACATTCTTATTGTAGACTTTCATGAAATGTTATCCGTCTGTTTTCAAGAAATAAAGTTTTCCCAGTTTTTTACGCTTATTTTTTGTTGAAAATTAAAAAAATACTAAGACATATTTCTTGTCATTTTTGTTTTTATAAACACTTTATATTAGCAAACGCCTGCCTATAATATTAAGCTTATGAAAAAAGAATTATGCAAGAAAAAAAATCGTTTTTGTATTTCTCATTAAAATAATAAAAAAATTATTAAAATTACACTTTAATATACTGAAAGGTGGGGGTATTTCAAATCCTTCTAATTTGGGTACATAAATATGTAGGAGAAGTTTCGTTTGGTATCCCATACCACCTTAATTTGAAAGTTGTTTTTTTTTTTTTGAAAGATGTGCTTTTGAACTTTTTTCACTGTAGATCCCGATTCTGGTTGGATTATTTGTCCTGTCCCTGATACTCCTTCTGATCTGGTGGTGCTGTAGAAACAGGTAACAGAAATCCATACATAATGTCGCAAAAGCATAAGGTCTTTTTATAGGATCGCTATAATTATTCAAGCAATGTCAAATAACAGTCTTCTTGACCTTTTTTGTTATGTTCATCAACAGTGTGCTTCATTGACATTTTTGTCCCCAGACACCATGGACACTTTCACTGAAAGTGGGTGATATTAATTTGAAATATTTTATAACAACTCCCAGTGGCCTCGAAAAGACCCATATTGATTTTGAGGTCAATGGTTATGGTCAGAAATACATATTACATAAATAATTTTTTGATGATAATTTTAGTTTTTCTGTTAGCTTTTGCAATAAACTTTAGGCCATGAATTTTTCTAACTTTAAAAAGACTCCTATTGACTTTAAGGCGAAAAGCTAGAAGGTCAAGGTTGACTTTTTTTTTCTCCTTCTCCATCTGCATATTTTTCCCAGTTCTTCCACCCTCTTCTTTTTTCCTTAAGCAGGGAATACAAATTCTCTGAATTAGCTGGTTTGTTCTCTGATTAGGAATAGGTACTTATATCAGCCACTGAACACCCATGATGTGGCTCTGTATGACCGGATGTACAACAACCAGAAACAAACAGAAGAAAAAGTTCAAGGTAACAGTCTAATAAATTAATAATCTGATTAACACTTGAAAATTATGCATATCCCATAACTGATCATCCAAATAAGCTAAGATTTTTAGAAATAATTAATGCATAGTCATTTTGCAAGTTTTGTTGGAATTCTTTCAGTTTTGTTTCACTTTTACAAATGTAAGGAGACCAATAGGGGTTTTCATTGCAAAACATTTGTTCAGAATAGGGAAAGATTTAAAGCATATTTAAACTTTTAAAGTAATTTTTTCAACAAAATTTATTAAATTTAACAAAATCAAGAAATCACAGGTAAAAAATCTTAATTACATATTTTTTAAAACTAATTATTTCTTAACAATTTTTCAAGTGATAGGTAGAAGGACATTGTTATAGTGTGTTTGTGACATTAATATGATAATTAAAACTTCTTTAAGAGGTGGTCATAAAAAGTGTTATAAAAGAAAAGGCATAAGCTCTTTTAAAAGATCTTAAAACCCCAATCAGCTCCCTTAATTTATTTCCTGACTCGGCCTTTTTTCCATTTTTTTTTTCTGCAGACATTTATGTCTCTGACTCGGCCTTTTTTCCATTTTTGTTCTGTAGACACAGCCTGGATGAATGCTCAGTACTACCTACGATCTCATTCACAGTTCAACAAACTTGAACAGCTTAATCAACTAGGTAACATCCTCTTGACTTTGAAAGTCAGTGTTTATTTTTGTTAGGAAATGTACTATTGTTTTATTTCTTTTAAACTTAAATCTGTATTGCCTAAGTTGTGTTTGAATTGTCCACCATTATCAAAGTTTGCATAAAATTTGAAAAAAGTGCCAAATATTGAATTTGCAGATTCAACTTCACTTTTCTTTGTTTGCATGATAATTCGTGAAAATTAGATTTTTCTGTATGACTGGCACTTCTTATTTACCTATCTGTGCTCTCTATTATTTGTGAAATAGAAAAGTGCATTTCAAAAATTTCTTTATTAAAAACAGGAAGCAGATCTGAGAAACAATGGTTTCGTGTCAGCGATCAGAGAAGAAAGTCCGAGTGTGTCCTGAACACGCTTCCACGCCCGGATAAATATCTTCTGGAATTTGACATAAAAACCAGAAAAGTGTTGAAAGAGCTGTTTAACCTTTTGAGGGTTAGTAATACATATATCTTCTGATCACTTCAGAAGAGGAAGATGATATTGAAAATCATGTTTTATTTACTAAAAGTTTATTTCTTAATAATTTTGAGAGATTGTCTTGACATGAAAATAAAATTCTACTGAATATTAACAGAGAACTTACTCATTACTGAACAGTTGGAAATAAATATACATGTATTGTGAATAAATAAATGCTACTGTCTTCTGAAAGTAAGGTTACTCAAAATAAAATGAACATGTCATAAGAGGGATGTATTTGTTAAAATCATATCTTATAAATAAATATAATGTTTAACTCTCATATTATGAAAACATTGTTCCTGTAGATTAAATGTAATGATTTACAAAATGTACTCTTTCTACATTATGGGGGAGGGTAACTAGGGGTAAGAAAATAATCCTGTTATAAATGTATCTCTGGTTAGAAGCTGTCTTGTTTATACCTTTGTGTATTGCAGCATCCATACATATTTCCTATGATAGAGTTTGACTTTGTGATCGATCAGAATTTTGTGGTTATTATTCAGCCTGTTTGTAACAAAGGATCACTCAAGGATGTCATATATCAGGTAATGTCTTTAAAGTTTAATATCTAAAAACATCTTGAAGTTCTTAAATACAGTTGAGCTTTGATATCTGGAACTCCAATATCTCAAAGACCATGGATATGTTGAAGTGATTTGAAAGTCCCAACACTATTTCCTTATTGTATTTTAAAGTCAATATCTCAAATCTTCTGATATCTCAAAGTCAATATCTCAAATCTTCTGATATCTCAAAGTCAATATCTCAAATCTTCTTATATCTTAAAGTCAATATCTCAAATCTTCTGATGTCTCAAAGTTTTTTTCTTTGTCCCTTTGAGTTTGAGATAGCAAAGTTTGACTGTAATTTGAAGGGAAAGTCTTGTACAGCTAATTAAAATATTAGAACTATGAATTGTTTTATTTCCTGACAGAATCAAATGTCTTTTTTTTTTATAGAAAAAAATTTAATAAAAAAGGTTTTAAATGTTTCTTTATTCAGTGAGTGATTTAGGAAACACTTGAATAAACAGAGCTTTTCCTTCAGAACTCAACTTAGAGTGAGCTGTCTTTGTCAGCCTGTTAGGTGTCTGTGTAGTATATCTAGAGTACACTGTTCTATTATTTCTTTTTACAGAGTCGTTACTACACATCCTGGCATGATAAATACAAAGTACGAAGTCGCGGTCTAGGTATACAACAGGTAGCAGTGTACGGAAAACAAATTTTACAGGTAGATCCACTAATGGAAGGTTATATAACATTAACATCTTCATTATTCATCATAGTAAAGTACCGTATATACTCGCCTATAAGTCGGATTTTTGGGAGTTAAACTTTGGTCCAAAACTCTATGTCCGACTTATAGGCGAGTTATGAAAAGATTGGTATCTTAGAAGGACAATCCCTCTAAAATAAGCTTCAAAAATACAACCGACTTATAGGCGGACCAACTTATAGGCGAGTATATATGGTATTGAGTTCTATCTCCAGGGAAGCCCCCCTCTCTCTCTTCCTCTCTCTCTCTTTCTCTCTTTCTTTCAATCTCTCCCTCTCTCAATAGGTATTATTTATCAGTAATTTACCTTTATCCTAATACAGGGTCTATTATACATGGAAGAGAAGGAGTTACCTCCCCATGGGCATCTTCACAATGGAAACATTATGTTTGATAATGGGGTCTGCAGGTAGAATAACTCTAAAGATATGTATGTCTTAATCAGAAAACATTTGATAATCAGCAGGTGGACTGCATAACTTCTATTTTCTCTGTATTTTGACAGAATAACAGGGTATGAGAACAGTTTCCTTGGTTTGAAGTCCAAACTTTCCATAATGGCAAGGAAGAAACTAAAGGAACAACCAGAGGCGATTGATGTCCTTTCCTTTGGTAATACTTAGTCTAAATTATGTAGACTATATCAAATAAAATACACATTCACTGTAAAATTAGTACATACATTTACAGGTTGATAAGGAATCCAATAATCTCAAACTATTTTCTTTTATTTAAATGTCCTTATTGTGTGTTACCTTTATAGTTCTCAAGGGGCAACTCAATTTTATGGTATGATATTTTGTATGATTTTACAGGTCATGTGTTTTACGAGATGTGTACAGGGTCAGAGCTTGACTCCGCCCACCCAGAGCCTCGACATCTCAGTGTCATCAACAACGCAGAAATTGTATCGGTAAGGTGTAACATTTAGCTTGATTTATTTCTATGCCGCAGACAATCTGGCATCAATTCCAGGCAATTGACTGCCTGTATATCAAAACTCACACTTAACTTTTCACACAGTAATAAAACTTTGCGAGATTTATTTCATGTTCAAACTTCAATATATTGATAAGGATTTGATTCAGCATTTTGTGTGGTGGATCAAAGGATGTTGATGTGTGTAGATTTGACCCTTTATGAAGAATTATTTATATATTTTGTTTAAAGATATTTGTCAGGTGTCCTCAATTTATAGTTGTGGGAATTTTTGTATATGTTAAGTTTCAATCCTTAAAGTAGAATGCTTTATCCACGTGTAGGCCTATAGGTCTCTCCATTAATTTTTTTCCATCTTAATAATGACGTCGACATTCACCCCAAGCTAGTGGCAGGCAGTAATTATTTACAGTAAACCATAGAAAATAAACCAAAACATAAAGTACCCAAGCTTATTGTGTGGAAAGTTGTTTTTCTTTTATTTATTTGTTTTTTTTCTTTCTTTTGGCTATGAAGTATAAGATATGGAATCTTTCTTGTGTCAGACATTAAAATAACTTAACAGTTATTTATTGATAATTCATCATCCAAATATAAAAATTAAGAAAAACTCATAATATATCTATATTATACTTCTTATGATTAGTTGTAATTACAAGCCTAGAAAGATATCATTTATATTTTAAATCTTTTAATTCTATAATTTATTATTTTGTTTAATAATTAATATTCTTTGAACTCTTAACAAATGTTTAAAAAAAACTTTTCATGAATAGGAATTGATCTAAGAAAACATTTTTTAAAAATGATTTAAACTCTTATTTAATACATATACTATGTTCTAAAAATTTCATTTTTTTTCAATTTATTAAGTAAATGTTCTGCTATCAAATCTTTATTATTAATTGTTGATCAAATTCTCACTTTGAAAATTCAACACATTGAAATAATTATCTATATTTTATCAATAATTACCATCATTGGTCAGCATCTCACTTTTAGAGGTGGTCTGTTACCTATTATTGGTCAATTATTATAAATCATCATGATCTTTTTTCTTTGATCTGTTATCTTTTGTGTATTAATTATGACCCATCACAGACTAGCTTATCACTTTGATCCTAACAGCACAAGGACACCTCACCAAGCATCCCCTTAATGACCCAAGCTAATTGACCTGCTTAATAAAAGGGAGGTGTTAAGACTCTAAATAAACCAATCAGTAATCAGTTTTGGATTCATTAACCAATCATAGAAAAGGATATATACTTTCAGCCAATGAAAATTTAATTAAGCAGTCCAAGCTGATTTCTAGCAGAATTTGGGGGTACAAATAAGCCTGCAGAATTCAGTGTTGACAATTCACCATTGTGATCCAATCTAAGCTATCATAGTGCTAATAAGTGAGATTGCAATCTGATAAATTTAATCAATTGTGCTTTGTGCATCAGTTGAATTAATCCCAGTGTGGTATTATCCTCAGCTTGTTGTGTGTTATATAGTGAAAAAGTTAATGTTTTAGTATTGTTTTGTGAAGTGTTTCAGTGTTGTGTAGTGCTTCAGTGTTGTGTAGTGTTTCAGTGTTGTGTAGTGCTTCATTGTTGTGTAGTGCTTCAGTGTTGTGCAGTGCATTCAGTGTGTCATCATGGCTGCTCGTGCATCTTCCCCAGTCATCGAGATCAACTTCGCCACCACCCTAGAAGACGTCATCAAGGCCACCATCTTTGACGATGCCCCGCCTTCACCGCAGCCTTCCAGCACCTCCATCCAGACCACCCTCAACACCAGTGCAGCTGAGACCAGATTTGATGAGTGCCTGAATTCCCTCATCAGTGATCATCCCACACCAGAGAAATCCGCAGACAACGACCTCCAGCTAGCTCTACAGTGTCTCCATCCTTCAGCACCAGAGAAGATCTGTGACGACAACACCATCTCCTCTACGGAAATCTTCAGTGCCCTCCAGACCATCTTCCGCTATGAAGCCAAGTCATCCACACCATCAGTGCTCATCAAGTCTGTTCAACCAGAGCTGTCTACTTCCCAACGTGAACAACAGCTTCTTCAGAGATTCAACGTCCTTCATCACCATCACCCTCAGCAGATCAACGACTTGTCATCATTCTTCAAGTACCAGAGTGCCCAAGTGGAGACAGACCGCTACTGTGCCCTTCATCAGAACTCCAACCAGCCACATCACATCAGAGAAAGCATCAACCAACACTACAACATCACCCACCATCGCATCATGGACCGTGTGGAGAACAGCCTACAGATCCTGGAGGAGAATCTACCCCAGCCATCACCCATCAACACCAAAACTACCACCACACAGACCAACAGCCAGATCAACAACCTCCGCACCAGACCGTCGCTATCCCAGAAGTCTGTTCAGCTGATGGAGAAGTGGTTCTACAGTCATCTAGAGCATCCCTACCCATCGTCCGACATCATCGAGGAGCTGGCCAGGAGAGGAGGGATCAAGGAGGAGCAGGTCAAGAAGTGGTTCTCCAACAAGAGGAACAGGAGCCGGAGGTCATCAGGGGTCAACAAGAGGAAGGTGTCCAGTGTCAACAAGAGTGTGCCATGCTTCTGGTGATTGTGTTGTAGAAGATTGGTTGTGTCAAAAATAGTGGGTGTAATTCTGATGATTGTGTTCTAGAAGATTGGTTGTGTCTAAAACGGTGGGTCTCCATTCTGGTGATTGTGTTTGTGCATCAGTGAAATTCTCCAAGGGAAAAAGGTGAAGAAGTGGTGGTGAGTATTTAGTGCTCAGTGTTGTGTGAAGTTCTGTATATAATTGATATGTAGTGCTTTATATAGATTTAGTGCTGTGAACTATAAGTGCTATCATGTTTATTTTAATATTGTTTGAGTTTCATTTATACAGTGCTTCTAATTTTATTTATGAATGTTTGAATGTTGTAGAATATATGAATAAATAAAAGATCTAATGAAAAGAGGGTTTTTGTCTTCTTTGTCATGATTAAGAAAGGAAAGAATACACTGTATACATAATATTTTGGTGGTGTATTCTATTTAGCACTTTTGGCAGAAAGCAGCTTCTGCTAAATCAAGTACATTGCTCATAGTCTTGTATACTATATTATATATCATACTAATAAGATTAGTCATATAAAAGAAGTATCCTCAAATACTTCATCTAGTGGAATTACCTGATAACCCTTAGAATGGACTAGCCAAAGGGTATGTAAGGCAAAGCTATGGGAAAGTAAGGCATTCAGAATCTAACCAAAGAAGTTGAGTGATGAATCAGCAATAAAGATCAATAAAATTGAATCCATAACATATGTGTAGGGGATTGAATACACGTATATTTAGACATAATTCCCATTTATTAGTATTAGTATATAAGGATGGGATGTTTCCTAATTTACAACATATATAAGAATATATAGGAATCATCTTGAAAAAGATCTGTTCAATAACAACAAAGCCATGATTAGTCATTATAATAGAAGCATCCTCTGGTTGTGTAGATTCAAATTTGTTCAAATTTATGGTGGTTGGGAAATATAAAATCATTAAAATTATTCTGTTTAAGAACAGCAAAGCAATGATTATTAATATTTGATATGGAAGCATCCTGAGGTAGTGTAAATTAAAGTTTGTTTCCCCCCACCCCCTGTACTGAACTGTTTTCTGCTCTTTCTAGCCAATGTGCTCAGGTGAGCGATGCAGTCCATGGGCCTCTTGTTATTAATCACATTTTGTATAAACATATGTGTAGTATGCTCATTTGATAATTCTGGGGACTTTTGTGAAATCCATGGATGAAATATGTGCAAGAAAAGAATGTTGAACCTTTCAGAATAAAAGAAATTCACTTTTCCTAGTTAATGAAGTAAATTTCAATCCTTAAAGTAGAATTAATTAAGCCCCTGTTTGCCTAATCTTCATGTAGGCCTAGGTTTCACTATTAATTTTTTTTTTTATTTTCTCAATAATGAAGTTTACCCCAAAGCTAATGGAGGCCAGTAATTATTTACAGTAAACCATAGAAATGAAACCAAAAACATATTAAGTACCCAAGCTTATTGTGTGGAAAGTTGTTTTTCTTTAATAATTAATTATTTTTCTTTTTGGCAAAGAAGTATAAGATATGGGATCTTTCTAGTGTCAAACATTAAAATAACTTTACAGTTATTTATTGATATTCATAATCCAAATATAAAATATAAGAAAGAAAAGTCATAATATTATACAATTATTGCTGGTTTTGAGGTCAATAAGATGATTTAGACACCCAAGGAGTACAATATTCACCTAGGTTGAAAGGCGAGGTGAATATTGTACTTCAAATGTGGCTAAATCATCATATTGACCCAAAAAACAACAATAATTGTTTTTATTACATGATTCAATGAATAAATGACACACTCTTTAAGCAACCCAATATATGCCATCTTACTTGTTTGCATTTACTGAAGTACTAGCCAAACATAATGTGAGAAATGAGGTTAAAAAAACATAACCAGTTGTATTATATTAGAATTTTTAATTCTATTTTAGGTGCAATCTAGAAAAAAATAAATGTTAGGCACATATACAGGATTGATTTTGAAAAGGGGTATTATAAGGGGGAAAAAAATTACAACTTACCTGAAAAACAAATCTTTGACTAGCCCCTCCCCCCCCCCCCCCCTCAATGAAAAGAATTCTCCCAACTCAAAATTTTTTTTGGTAGTATGTGAAGTCCATAAATGAGGTGAGGAGGGCTTTCATTGAAAATGTTTACCCTTAAAATTTAAATTAAAAACTACATTCTCAAAAGGTGGGGAGAGAGGCAGGCCTCTTGCAACCCCCCACCCCCACTTACTTACTTAGGCCTGTCGTTCCATAAGGAACATAGACCATCGATGACAGTCCTCCAATGAACTCAATTCTGGGCTGCTTTCACTGCATCCTGCCAGGTCATATCCTGTGCCTTTAGTTCTGACTCTGAGTCACGCCTCCAGGTGTTTCTTGGACGTCCCCTTTTTCTTTTGCCCTGTGGGTTCCAAGTCAGGGCCTGGTGTGTGATACTGGATGGTGGCTTCCTTAGCGTGTGTCCAATCCAGCCCCACTTCCTCTGTCTGATTTGTACATCCATTGATTCCTGTCCTGCTCTTTTCCATAGTTCTTCCAATTGAGATCCTTTCAGGCCATCGGATGTTGAAGATGAGCCTGAGACAGGTGTTGTAGAATGTCTGGATCTTTTGCAGGATTGCTTTGGTCAATCTCCACGTCTCTGTGCCATACAGTAGGATGGACTTTACATTAGAGTTGAGGATCCGCAGTTTGGTGGTAATGCAGATGTTCTTTGAGGCCCAGATGTTCTTTAGCATGGTAAATGCAGTTCTTGCCTTGACAATTCTTGACCTGATGTCAAGGTCCCTGATGTCACACCCCCACCCCTCACCCAAAAATCTATGTGCCTTAATGTTATGTTCTTGTGCATCAGTTTGGAATTTCCCAATCTATTTTAAGTCTTAATGTGGAGGGAAAAAATCCTTATATTCACCTGGAAGGTCATGTGCAAGTGAATATAATGTAGTACTTTTTCTACATTGTTGGATCTCAGCCAATCAGAGATAAAGGAATTATTCAATCATATAATAAATCTGTATATTTTTGATAAATTGCTATTACAAACCTGGAGAAGTCAAATTTATATTTAAGCTTGTAATCCCATAGTTTATAATTCATTTATTTTTAGGTCACCTGAGTCACTCAGATGACCTATTGCTATCTCTTATGTCCGTTGTCAAATGTGCGTTGTCCGTCATTCTGAAAGGGCTGAACCAATTCCAACCAATTTTGGCATATAGTATGTATGAGTGAAGGGGAACAAAATTTGTGAAATTCATGACCCCCACACCCCTGGGGCCTGAGGGATGGGGCTAAAACCATCAAAATTAATGCAATCTCTAAAAGTCTTCTTTACTCCTGGACATCAAGCAGTCAAACTGTTATCATGATTGTAATTAGCATTGAGCCCTCTACCTAAATTGTGAAATTCATGGCCCCAGGGTCAGGGGTTCTGGTGCTAGGGTGGGGCTCTGTTGAATATATAGTGAAAATGCATCATTTCTTTAAAAATCTTCTCCTCTGCTCCTGGGTATTAAGCTGATAAACTAAGTGCATAGTTATGATGAGCAAAGGTACATTATCCAGAATTGTCAATTTTAAGGCCCCTGGGTCAGGGGTTATGGTGTTAGGGTGGGGCTCTATTGATTAAATAGTGAAAATGCATTAATTTTTTGAACATCTTCTCCTCTGCTCCTGGGTATTAAACCAATGAACTATGTACATGGTTATGATGAGGAAGGGTGCCTCTTCCAAAATTTTGAATTTCATGGCCTCTGGGTCAGGGGTTCTGGTTTTAGGATGGGGCTCTATTGATTATATAATGAAAATGTATTAATTCTTTAAAAATCTTCTCCTCTTCTCCTGGATATTAAACCATGAACTTTTTATGTAGTTATAATGAGGAAGGGTACCTCTTTGAAAATTTTGAATTACATGGCCCCTGAGTCAGGGGTACTGGTGTTAGGGCGGGGCTCCAATGATTATATAGTGAAAATGCATCAATTCTTTGAAAATCTTCTCTTCTGCTCCAGGATATTATACCAAAATAAGTACATAGATATAATGAGCAAGGATGTTTCTTCCAGAATTGTGAATTTCAAGGCCCTTTGGTCAGGAGTATCGGGGGTGTGGAGGGTGGGGGCTCTAATAATTATATACTAAAAATGAATTAATGCTTTGAAATCTGCTCCTTGGTATTAATCAAGTTAACATTTATGATGAGCAAAGGTGCCTTTTTCAAAATTGTGATATGTGTCCCTAGGGTCAGGGGTTCCTGTGGGGTGGGGCACTACTGATTATATAGTGGAAAGGCAATTTTCTTTGTTCCTCTGCTCTTCCTCTGGGTATTAAGTAATCAAACTAAGCATGCTAAGAGTATAATTATGATGAGCAATGGTGCCTCTTTCAGAATTGTGAATTTCATGGCCTCTAGGTTAAAACACCAACCAATTTCAATTGTTGGAAAGTTGTTATATGATACTCGGGTGACCTATAAGGCCCGTGGACCTATTGTTTAATATCCTCGCCATTGTCTGTAAATTAGCCTCTAACTTAAAATTACCAGTTTGGCACAAAGCAACCTCACTACAGATGATATAAATAGCCATAAATCATCTATGCAACCGGAACTTATCAATTTACTGAAATATGAAATATTCTCAGTTGAAAAATGAATCTTATTTATCAGGAACTTTGTAACATTATTGTCAATACTTCAAAAATATGCATTCCTCAGGCAGGTTAAATCTGCATATTCCACCATGGACGAAGGAGGTTAAACAACTACATTCTATTGAACGGAACCTCTGATGCATCTGAATACATGAGGGAAGACCAAGGGGCATGAGTTTTGACTCGTATCGTAATCGAAATTAGAAATGTGCCAAAAGAAAATTATGGATGCACTCACCATTCAATATGAAAATTACATGGGGAATGTCTATCAAGACCTAGATGAAGTGGCAGAATGTTTTGGAAGCTAGTTAAAAGACAGAAAGTTAAAATCTCTTTTACATAACCAGATATTATTTCAAATGGAGTGTCTTATTGAGATCCATCAGGTGTTGCACATGCATTTGCCACCTACTTTGAAAACATATACCAGTATACTTCATCCAGAGACTCCTCATTTGACAAAAGCTTTTACTTTCTTATGGAATCATGATACACCAACATCAAAAAACAGTGTTTCCAATCATGCAATGACCTTTTGACCAGCCCAATCTCTACCTCTGACATATCAGTAGTCTTAAACAACCTTAAAAGCCATAAAGCTCTTAAGGACCAGACCTTATTACATACAAACATCTAATTTTCTGAGGTGATTTCATGATTTTATTTATTGTTAAAATCTTTAACTTTATAATACACCTTGGAAAAATACCAGAATTCTAGGCACAAGGATTCATCATACCTGTATTTAACGGTGGAGTCAAACCCAAAATATCATGTGCTAGCTATTGCCTGTTGCTTTGCTATCATGCTTTCGGAAAATTTTTAAAATGTAATGCATTCAAGAATTTCTGATTTTATTATTAATCATGACTATTTTCAAAGCAAACAACAGCAAGGTTTTCAAAAGCAACTGGGTTGTTTAACCGCTTACTTTAACATGCACAAGACCATTTTTCATAACATTGAACAAGGCAGAAATGTCTACATTAGCTTTATAGACAGTTTGAAAGCTTTCGACATGGTATGGGTCGCCCGTGTGGCACAGTGGTTAGAATGTCTGCTCTAGAGTCGCAAAGTAAGGAGTTGATCCTTAGGTCGCTGGTTTGAATCCCACTGTTGGACATGGAGACCGGTCCTTTGGATGACACTGCATAAACTGACGTCCCGTGTCACAGTAGGTGCCGGCACAAAAAAGATCCCTCACTGCTCAATGGCCTTAAGTGCCGAGTATAGGACAAAATTTGCAGCTCTCCACTGGCAAGTGGTGGCGTCTCCATATGAGTGAAAAATTCTTGAGAGGGGCATTAAACAAAATACAATCAATCATTCAATCGACACGGTATGGAGACATGGTCTCCTTGTTAAATTGCATGAATTATTGCGGGTAGACTTTGGTCCATTATGAATGATTGTCATACAGATACATCTAGTGCAATCGTTGTTAATCAAAAGCAATCTAACTGGTTTCCAGTTCTACAAGGAGTACAATAAGATGGGGTTTTGTCATTCTTCTTATATCTTGTGTACATTAATGAACTTGTTGTCAATCTCGAAGAAATCTAACATAAATGCCGGCACATTTGGCACAACTAGTAATTCCCCCACATTAGCAGATGATATTGCTTGCATTGAAATAACCCCAGCTGCCCTACAAAATATGCTTGATATTTCATATGAACATTCTAGAAAATGGCACTTTTCCTTCAATACTCTAAAATCATGTATATTACAATTCGGTACCAAAGGTTCCAAAATTGATCAAGATTGCATTTGGAAACTTGGTGACACCACAGTTCCTTGCTCCAAAATATATAATCACCTACGGATCATTATCAACAACAAACTCAACCTTTCGGATAGAATTCTGTCAGCATGTCACAAAGGGCATAAATCATATTATGCACTTAACAATATTGGATCTATATACCTTAATCTGCCCGCCTTATCACATCTTTATAAGTCAGTTGTACTGCCCACAGTCCTCTATGTTTGTGAGCTATGGAAAAACCTTTCTACAACTGATTACCAATGCCTGAATATTTTTCAACATTATATATGTAAAAATGCTCAGAGCCTTCCTACAAAGACAAGATCTGATATCTGTGAGAGTCTTTTCAATGTTCTACCTATTAAATCAGAGATAAGACGTCTGTAAACTGCTTTTTCTCGGGTGACTGTTTCATGGATCATCGCTCTCTCTCAAAGAAGGTCTTCCTGACACGTTTTATATACTGCAAATGTACAATTTTCCGAGTGGGATTAATTTACGCTATGTACGCGGTCACAATTTTTCCGCGGATTTTGTCACAGCGTACTTAAGATTCATTCAGGATATGTAATGACAATCTAAGAAATCAGCGTAATTTTATACTCGCGGATTGAACAGAAATTGTGATTCCATGGAATTATGACCCCCTGGAATAAAGTACGTTCACAGTATTCATTTTGGAGGACTTTCCAGTTGTTGGTTTCATACCTGATGATATCACAGTTTTTCTACCTATAACCTTACTGAATACCTGCAAACCTGGCTCATAAATGGTTGAACTTCATTTCCAGCTAAACAATTCTGGAAAAAGATTGTGAGATCTTCAGTGTCTAAACAACATAAAACACAACGAAACAATAGAATATGAAACAACAGTGATTTTTACTGTTTTCTGTCTATAACCCAAAATAAGAACCTGTTTCATTTGGTTAGTTCCTTCAAAATCGTACGAAATCCTGTTATGTAAATTTATTTGTAAACTCATAGCAGCAAGTCCCCCTGAACAAACTCCAGATATCTGCAGATTCTGTGGTGAAATCTTTCTAGATATTTTTATGTACATCACCTGGTCTTGCTGGCTAAAATCAGATTTACACATAGCTGTTGGTGGGATGACATTTAATTTCCAATAACTTTGATGTCCACCTCTCTGCAGAAATTTGTGCAATGACAGATGACGAGATATTTGTTTTTCTTCTTGGATGTAATTCCGTTCATTTACTATCCGGAAAAGATCTACAGCAACTTAATATGATCAACTTTCAATACAAGCAAAATGTTGCCAGGTTTACAACTGGGCCCTTCAATTCAAGTAGCAAATTTGTCAGGCCACCACTCTCACAATTTTGTAAATGTATCAATACTATTTATTTAGTATTTTACTTTATTTTTTTTTATTTTTTCCCCTTCCATCCTGCTCGTTTTGCCATTTATTTGCAAGTTATATTGTGTTTTGTATTTATCTGTTCAATATATTTATTATGTGTGTATGCTTACAGTCATGTAAATTTAATGTTTTCAAATAATCCTCAAATGAGGGAAATAAAGAATGAATGAATCTTTTTAAAAAATCAATTTGAACTCTCATATTCTGTATCATGTTCTAAAAAATTCAATTTCATTCAATATTTTAAGTAAATGTACTGTTTTCAAATCATTTTTATTATTGATGGTTGATCAAATTTCAACACATTAAAATCATTAGATCTATTATTGATCAATTATTACCATCATTGGTCAGCATCTCACTTTGATAATTCTGTAGAGGTGGTCTGTTACCTATTATTGGTCAATTATTATAAATCATGATGATCTTTTCTCTTTGATCTGTTATCTTTTGTGTATTAATTATGACCCATCACAGACTACCTTATCACTTTGATCCTACCAGCACAAGGACACCTCACCAACCATCCCCTTAATGACCCAAGCTAATTGACCTGCTTAATTAAAAGGAAGTGTTAAGACTGTAAATAAACCAATCAGTAATCAGCTTTGGATTCATTAACCAATCATAGAAAAGGGGATATACTGTCAGCCAATGAAAATTTAATTCAGCAGTCCAAGCTGATTTCTAGCAGAATTTGGGGGTACAAATAGGCCTGCAGAATTCAGTGTTGACAATTCACCACTGTGATCCAATCTAGGCTATCATAAATCTAGAACGTGAAAGCTTGCATTCTGATTAATCAATTGTACTCTGTGCAACAATTAAATTAATCCCAGTGTGGTAATATTCTCAGCCTTTTGTGTGTTATGTAGTGCTTTAGTGAAATACTTCATTTTTTAGTGTTGTGTATCATTTTAGTGTTTTTCAGTGTTTCAGTGTTTTGCAGTGTTTCAGTGTTGTGCAGTGCTTTCAGTGTGTCGTGATGGCTTCTTGTGCTTCTTCCCCAGTCATTGAGATCAACTTCGCTACTACCTTAGAGGATGTCATCAAGGCCACCATCTTTGACGATGCCCCGCCTTCACCACAACCTTCCAGCACCTCTGTCCAGACCACCCTCAACACCAGTGCAGCAGAGGCCAGATTCGATGAGTGCCTGGATTCCCTCATCAGTGATCATCCCACACCAGAGAAATCCGCAGACAACGATCTCCAGCTAGCTCTTCAGTGTCTTCATCCTTCAACACCAGAGAAGATCTGTGACGACAACACCATCTCCTCCACAGAAATCTTCAGTGCCCTCCAGACCATCTTCCGCTACGAAGCCAAGTCATCTACACCATCAGTGCTCATCAAGTCTGTTCAGCCAGAGATGTCTACTTCCCAACGTGAACAACAGCTTCTTCAGAGATTCAACAACCTCCATCACCATCACCCTCAGCAGATCAACGACTTGTCTTCATTCTTCAAGTACCAGAGTGCCCAAGTGGAGACAGACCGCTACTGTGCCCTTCATCAGAACTCCAACCAGCCACATCACATCAGAGAAAGCATCAACCAACACTACAACATCACCCATCATCGCATCATGGACCGTGTGGAGAACAGCCTACAGATCCTGGAGGAGAATCTACCCCAGCCATCACCCATCAACACCACAACTACCACCACACAGCCCGACAGCCAGATCAGCAACTTCCGCACCAGACCATCGCTATCCCAGAAGTCTGTTCAGCTGATGGAGAAGTGGTTCTACAGTCATCGAGAGCATCCCTACCCATCGTCCGACGTCATCGAGGAGCTGGCCAGGAAAGGAGGGATCAAGGAGGAGCAGGTCAAGAAGTGGTTCTCCAACAAGAGGAACAGGAGCCGGAGGTCATCAGGGGTCAACAAGAGGAAGGTGTCCAGTGTCAACAAGAGTGTGCCATGCTTCTGATGATTGTGTTTGTGAAACAGTGAAATTCTCAAAAGAAAAAAGGTGAAGAAAGGAAAGGTGCAATTAGTGCTTAGTGAGGATCCAGTGCTCAGTGTTGTGTGAATTTAAGTTGTGTATATAAGTTGATATATAGTGCTTTATATAGATTGGTGGCTTTGATTGAAATACATGTATAAGTGCTATGATGTTTATTTTTACTTTATTTCTCTGTTTCTCTGATATAGTGCTTCTAATTTATTTATTAATGTTTGATTGTTTTTAAGTATTTGAATAAAAAAAATAATTTATGAAAAAAAAGGTTTTTGTCGTCTTTGTTTTGTCATAATTGAGTAAGGAAGGATACACTGTATACATATCATATTTGGCGGTGTACTCTATTTAGCACTTTTGGCAGAAAGCAGCTTCCCCTAAATAAAGTACAGGACTAAATGTCTTTTATGAGTGTATATATATTTACATCCACTGAATATCATCAGCTCCTTTATTTCTTATGAAAACCATTGCTGGTAATCTGTCAGTACCGGTAAATGCTGTTTAGCAAATCACTTACAGAGATTTCTGAAGCAGCGGCTATTCCATCTGCATCAATGAAACATACAAGCTCATGCATATCAATAATAAAATATTCAACCAAGTTTTTTATACAGATAATATACCAATCGTTGGTTGTTAGTATGGGAATTAATGCATTTTATTGTTTAAATTCATATTTAAATTAGCATGTCCAGAAGGAGCTGATCAAATCTTCACTAACTTGTTGGAAATCAATTTCCGCTAAGTATACAGTATTAAAAGGAATTACCTGTATCTTTTGTTAACCAATAAATTGAGCCAGCCCTTGAGATGAGTACCTATATATATGTTTTCTTTGATGATCTTATGAAAGCAAATATTTTTATATTTCAGGTGCTGAATTTTATCTTTGGAGTGGACACAGGGGGCAGATACCCTTCATTGAAAATGGTAATCCGACTAAGGCAACATTTTATGCACATTATATTCTATTGCTTTTGTCCAATGTTTTGTAGAGCATTTTTAAAATAATATATTTCATTAAATAGTATTCAAAAATGAATTAGATGATAGAAAAAAAGATATATGACATTTAAAGGGAGAATGTTAAAAATTGATTAAATAAAAAATTGTCAGACTCTTTTTGCACTTAATTGATTTATTCAGGGTTATTATGAAAAATTAAAATGTTTTGTGTATCAATTATAACCAATCACACACGAGTTCTCTGACTTTGATCTGTTATGTTTTGTGTATTAATTATAACCAATCACACACAAGCTCTATCACTTTGATCTTTTATGTTTTGTGTAGATATTGGAGCTGAGCTTCTTCAAAGCAGTGAAGTTAATGGAGATAGATAAATTTAATCCTGCAAAGGTTTGTATATCTTATTTTTTTCAAAATTCTGATGTATTCATTTAATTAAGTTAAATTCAAAGTTCAAAGATTTTAGAATGTACGTGTTAATAAATACTTTAACTATTTTAATTAGCAGTAAGTCAAGGTATTGAAAAAAAAAATACTACAGACTGAGTTTTAAGGTTTCATTTTGTGAACATCTTCCACCTTATACAGTGTATTTTTGTAGATTCATTTATCTAAAGAAATGAAGAAAGCAATCAAAGCTGTCAGCTCTGGAAAGAAGATGTGAGTAACCTGATATAGAAATCACTGTACCTTTTTGTCTATCCATCAAAGCTTTTTTATATTATAATGCAGCTATAATTATCTTGAGATGTTTAGAAGATGATACCCTCTAAATGTTGAGCTTTCTCAATCAAATGCACATACAGTAAAACATGGTTATAGCAAACATGCTTATAATGAATTTTAGTGTAGTGATTTTCATTCCTTGTAGTTTTTAAACCTGTTGTGAACTGAATGGATATGAACTGAATGGTGAACTGAATGGATATAATGGATATGTACATTTATAATGAAGCAAACTCGTTGGTCCCTGTCACTTTGCTATAAGCATGTTTTACTCTCTAGTTAAACTTCAAGACTGCTGAGAGAAAAAAAAAAGATATTAAGAAATAAAAACAAGCATTCTGAGAGTATTGCATTAGCAATACTAGTCCCCTACCGGTAAGTGTAATCTGGTTCCCATCAAAATTTAAAATGTTGTAATTCCGTCAAAAAAATCATTGAAGCGGAACGTAGCATAAACTTAATTTGTAACTCATCAAGATACACTTACATACCAAAAATCAGCTCAATATCCGCAAGCGTTTAGACAAAAAGTGTGGAAAACCCTTGAAAATTAAAGGGCCGTAATTCCCTCAAAAATCAATGAAGCGGAACGAAATTCAAACTTGATCTGTAACTTATCAATATACACTCACATACCAAAAATCAGCTCAATATCTGTAAGCGTTTAGAAAAAAAGTGCGGAAAACCAAGTGGGACAGACTGACAGACAGACGGACAGACAGACGGACGGACAGACTCCGAGGAAACCTATAGTCCCCTCCGGTTTCACCGGTAGGGGACTAATAATGGATATTTGCAAGATTTTTTGCTTTGTGAATATATGAACATGCTTTTTTTTTAACTTGTTCATGCAAATCTTTTTGTGACAATGCTGTAATATTATCCCTTTCAATTCACAGAAAGAAATTGAAGAGGACAACCTCCTCAGTCAGAATGGAGAGAACAGATTCCAAAACCATGCTTCACAGTGGAGGATCTAGACCTCCCTCACCCCCTCCCCCTGGTGGCCCCCCTGTGGGGGTCCCTCCACCACCACCCCCACCTCCTCCACCCACCAGCCCTGGAGGACCACCACCACCTCCCCCTCCTCAAGCCCCGGTACCTCCACCACCACCCCCAGCATCATCAGGAGGGTCAGCTGGGAGGGCTGCCTTGCTCGGTGATATAAGGTCGGGGACTAAGCTAAAGAAAACTGTAACTAATGACAGAAGTGCCCCGAAGTTGTGAAGAAACAGCATTGATCACAGCCATGGTGACTCAAAACGAAGGGAAATTACTGATGTCTACATTCAACTGCTTGATAGTCTTTAAACAGTATTTTTTCTGTATTGTGTATTTTGAATATTGATGGGTATTCTATTCAACATCATAATTTAAACAACACAAGAATTTCCAATTGATAGAGGTTTATGACTCTGTTTTCTGCAATATTTTAACAATACTCCTATGTGAACATTACCAGTATTGGCTTTACTCTTTGTGATATTATTTTAAACCTGTATAATATTAACTGAAGTATTTTATCAAATTTAACTGAATCATATACTCAGGTGTTTAGTTGGTGTATAATTTATAAATATTCTATATTTCAAATGCATATTTCAAAGAGAATACAAGTCACACGTCCTATGGTATGGACCTCTACTGTCTCGAGGCTTTGATTGATCTTTAAATTGTTCCCATAAAGGTTGTCAATTCTCCCTCTGTACTACTATTATTATGATTTCCCTGTTTTAAAATTGCCATTTCCAAAGGAGAATAATTTTTTTTTAAATCACACTTCATTTCATCATTATATGTACATAAATGTGGTTGTGATGCAGTACAATATGTACATCTGATTTCAAACTAGTGCAATGGATTTATTGTTTGTTATCAGTTTAGATATATATTTTGTTGATGATTTGGTGCCAGATTTTCATTTATCATATTGTTACACATTAAGAGTATATTTGTTATTTGTTCATTGACAAGAAAAAGTTGTTGATTATCTGAAATTGACCTTTTGAAAATGACAGCTACGTGCTCTTGAATTGTTAAATTGTTTACGTTCAGTAAGAAGATATGTCTTTGTGTGGTTAAGGACTTCTTAAGCCCTTTTGTTTTTATTATTAGCTCACCTGAGCCTTTACCTGAGCCAAAGGTTCAGGTGAATTTTCTGATCAAAGAGTGTCCAGCATCCATCTGCTGTCTGTAAACTTTTCACAGTTTCAACTCCTTTTCCAATAATATTATGCTAATTCCAACCAAACTTGCTACAAAGATTCAAACTGATGGGAACATAAAGGGGAGATAAATAAGGAATGTTGAATGTAAGTTTCTGTCATTTAGAATCACTGGGGCAGAAAAAAAATTGTGTGAATTCCTTTTTTCATGGCTTCTGAAACTAAAGTAGGCCCACAATAGGGGGAGGGAAAAATCAATGTTTTATGTAGGATTATAAAGGGAAAAATCTATAAAATTCCTTGTCGGGAACAGCAGGGCCATAATTATTCATCCTCATGTAGTGTGAATTCAACTTTGGTGAAGGAATGGGACTGCAATAGGGAATAAAATATTTACAAGGAAATATATTGTAAAAATCATTAGAGAGCCTCTTATAAGGAACAATTAGGGTAGATTGAAAGTGATTTAAATTGTAGCCCTCCTTTCAGGTTAGAATGGTGCCACAACAGAAAGGATGCAAATTATAAATTGTCTTATATTGTAGGAAAAATCTTGTTTCTCAGAAGCCGCAAGGCCACAATTAGCCATACATGTATTTTATATATATGTACAAGCACTTCCATGCAGCATAAAATCAGTTTTGTTGAAACAGGGCCCCTTGGGGATAGAATGCAGTAAAGTAAAAAGTAAATTTTACATAGAAATACATACGGGGAGGGGGAAATTGAAAAAAAAAGAAGCTTTTTATGAGTAGCAATGTCCTTGATTAATAAGCATTCCATTTTGTGTAAATGTATTTTCTTCCAATCATGGTAAAAATTGAAAAAAGCTTTTTATGAGTAGCAATGTCCTTGATTAATAAGCATTCCATTTTGTGTAAATGTATTTTCTTCCAATCATGGTCCCCAGGGCAAGGACTGATCTTGAAATGGAGAGCTTTCACAAGAACAAACTAACTGAAATTTGTAACCTCAATGATACCATAAATTCAAACTGTACCCTCAGTAATACCATAAATTCAATTTCTTGAAATCATGGACTTTATTTGGTGACCACAGTGAGAGTTTTATCATCTATAGATAAATATTCATATCAGAAAGGGAATTT
Organism: Saccostrea echinata; assembly: GCF_033153115.1. Classification (NCBI taxonomy): domain Eukaryota; kingdom Metazoa; phylum Mollusca; class Bivalvia; order Ostreida; family Ostreidae; genus Saccostrea; species Saccostrea echinata. Next base: position 5,729,572 of record NW_026889778.1, read on the forward strand.
TTCTTAGGTGAGCATTGCATTCTATAGGTCTTTTTACGGCACATCATATCAATATCTCATGACATGTGGGCTTCTTCCCCAGAGTTACCAGTATACATGTACTGAATAAAATTAAACACACTGTCAAATTCAATGTCTTGTAATTTAAAGATACACTGAGGTATTGATGTATTTTATTACATAATTCAGAATTCTATTTTGACAGAAAATCCTGCTAAGAAAATTGTATTTAAATGGTAACATTCTGACCAAATATGGCATTCAGTTTATGATTTATAAATTGTCAACGCTAGCCAGTCCGTGATAAGTAAAGCCACGCCCACTTCTGATCTGAGACACCAGGCATGCGCTGACGGCACTCCTTCCGTAGTTCAGAGGATACAGTCTCCTCCAAGCCTTTTTAGTGGGGTCATACTCCTCTGCGTTTGGGGATGTTGTGGAACCTAAGATTTAAATACAACAATTTCATATTTGTGTATTTTTTGTTGCAAAATCTAAAGCAAAGCATGTTAAATGCAACAGAGACAAAGAGAAATCATTTCTTGTTTGTCTAGCTAGCACCAGCAGCCTCGAAGTGAGGCTGAAAGTTTTACTCTTCTCATAACCAATCACTGCACAAATGTATAAATAATACTCATGTAATTTTGATGTTAATATATATTTTTTCTTTTTTAATTTCTCTTACAAAATACATGACATACATTTAATATCCAAAATGGTTAATAGTCCTTTTGATAAGTTTATGCCTAAAACGAAATGGCCCTCGATCTTTTTTTTTCTTTGATGCCCAGTATGAATAAATGTAAAAGATTCACGTAATCACTAAAATTTAAAAATTCAGGCCTATACTTGGCATGTCAGCGTAATCTGACCAGTGTACGTCATTATATATATCATGTCTTACCGCCACGCTCATTACGTCTCTGGTAGCCGACAACTTACCGTCATATCCTCCGATAACCACTATTTTCCCATTCATTACCACGGCTGCAAAGTTACTGCGACCCTGTATCATAGAACCCATGGGGAACCAAGAGCGAGTTGCCCAACTGTATCGCTCAACTGGTGAAAGTAAAATGTATTATCATTATTTATATTTCTTATGTTGAAAAAAATTCCTACAAATGTTAGTAAAATGCAATTTGCAGATTTACATCTGTTTTCAAATCTATACTGGACTACAAAAATGTTTTTGCCTGTGTGCCATGCTCGCAGTAAATGATGCCGTTTCAGAAAATCTTGTACAATTTAGGTACCTGTCGAAAGTCGGTCACTCCCATTGTATCCCCCCAGTGCAATGAGTTCTTTCTGCAATGCCACCAAAACCACGCCACTTCTGCGTGACGTCATATCTGGCAGCATTGTCCATTGGTTTACAGTGGGGTCGTAATACTCGGCAGAATCCAAACACGACGCGCCGTCAAAGCCGCCAGCAATGTAAATCTTACCTGAAATGTAGTAGAACTGATTGCAAGGAAATATTTTTAAAAGAGCAGGGAGTAGCATTGAAAAATAAATACTGATAATATTAATAAATGTTGCAACGTTGATGAACCAAAATCACAAACTGAACACTTTAATTTTTTTAAGTCGAATTTTGTTTTTCCATCCAAAAATTTTACAGAATTCTAATGGGTGACATGATCTGCTAATACTCGATCAAGGGAAAGGGATGAAAAGAGAATGGCGAAATGCCTGCCTATAATTCATGTCCATCACACAAACTAAAAACGCATGCAAATTAATCTTCAATGTGCATCTTTTTTTCCAATCAAATGAACTAAAATCAAGAATTAAGAGGGATGGTCAGAATAAAAAGTTATGAAACGCAACACGACCCATGCATAACTCTAGCCAAAAAGCTTTTGCAAGATCGGTGACGCTGCATCTAGGTCTTAGTAAATAATTTCTGCTAGCCTCCCCTACTTTCCAAACATAATAACCATGCAAGGCATAGAGGACGATAGCTAAAATTTGACGTTGTCACCTTGCTCATGCCAAATTAAGCAATTTAGTTTAGTTTTCAGGTATATAACAATAACTTTAACCATCAAGAGCCGTAGCCCCGGCGTCGCTGCGTTTCCTCCACATCGGCTGTACGTGGGTCCACTGGTTCTTTATTGGGTTGTATTTCTCTACAGAGTCTTGTCGATTCCGTCCGTCAAAACCACCACAGGCATATATTATACCTACAAAGTTGCAATACTTTTTTTTTACAAAAACATCTCTTCTCCGAGTTTCGACTTCGACGTATAAATTGATTTTATTATATAATATAATTTCTTTTTGGATTAATAATTTCTATAGCCTTGTTATTGTACAATATTATACTTTCATGTAAATTAGTTGAATCTAATTCATCGAGAAACATTTGTTAAAAAACACTATTACCCGCTGAATGATGAAGCCACGCCCTCCACCGTAGCAACAGTCAACATTGCTTGACGACGGGTGATATTCCAAAAAATAGTGACTGCGCAGAATTTATGCGCGCACGGTTCAATGTATTTGTATAAAACATTCAGTATAATATAATTAATATTGCATGTAGTTGAGTGTAACATAGAAAATTTTCAAATTTTCTTGGGGTGAAAATTTTCAATGTTACACTCAGCTACATGCAATATTTATATCTTACAGTACCTACGCCCAGCGTATTGTACCATTTAATTCAACAGCACTGACGTAACATCTCATGATATACATCGGAGCTCTCTCTTCCCAAGTCTTCTCGTCAGGGGAGAAGCAGTAGACACTGTTGAGATACTGGGTCCCGTCAAATCCCCCTACAATGAAAATCCGTCCGTTCATAAACACCGTGCCGTGATAGGCGCGCGAGCACGGCATACATTGCTTGGTAACGTACCATCTGTCAACGTTCTTGTCGTAGGCTTCAATTGAGTCCACAACCCCAGTGCTGGACCAGCCC